>NC_137695.1:110400657-110481365 GCF_964034855.1 Anser brachyrhynchus
ACTTCCATCTTCAGATGAACAGATAAAGGCTACTTTACACATTTGCAGGAAAGGTGTGGGTTCATCCCATAACAGCCTATGTAAAACAGACACTGCATCTTCCTGTGATGCTCAGACACAATTTGTTCTGCAGCCCCTAACAGGCTCTCCCAAGCACTGTGATCTAGGTCGGTATACAAGCTCAGTCTGGCTTTTGTGAAAACACACTATGTACTAATTCTTTCAGAAAAAGTTGCATAAAAATTGTTTCTTTCAAAAACTGTTCCTCATGGCTTTTGCACGGGTCACAGGCTTGCAACACAATTTTCTATTTCTGTTTTCTGTTATACCTACTTTACTGTATTAGAACTGACCTAAGGTAGGGGAGAGAGACTGCAGACCACATGTTTGAGTCCATAACAGTCGGTATGCATATCTGGGCACTGCCTCTTAACTAATGTTGTAAGTGTTACGAAAGAAATCAACTTCCCTGAAAAAAAAAAAAACAACTTTTTATTTTATTTTATTTTATGAGGAGAGTATCTAAATCAAATCAAATGCTCAGGTAGATATACCTGATCATGGATATTATGTACTAATATAAAAGCAATCAAAGGAAACTGTTTACATGACAAAGAAGAGCACTGCATATTAGGGCAGAATATTTCATTATTCTTCATTGCCACCAAAAGAATCAATTTCTTTCAAGGAATAATCCTTTCACACAGGAATAATAATAATAACTTTTATTACTTCATCTTTTATTTCTTAGCTATGTTTCAAAGTAGTATTGACAGCTAAAAAAGGTGAATTTAAAGCTTGCCACGAACTTTTAGCAAACAGAAGAAAAAAAAAGCTAGACTCGGTGATAACCCTCAGTAAGTACATGCTTTACAAGCACAAATGGACATAGATGTAAACTGTGTTTGTTTGTTTATACCAAAGTATGGAGTCAGGTGATTAAAAAGAAGATTTGGAAGTTCAGAATGAGAAATGAGGAATACAAGAAAAATTGCTGTTGACTGAGGCTTGCTGGGAGGTTATACAGTGGGAATTCAAAGTTTAATGTCTACAACTTGTTCCAAAGAACAGAGTGGTTGAAATTTGCATGGATTTTTATTTATTTATTTATTTTGTCATCAAAGATGCTGTTTCCCGTTTCAGAGTTCAAGATTAAAAATTCCACATATTTTTAAGAATTAACATTTTAACCAATAAAGCAGGACAGGTTTAAGGGTCATCTGTTATTGACTTTCTAACCCCTCAAGAGGGATAAATTACCATAGGAAAAAATCTTATTTTTTCATGGACTTCAAACTACAGGGCATCTGTTGATTATAAAACACTCTTAAATAATAATTTTCTAATACAGAATGTTCTGTAGGCTGTATGAGGTAACCAAATAATAGATATAAATTGTCAGATATTCTGTTGGGAAAAGAATTAGTCACTCACCTAAAAATTAACAGTTGCCTAAGTGCCAGAGATGATGATTATGAGGTTATATTTATTTTCATGCAAATAAATTATGGTACCCTACCACTCAAAAAGGAGTCAATACAAAATATAGTTAGTCACTGGTGGGGAAATCAACTGTGTTCCATAGATCCCATGGGAAGTGGGCAACCTCATCTGGAGTACTGTATGGGTACCCTAGCAGGAAAGACACTGATATATTGAAACAAGTCCAAATGAGGGCAACCAATATGATAAGGGGATGATGTATGAGGAAAGGCTGAGAGAAATGGATTTATGCAATCTGTAGTAGATATGTCTAAGAGTCTTCAACAGTCTTGAACTGTCTTCATCTATCTAATGGCAGGATTTAAAGAAAATGGAGCAAAAGGACAAGAAGCAGCAGACACCAGGAGGGAAACGTCAACTGGTTGTTAGGAAAAAAGTCACAGCATGGGTGGTCAAACACTGGAAAAAGTTGCTCAGAGGACTTTGTTAAGTCCAACTCAAGGTATTCAAAGTTCGATTAGACAAAGCTCTAATTTAACTCTGCAGCTAGATCTTACTTTAAAATTTGCCCCGTGGAGAGCTGAGCCAGAAGACCTCCAGATGTCCCTTACAACATATATGATTATTAGACTAATTTACTTGTAGTTATTCATTTTGTGGCACAGTCAGTAACAGGATTGATTTTCAGTTTGAGTAGGAAATTACTTTATTCTGTCAGCTCTTAAAATGTTGGCACTCCCTAGGAAAAACAGACATTCAGTAGTCTGAGTGGTGTTAAAAGCTAATCTTTCGATTGTTTTAATTGTCAGAGTCCTTGGAGAGAGGAACGTGGGGAAGTGTGAACATGAACAGATGCCTGGGGAAGGTGGGCTGGGAAAGGGAACATAAATCCCCAGATCCAGATTCTCATCCATGATGGTAAACCTGAGGACTCTGAACCAGCAACTTGACCCCAGCCTGGGGAGTAGCACTGACTGCTTGATGACTAACTGATTCAGAGATGAAGAATTCTCTTGGAGCTGATGTAATCATGGGTTGTTATCATTTATTTTCATTTATTTCTGCACAAAATTATCTCTGAAGCCATTGTAAATCTATTTTTGGAAAGTGCATGCGAGTATAAACTTTTCCCTCAGATAAGAATGCAAGAATGGCTGTTCTGGGTCAGATGAAGTATCCCACTTAGTATCCCATTGTCCTGGCTCTGACAGTGGCCTGTAGGCAGTGCCTGTGGGAAGGCAGCACCATTCCCTTCCTGATTTTATGGTGTTCCTCCTCCAGATCTTTGCTCCACACTGTTTTGTGGTTGCTATGAACAGCACTTCTCTTTTCTTGTCTGGTCAAAATAGTCCTGGAACCTCTTTCCACTGCACTGGGACAGGGTACCCTGACGGACCAGACCCTATACTAACATGTACGTATGGGCCAATCAGGCTATCGTTACATATATCCCTCAGGAAGATGTATATACGGAGTGTCATGGTATAGATTGCATGTTCCCCTGATGCTTACCTTTTCTGCAGCATGAGCGCACTGAGGGCTCCAGATCATGAAGCTTTTCCTGATCCAGATGTAGCCATGCTGGCTACACTTCTCTTCATACTTTTTTATTGATACCCAAGGCTGTAGATAAGTTCTGAGATTACCTCCTGCTCCTTGTCTTCCTGGCCCTACTGAAGCTAGAGTTGTGCACAGCAGCAGGAGCAGCAGAAGAAAGCTTTGAAGAGGGATTTGTCCAAGAATGGCATCTTCCATCCCTTTATACATTCACATCTGAGGGCAAAGTACCACTGAACAGGGTTTACTGGCTCTGTGAATACCTTGAAAGACACATCTCAGAAAGTTTTCTGGTTTGTCTTTTCTCTAGTTTTTAAAGTAATAAGTTTTAAAACATTTGGCCTCCTGATAATCAGTTTTTGGAACAAGATTCTGTAACATTACACATTACACCCTATCCTGTAAGAAGTTTGCATTTTTTTTTCTCTATAATATGCCTCTTCATTCTTTCTGAAGAACCAGAGAGGAACATGGATCAAAAACAAATGACGAGGGAAGGCTATGAGAAATAAGTAAATATGTACATATACTTTCCCAAGAAAACATTTATATTGTGGGCTTAGGGCTGATGCTTACGTGTTTCTGTCTATTTCTACCTTAACCTGGTGTTAGAGATCACTTTCAAACAGTAAGACATTTTATCTCTACTGAAGTGACATATCCTAAAAATTTGAGAATTGGATCATTCCAGCAGTGCCCACAAGCCCAAAATACAAAGAGCTGTGTAGGGTAGTTTAAGAGCTGGTATATTGGGGTGATTTATGGGAAAGAAATGTTTGCTACTGCCTAACATCAGCCTTTAGCACACAAGATAGTGTCCGATACCTTTGTTTCTCCAAGAGATTTTGTTGTGAACAACAATCCAGAAATGGTAACCAAAGCCAGTGAAGTGACGGCAAAAATCTTGTAAGAGATTTTAAAAAAATATCTTTTGCCATGACTGTCACAGTGGAAACTGTGCATTCTGGTGCTTCAAAGCTTCTCCTCACAAGAACAGACCATTCCGCACTGACCTCTCAAATTCCCTGCTGTCAGTGATGTTGAAAATGCTCACCATTATGTTTTACCACATCTCAGTTTTAAGTGTGGCACATCAAAAAAAAGATATTCGCAAAGAAAATTGCACAGAATAAAGCTTAAAGGATGTCTCAGAACTTTAGAACTATTAACACCTCAAAATATTAAAAACAAAACAAAACACCTCATTGAGCATGCGCAGTATTTTTTTTTTTGCTGATAATAAGATTATACCGGGGATGAAATGTTATCTGTGTAGATTAATGTAGCAACATTTTTCACATGGAATCTGAACTAGAAAAATGTAATTGTATAGAAAAGGCTTTCCATTGCTGCTTTTTCCTTTGTGTTATTCTCATGTCTTTGTGTTATTCTCATGCTATTTCTTAAGCTTGGAGATTATCATGAAGGGGATAATGTGGAGGGACGTATTCTCATTCATTGCATGGGACTTCTAACTGCACAGACACCATTATAATTGACAAGAACAGTGAAGCTAAAACCCTGTTGATTGGAGAATATGCCATTCTCAGTGGTTTTCAAGTATATCACATAGGCATGTAAGAGGCTTCTATTATCTCATAGAGTGCCAACAGGGGATTAAAGCCTGACACTGAAAACCTTCAGAGAAATGGCTCCTACTGCAAAATAATGAATCTACTCATACCGGAATATCTCCTGCCTAGAAAGGAGAAAAAGCACTGGACGAGTGATCTTAAGTCTACCATTTAGAGTCAAATTATTGCTTCCTTCCCAGTGTCAATCTGACCAATACACTGAGAGTCAAAAAAAGGAACCAAGTTACTGCTGTTATAAATCTTGTTATACCAGAGAAAGACAGTGAATGTGCTTTAGGGGCTTGGGCCCATGTGGGCAGGCCATGGACTGCCTGATACTCTTGGTTCACTTACACAAGCACTGGATGTCCTGAGCTCACAGTCTTTTGAATGCGTTCACTGCCTTCTGCACATATATGATGTCTCTTTCCTGCTGCTCTTCCTGCAGAGCAGGCATGAGAGAGCCCTGCACAGTGCTGTGACTTCTGTACCAAGGAGGCTGAGGTAATACGATAGCTATTTTGATGACTGTGTGTAAAGGATTTACTGTACCATTTACCATGTGCAGTGGTTCACACTAAATACTGCCCAGTATATTCTTTCCAGTCTGTAAATAACTGGTAATCCCACAGTATGAGGATGGTGTATAATCAAATGCTGTATATTTCCATTCTGAAAATTCAAAGATCATCAAAGGTTAAGCAGGACCAGTTCTGCTTGAACACAGAGATAGACATCCTCCTTTCATGCATTGCCCTATGGAGACAATGAAAGGAGGTAGTTCAGGTTTGTAAAAGTGTCAATTAACCAAAAGGCAACAATTTAATGTAGGCAACTCATCCCTCACTTTCAAATGCCAGAAGATCTGGGACCAGAAACAGAAACTGGAGTAGGCATGAATGAAAAATGCCACAGGACACCTACCCCCTGCCAAGCTATCCCTTTGACACCAATTAACCTGGACATTAGAATCAATCCTTTACAGATTCAGTAATTTTTGTATCTCTTTTCTGTCCCCAGGAAATAAAATCAAAGCCTGCCTATGCCTGGAACCCTGAGCCTACTTTAGCTTCATGAGTCAGAGTCCTTGCCAGAAGTGCTATTGACCAAATATTTTCAGAAGGAAAATGGTAAGGCAATGAGGTCTACATCTGGTTGTGGGGTTGCAAGTAAAGGATGTGGTAGAAGTATTGGCATATATTTGAAAAACCTATATCTAATCCTAAATTCCACACTTTACATTACACAATCATTTTCAGATAACTGTAGGAGAGTAGAATAGAGAAAGCATAAGCAGAAGTAAAGATCTGAGATGTGTAGACAAAAACAAACAAATTAAAAAAACCCACACAAACAACAACAACAACAAAATAAATAAAAAAAATCCACACCACACACCAAAGCAACAGCTGCATGATATTTTGGAGTCAGACTAGTGATTAAAATAGACAGGCAAGCAATTCAATATTTGCCATCGTAAATTTTACTCAGGGGGGAACATAAGACAGGTAGTTTTACTTAAAAACAAGTGTACACCAGTCTTAAGAGATGTAGTAGTGATGATGCAACAATGACAAATGCAATTCCAGCTACAAAGAATCTCTGTAATCTGTCATCAAAACCAAAGGTCTGGTTAAAAAAGAAAAAAAAAGTACAAAAGATAATAAAGCTGTAAGAGAAGACACAGAGACAAAAAGAGAAAGGACAAATTAAAATAAGAATGCTAACTTTATAGTCCTGTCTCACTATGTATAGTAGATAAAGGTAACTGCTACAAACTTGGTTTGTATATTGCACTTTACCATAATAGATATAATAAGGACCTATACCACTCCCCAGAAAAAAATCTCGGGCAAGATAAATATTAGTAAATGTCATATGAAGATGCCCCCTGTGACCCACACTTGGTCTTCTAGGTGAATGAATTAATACAGAGTTTGTACAATAGCATGTAATGATTCTTAGCCTCAAATCTCCTGGGTTCCAGCTTAACAAGCCTACCTGCAGTCCTTCCTTTCTTCTCACTGTTCATTTAGTGCACTGTATGAGGCAAATGATTATATAATTAAAGACTGTATCAGAATGCACATGCACAAGACCGTAAATTAATGCTGTACAGACAGCATTAAGTCTGACATTTTCTAACACTGGGAGTGCTTGTCTTTGAAACCCTAGTGTTCTTCTCACATTGATTGAGCCAGAGACTTAACTGCAAAAATCTAAGTGGGAAAAAAAAGATCTTAGCATTCAAAACTAATGATAATATCTAGGGTCAGAGCAGAGGTTTTCTACCAGTTTTATACAATTAAGGTCGTAAATATTAGCAGTAGAGAGCAGAAACTGTCCCGTGTCAGTACATGGAGGTTAGAACCGCAATGCTCCCTGGAGGCTATCCAGATCAAGTCTGTGGGTGGCCTGGGGACATGCTCCTTGCCTTTCTGCAGAAAGTAAGTCATAGAATGAGGGACAGTACATGTCCAGATCCTAGTATTTCCGTAACATGGACCCAAGATGCTGCCAAACACAGGAGACTGAGGGCACTCAAACATCCAGTATGTTAGCCACCATCTCTGTGAATCACCTGCTGAAGAGGAATGTGAAACACTTTTGCCAGTTTACAGCCTTTCTAGCTGCATAAGATAAGAAATATGAATTCCCAGGCTCCACTGACTCTGGAGGAGAGGAGACATGGTGGTTATACACTACGTTATTAAGCTCATGTGGCATATGCAATCTGAAAGTTAGCGGCTCTGCATATGGCACTTAGTCTGGTAACTTCAAAGACAGCTAGTTGTATTAATGGTACCACCTTTGACACTCCCAATTACTATGTTTGCAAAAGAAATGGACTCTCTTCTCCACTTCCTTGCATAAGGCCTTCAGGACAAACTCTTCAGTAGAAGCTGTGTGGTTCATCATATGATCCATACCAATCTCTGGCAGATTTGAGGTTATAACCCATGATGTCCTGCTGCTCATCACGTTTTTGAATAAAAAAGTCAAAGGATAAAAATATGGAGAGCCGTCTCAGGTTGGGTTCTCTATAAGTTGTGTAACATTGAATTGCAACTCCACTTCTACTGGAAGAAGGAAAAGGGGAGGGGAGAAGGACAGAGGGTTAGAGGCAGGTGTTATGCTCCTGGAAGACTTTCTGCCCAATCCAATCCTCATTCAGAAATATCAGACACCTGGCTAACATGTCTTTGATATAGGCACATAGTGGGATGGGATACTGCTTTTTTGGTTAGCCTCAGCAGGTGTCTGTCTCTGATAGCCACCTACATGGGCCTAGGTTTGGTCTGTGAAGAAGGAAAAACACATTTAAAAAAAAGCAACATTTTAATCTCTTTTTTATTTATTTTGTTTTTCTTCTTCTTTATGCCCTGACATATAGTATTAAAAAACAGTAATTTATGTTCATTCTTCAAAATGGTTCTTATGGTCAGGTTCCATACATTTCAACGTGTCTTTAGTATTTTTAACTCAGTGCATAGAACTACTAACACAGAAAACTGAAATTAAATTTAACTTGAGTTTCAGCCTTAACAGAACTAACAATTAGCACATACCTCTCAAACTGTCCAGGTGTCCTGTATGAACACGGAAAGCATTATTCTCAGTGTTATTTTGGAGGTAAGATAGGATGCTGATTTTCAAAAATTAAAAACTTAGAAAATTAGAACTTTAAAGTAAAATATTAAAGCTTTTCCATTACCAAGCTTCTTAAATATATTAAATATGTTTAGTCACTGCTCAATCTCTCATTCCCCATGTGCAGTATTATGCAGCTCATATTCAGATTTTTTCCTCAAATTTTTGACTTTAGAAAGGCCCAAGACCTCTTGAAATGGTTTATCTCTCTTTTTATCAATCAGGCTGAATATGGCTGCGTTTGGCTACAATAGTTTCGTTTGCTGAAGTGAAATGTGAATTTAGGCATCTGAGAGCATGCCAGTCTGAATGACATCTCTGTTCTGCTTTGTCAAGGTGTGCTTTCAGATAAGAGTCATATTCTTAACTAAATGGCATGTCATCAATTCTTTGCTGTGGTTAATCCATCAATGAACACTTTATGTCAAACACTTCACTCTATACAAAATGAATTGCTATTTTAAAACTTTGTCATAAATATCTTTTAGCATGCTGTGAAATAGATACAGTATCCAGTCACTGAAAAGGGGTTATCTCCATCATTCCCAGTCTTAAATAACTTAAACCCTTTAGCTAGGTAGTTCATTCCTAACATAAAAGGATGTGTTAACAGTTGAAAAATGCTCAGGGATTCTTTCCAAGCCAATCTGGACAGTGTGTAGGGTATGCCTTAGCATTCCACCTGTTTAAAGCTGACAAAGTGAAACGTCCCATGTACTTCTGAAGTGGATGAAAAAAAGGATTGAAAACTTTCACACTGAGGTCTTCAAAATAAAATGATATCTTTTATCGTGTATTGTGACATTTTGAAGAATCTGAACTTGTCAACTAAAGCAAGCATCTACATACAACTGACTAGTCTTAACATTATTGCTGTCATCAGGGAATGGTGATATGTTCTCAAAGTTCAAACAATTTCACTGTAGCATACTTTTGAATGTCCCTAAAGCAACTTCACTGCTTTCTTGAAAGTAATCAAGGACATGACAGGTTATTTCCCTCTTCAGGAAAGAAGTTAGTTGCTGCACTGCAACTAACAACTGTGAGAAATGTTTGTATGGCTTGAAAAAATCTTCATTTCAAACAAATCTTTAATTGCTTTCTCAGATGAAAGAAGCTCGAGTATACTTTTGGCAATACATGATTCCTTTATCCTATCAAGGCATCTCATTTTAGCTATGGGGAAATGCTGAGAAACAATAGTATTTAATTTACTATCATAAACAAGCCTTTATATGTATGTCTACAGATAACACCGTGGTATATTTTGCTGCTTCAGAGGCATCTACGTCTAATTTTCTTCCATACTTTCAGGGTTCCATATCAACAAAATGTTGTGAGTGTTTTGTTTTTAGAAGCTGAAGTAGAATTCTTGTAATGAATTGCCCTGCTTTCCTTCTGCCATACATCTGACATCCAACCACGAGTAACTTAGAAAATGACAGTTATTGCTTTCTTTACTGATCCATGCTAATTGCTTCTTTATGCAACCTCGAAAGTGCAAGAACCCTTTTTGTTTCAGAGGAAGTTGTATCTTAATGGAATGTTTTTTAGCACATCTGTAGCCATGATTCCAGCAGAAACCAAACTCAGACAACTAAAACGCACAAATAATCTTCACACGTGATTGTGAACAGTCTGTCTCCCAGTAACTTATAGGGCCACCAATTAATTTAGACAGGTATATGAATTATATAGTTTTCTGATATCCAGAATTTGAATATCTAGGAGAATGCCAGACCTCTATGCATGGTAGAATTTTTCTGGAAATGCATTTCAACTCAGGCTGTTTTTTAATTTCCAAAGGCACAAAACAAAACAAAACAAAAAAAAACAAAACAAAACACACTAATGTTTCTAAAATACATATCAAAATTTAGGAATTATGAGAAAAGATTTCAGTATTTTTGAGTATTGAATGTTGTGCTTTTCCACAAATGACACCTTTTCTCATGGCAACTGTAACAGCCTGATCAAAAGCATCAGCACAGGTCTCAGAGATGGGAGGCTTATATTCTGCCCAGCGGCCAGGCCCCCTGGCAGAGCTGCATGTTTTGTGCTGTACCCTTATGGCCTGACCAGATGAAAAGCAAGGATGTGTTAGGAGAGATCCCCCCTCTGCACAGATTGGCCACAGACAGAGGTGGGTTTGAATTCCCACCAGGCTGCATCCTGACAAAGGAAAGGTTTTCAATATATTATTCAGCTTAATTTCAAATAGCTTGAATTAAATACAAGGGGATGGTATATTCTGATTCTTAACAAGAATTACAGCCAAACAAAAATCATTCTAAGACATTTCCCAACAGATCAGGGAGCTGTAAGATCAGAATTTTCTATAAACATCTGCACTTTTGCTCAGAAAATCATTTGACAGAGAAGTCCATGTCAGCTCTAACCAAGGCTTTGAAAGCACCATAGTACAGCAGCCTAGAAGCTATCATTTTATCAAAAATTGAGTGAATCTGACAGTTCTGCCCTGCCTTAAAGAAAAACAAAACAAAACAAAACAACACCATGATTTAGCATAAGGATCTGTTTGATCTGGTGGTGGCAGTATTCGCCTGTGGCTGAGAGGAAAAGGGTGAGGAATATTGTGAATTACACAGGAAAACTGTCCGATGAAGAATTCCTGCTAGCCCCCAGCACAAGGCTGCTGCCAAAGCTGGTGGCCACCAGGATGACGGAGGGAAGGGCAGGCAGAGCCCCACTTTTGGCAGTGGGGTGGCAGTTTTATCCCCCTTGCTGCTCCTATTTGCCTGCCCTGCCAGCTCCCTGCTGGGAGCCTGGTTTCTTTAAGTGGGGGAAACCCGGGCAATGGCCCCAGCCTGAGGAAATCTCCTCAGGAGAGCTAATGGGGCTGGCTAGCTTCCCTAACACTGGCTGAGGGCCTGGAAGGAGCAGGGACCTCGGGATAATGCTGTTTGTGGGAAATTTCTGTCACGGGTGTTTCCACAGAAGTCACTTGTCCCAGAGGATGCTGGGCTGGGGTGGGCAGCCTTGAAGGGCAGGGGGCAGGTAAAAACCCCAGGAGTTGTTTTCTTCCCTCATTATGAGGGCCCGAGGTGGAACCAGAAAGTTCACAGTGCTTCCACACCTACCCCGGGGCAGCACCCATAGGTGTCATGTTGCCCTCAGCCCCTGCCAGCTTGGGACCACCTTTAAAAATTACAAAAAAAGGCCAGTTCACAGAGCGTTCAGCACCTGGTTTTCAGAAGTCGAGCCAGCAAAAGGGATGAGATTTGCATAAGGATCAGAAATTGCTGTGAATTTGCCTCTTGTTTCTTAGTTCAATATTTTGTCTCCTCTCCTGATGCTACACCACGCAGCCTTTGTCTTCTGGCTTCCATGACTGCTGAACACATTTGGTTCCAGCATGTTTGCAAATTTATCATCGCAACAGAGGATCTAGGCATCCACACAGAGCTTTTTTTTCTGAGTTATGAGCTGAAGTTCTCATATAATCAAATAATTCAGGCAGCCTGGGCTTTAAGGGAAAAACACCAAATAGTGTGAGCTACAATAATATTACAAGAGACAGTCATGACTTGTGGTAGGCTTTTTTGACCTCTCAAAGGACGTGCCAGGGGAAGCACATACCTGAAAGGTCATATGAACCTATGGATCTCACAGGGATCCACATACCACAGGATCTCACCTGTTTTATATGTTTGGGCACTGCTATTTACCCTGCAGTTGTTATCTCACACATACCTTTTTAAAATGACAGGATTGCATGATAGCAATGATAGCATTTGGAAAACTACCCATTGAATAGAAGGTGGTCACTCATCCCGAACTTTGTCATGGCTTATGGCCATGATCATTAAAAGTGTAATAAAACACCTCTTTCCCCCCACTCCCCCCCTTTTCTTCCAGTTCATGCTGTTTACTGTTGCTTCTATACTGTCTCTCCTCTTCATCCTCTCTCTGTTTCCCTTCCTTCTCATTTCAGTAATGAACATAGGTTTTGACAAGAGACCCTCCCCATTCCCCCCACCCCCCATTTACAGGTATTTGGACTGTCTGTTGCAGTGTCTTCCTCTTGTAGCTCTATAACCCTATATTTCTCAACAGCTAGGTATGCCAAATAGTCCATGGCATATGAAATTAACATGTAGAAAACAGTCTATATGAGCTACTTAGCAGTGCTTGCAATATTGCTTATGTCATGATTCAAAAATTGATCCAAAATCTAAACACATCTTTTCCTTCTTATTTACCAAATGATCACACAGTGCCAAGCAGGCACATAAAATCCTACCTCTGCTAAATAAAGACTAATGTCGTATTAACTTAATACGACTTATGTCGTATTAACCTTTAGATAGTAATTCTCCAGCCTTGCCCTTAGAAAGCCTCCAAAATCTAGTTACATATTTTTTTTTCTAACTCTTTTTACATCAATAAAGTGAAATTTATATGCACGACAAATATATTTTTCCACATTGATTTTTGCAAGTTCACAGTCAGCAAGATGTGGGAGGAGGAAATGCTGCATCCCTTGATGCCGATTTAATTTTCTGCTTCGTTTTAAAAACAATGGTGGCTCCCCACACCCCCAATATTTGTTTAGTTCGTTGGGTTCAAGAAGTAGAGCCTCACACAGAAGTTGTGAGGAACTGGAGGTGCTGATGTGATGAAATGCTCACTATGCTTTTTGGAAAGTTTTGCTCTAATTTATAGCAATCAAACCAGCTCTGAATAGACCAATTTGCAAAGTGCAGATTAGATGAGCTGTCTTGGAACTTATGGAAAATTACTTATTATATAGAAATAAGTCAGTGAACAGTTGAACAGCCTGCCTGTCAGGACATATTTTCTCTTATAACAGCCACCACAGAAATGTTCAGTGTTGTTGAGGGGGGTGGAGAGTGGGTATGTGTATTTACATGGGAGGAAAGGGTTAAAGAAAGAAAGTGCAAACATCCAAGTATTAAAAGTAGCCTGCAGCAGGGACAAAATGAACACAGAACCTCTAAACAACAGAGGACACCACGTACAGCTGCAGACTCTTGGGGGTCTGCACTCATTCCAGTGCTGCACGTATCTGTAACAGGGGTGACAGCAAACCGGATGTATGCGTGTCTAGAGGACTTCTGAAATGAGAGTAAACTCAGGTTCGTGCTCATATAACTCTCCTCAGAACATGGAAAAACTGTCTTCTGGTAAAAATATGCTAGTTCAACTGATAAACATGCATGGGTCGTAGGTGCATTTTGAGCAATATCAGGCTACATATCAGCTCTCTTAGGGCAATCAGCAAAGTTAAGAATTTAAAGTATCATGAAAACTTCCTATTTTATAAGGTGCTGCTGGGTACATTCCTTTGCCATATTCTACTAGCAAGAAAGTTAATCAGAGGTCTGACTTTCAAGTAATTACATAACAATTTATTTAAGATCAAAATTAAAAAGACAAGTAAACAAAAAGTGATTTTCCTTCCATTTGATTTCCCTCTACTCTGACTTGTATCTCTGGAGTTATCCATGTACAACTATTCTTCCATAAGTTGATGTATGGATATTCTTAGGGGAGATTTAGCAATAGCAGCTGCATTTTCAGTTCATACCTTACCTTAATAGAAATTACTTTTTGCATGCAAACAAACCTTAAGTACAGAAACACAACTACATGACATTACTATATTCATTGCCGTGTGCCTCAGGTCACAAATCCATTTGATCTAAAGAAAAGGTAGCTCATTTCCACTATGGTTCATACAGTATTTCTTTACTTGCTCTTTTTAGTTTTCTGAAGTTAAGCACACACCCTGATCTTCTCCAGGGAAGAACAGCTGAGTCTGTGGTTGGCCATTATATCAGGTCAGCACAGATTCACTGCCAACCCTACAAGTTCCAAGGCTTCTCCCAAGTTTAGCATGTCCTCTTCTGGTTCTCAAAAAATGTGAGGTCTCAGTCCTGGCATTCCTCATGTTTACTCTAGGAGCCAACACCTCTGACTCATCCTGGGGTGATGGACTTGCATCTCTTCTCTCTAGGTTGCATGAACAGTTGGCAGGACATAGGACCTGCTAGGTTACGTGCAGGTCCATGTCTCCTGAGAGACCAATGAGGAACATTTAAAAACAATATGATCTGAGAATTCAGATTCTTGTTCCTCCTTAAGATTATAGTGGAACAGTTAGGTGTTTTACCGTGAATCCAGAAGTGCAAGTTTGAGCCTGACTCTGGACATGAATTCAACAGTGATCTAAGCAACACATCTGTGAATGAATGTACATTTTCATCAGGCTACAGAATCAACAGTACCTGAATCTAGTGCTGATCATAATACTGACTTTCCTTGAGTATGTGTCCTGGTTCCAGTTAGGACAGAGTTAATTTTCCCTCATAGTAGCTGGTAGGGTGCTATGTTTTGGATTAGGATGAGAAGAGCGCTGATAACATGCTGATGTTTTAATTGTTGCAGAGCAGTGTTTACACCAGGCCAAGGACTTTTCGGCTTCTCGCTCTGTCCTGCCAGCAAGCAGGCTGGGGGTGCAGCAGGAGCTGGGAGGGGACAGACCCAGGACAGCTGACCCAAACTGGCCAAAGGGGTATTCCATACCATCTAACGTCATGCTAAACAATATATAGGGGTGGCTGGCCGGGGCGGGGGGCCGGCTGCTCGGGAATAGGCTGGGCATTGGTCAGCGGGTGGTGAGCAATTGCATTGTGCATCACTTGTTTTCTTACACATTATTATTGTTAATACTATTATCATTATCACTATTATTATTATTATTGTTATTATTATATTCCTGTCTTAATAAACTGTCTTTATCTCAACTCACCGGCTTCACTTTCCCGTTTCTCTCCCCCATCCCAGAGAGGGAGGGGGGAGGGTGAGCGAACGGCTGTGTGGTGTTTAGCTGCCAGCCGGGTTAAACCACAACAGTATGTTAGTACCATAAATTCCCTAGCTTGAGAAATGACTGGAAGAGAATATTCAGATTCTTTTCCAGGTTGCACATATCTTTTAAATGAGTGATAAGCCTTGGCTGGCATGCCAGCTAAACCTTCAATGGCTTCAACACCATTCAGGACAGTGGAGAATCTGAATGTATTAGAGTTCAGAATGATAAAGAAAATACACTACCATTATTATAAGAGGAAGATTTACTCGTTCCTGACATTTTACTTTTATTTATTCATACCTATGCTGCAACAAAGCAGATCAGGCATGTACGCAAAAAAAAAAAAAAAAAGTTTGCCAATAATCCATAATTCATAGGCATTACACTGGCTCAGATTCTCCTCTTATTTGTAAATGCTCACAATAATGGAGTTACTCTGGGTTTAAAGTGGTGTAAAAGGAGGAGAGGCCCAATATACATAAACATATATATTATTTATTAACATATCATCAGGAGTTATTGCTTTAGCTTGCTTCATGTCAATAATAATAATGCAATTTTACAACTTGGAAAAGTAATTTTCTTTTTGGTTTCATTTCCTTTGACAGGAAAGGCAAATTTATTTTAGTGCCATTCCAGATGAGTAACACTTTCAGAAACACAAAACAATGAAATAATCATTTTGGATGAGGGGTTAATACAGAAAAGAAGACATAAGTTCAGCAGAAAAATGTGATACATAGATTATACACACAGAGAATAAGAAAACAAAAGAAATGAAAAAAGCTAATAATAATGCTTCTGCGTAATGCTCTCCCAAATTAAATTGCTCCGATCTGGTGTCTCTCATGAATCATTGTATCAGAAATTGTCACGACTAAAACGAGACTCCTTTGCTATCCTCAGAGTGAATTAAAATGGTGACTTGGCCTTATATTTCTGAGCTTTATCATCAGCATTTGTCAAAGAGAAATACAGATTTAAACACGGAAAGACATCCATGTGATTTAAATTTTGCCTTGGACTAATTCAATATAGAATAGTGAAAATATATCCTATGGATGTAGCATTTCTGATCCATTTTATTTTAATTGCCTTAATTTAACATAACAGAAATTAAAATGGTGACAGTTATCTAATTAAATGTCCAAATCAGACTTGAAATTTCTTTTTTTCTTGAACTTTTTGAACTTGAATTTCTTTTTTTTTTTTTTTTTTTTTTTTAATTTGAACTACGTGTCTTGCATACTTGAGTCTGCTGAGTATATGTAATGAGCGTACTGGAACATGTCCTGTATCCTGCTACTTCCAGTGTTGCCTAGTTTCAGAAATTCACCATCAGTGACATTTCATAGCATTAACACAGTCCAGACAAGTAAAATATGACCATTATAAACACAGCATAGAATATCTTTCACCAAGTAATTCAGCATTGCTTTTTTATCTTCATAAAGCATAAAGACATTGAAATGATTATAAATATTTTTGGCTGAACTATTTAATCTTATTGCCAGGAAAGGAATTTGTAGCTCTTTAAAGAAAGCATACGCAGAAAGAGTTCAGTACTTGCCTTTGGCTTCAAATGAGGAAACACGGTACTAAAATTGTACATTTTCAACAAACATTCAAATGGTTTCAATGAATTTACACTGCCTCACCTTAGTTTGCTGCACTTGGAGTGCAGGTTGCAGTTCATGGTCTTGATTCTCAGTGAAGCAAAGGTGTTAGAAAGCCTCTGCTAATCCTAAAGGGGTTTGGGAAGGGCTCCATGTTTCTGATGGGCAGTTTGGAAGGGCTGTCTGTTACTTCAGGGGCTATTCAAAAATGTGTTCACCTCCAGTTTTGGCCAGGAATCAGAAAACCCGATCAAATAAATCTCTCATATAGAATAAACATTCCCCTCCAGCCCAGGGATAAGCAATAAGGCAACCATGCAGCACACAAGAGTTGGATACTGCACTGACAGACAGATATTCACCTCTCTTTGATTACACTATAGACATGTTAATTAAACAGAAAATATAAATGATGGCAGAAAAACTTGTGGCATTGAGTTGACTGTAGAAACATACTGAATGACATGTTTTTCAATTGCCACAAAATTAGTCTCCCAGTTTACAGCTGTCATTCTTCTCAAACAGATTTGATGAAAGGGATAGAAAACTGTTTCTGCACACCTCACATCAGCACAGAAGGCAGAGTCAGACATTGATCCCACACAGTGAAAATAATCAAAGAGATGGAAAAGTCACAGTAATTTAAAATTATGGAATGAGAGTTTCTGGCTGCTTATCTGGTAAAGGCAACAGTTTGACCTGGTAAAATGAAGTGCCAGAAGGAAAAAATATTACATTTTCTCATTTTTTTCCCACCATGTGGCAAACAACAAAGTACTCTAACAAGCATAACTGGAGTACTGCAATCCTCTTGGTTTACTGATCTGTGTTAGGTTGTATGCAAATTGCTTCATATTGGCTGTTAGCCTTAGTGAAAATGAATATAACCTGGTAATTGACAAAAGCCTTGTATGGACCAGATCACTTGTATGACCACTAGGCAGTTGTAATCTCATAACATGTCCAATCTATATATTTTTTTCCCAGCTAAACAGTTTGGAATTTAAACCAAAGGAAACAAACCAAACCCAACCCAACCAACCAACCAGAAAAACAACCCAAAAAACAAAAACCAAATTTTCCATTGTGCCCAATATGCTCAGTATTTATGTTGTGAAAACAGCCAGGTTCCTGTCTTGTTGTAGCTCACAGGGTTTGGGAGCTGGACCGAAACAGGTTTACCTCATAGCCAACTCAGTTCAGGAATCTCAGTGTAGATTTTTTTGGACAGACCTAAAGCAGGTAGTTCTAATGGGAATGCAGGAGAATATGATGCCTTGGTTAATATCCAGTTACAATTCTGATCTCTGTCTCATAAGAACTGTGATATCTTTGATAATACTGCATAATGCCCAAGGATGTCATGAAAGAAATGTTGACTGACCAGTTGCTATTTGATGAATGTCAAATTCTGAATTCTGTCAAGCATTTGTCTTTTTATTTTTGTTTATTTTTATTTTTATTTTTATTTTTATTTTTATTTTTATTTTTATTTTTATTTTTATTTTTATTTTTATTTTTATTTTTATTTTTATTTTTATTTTTATTTTTATTTTTTATTTTTCCTTATAGAGGAGAGGAAGCAATGATTCATACAGCTCTTCTGTTTGAGTGTGGCTTAGATGAGCTACTGCTGTCCCATCCCTTAGGGGTCTGCAGGCACGGTGCCTTATGAACACTGGAAAATCTAGGGAAATTCAAAACTAGTCTGTCCCCTCTACCTATGGAGTGTAGACTACTTTGAACTGTGGCACTTTATAATGGAAATAAAAGATCTCCTCTTACTTCACAGAAGAAAATGAAGCATTATATTTAAAAGTAAAATGCCACATCCTTTCTTATTTCTTATTTTTATTTTTTAATAAGAATGGAAGGGGTTTTGCCATTAGTTTGCTTTGCTTCACCAACATGGAAAAAAAAGAAGTGAAATAGTTTGTCGTGTGGAAGGATCTTCACCCACCAAAGGCACAAAAGTCTTCAATGAAACTTCTGTTGGGTTTTCAAAGCAGTGCTTAAGAGGGAAAAAATGCCATTCATAATTTATATTTTGCTTTTGGCAACAGATGGGATGAGAGCATTGAGATGACTGTGTTGTATTTAAAATTAGCCTCAGTCTCAAAAAAGGTGCTTATTTCTGTTAGTGAATGTGCTTACATTCATACCAAATATATAACTTACTGTTGTCAATCAGCACTCGTTTTGTCTTATCTATGATACATGATATTCTGACACATTTCTTATTAACCTTAATATGTTCTTAATCACAACATTCAATTAACAAATTCTGTTATAATCAAGACTCTTCCTTTTGAATGATTTATTATTGGCATATCTTAGTAGTATATTTACAGGAGAGAAAAATACCACATCTAGCACAGAGATGTCTTGAAGATTTCAGGGGTAGTGAAGCAGATTTTATTGTGCAAATACCACTTAATGGACTCTTTATGTAAAAACGTATGCTTGTAGCAGGTCTTGTTTGATGCCAGGGTATCCTGGTATAAATGCGGAATCCAGTAAAGAGTTCTTATAATCTTGGCGATTGGGTAACACCAGCTTCAAGGCCACTTTGAAAAGGAAAAGCTAAAACATGTAAAGCGTAATGAGGGCTTAGAATGTCCTTTTTGAGCTCAAAGGCTGGTTGCATTCATAAAGTGGCGTTCACCTTCCCCTAGGCCCCTGAATGTTGGCAGTACTTTATGACTCCGAGGGATATTGCTTTGAAGTTTTCACACCCCCTGGTTCCACCAATACTGTGTGTATCCTGGCGACAAGGGCAAGATCAGCTCCAGAATTTATTTACTTCAGAATTATTTACTAAATAAAAATCCGCACCTACAATCCGAAGGTGATAGGGAAACACAAGAAATAGTGGGAAATTTCAGTTTAAAACTCCCCTATCAGCAGATCAGAGAATTACTTAGCAGCAGTTACAGCAAGATGCCTAATCAAAATCTCTTCAGCACTAGTTTTTGTTTCATAGCATCAATTTTTCTCTTTCATCCTCCCTGTTGCTGTGATCAACAGAGGGCAGTTGGTCTCCTTTCTATTTTCAGTTTCAATTAAAATTTCAAAACTGTTCTTGATTGAACTTTTGAACACACTGAAATGCGAAGCACCCCCGCTGTCGCTAAAATGGTCTGGAATGTAGTTCCTGGGCATGAAAATTTCAAAGAGAAGATGCTGGTTGTGAGTGGCTCCACCTCCGCTCTCTGCTCCAACATTAAGGTTTTGGGAGGACCATGCCTTTTAATTTTATTTTTATTTTTTCCACCTAGATAAAATTCAAATTGAGAGCTTTGGTTCAGTGTTGCTGATATGAAAAAAGAGCAAAAACAACCATCAACAGTTTAGGTAAAAACTATTGAACACTGAAAAACAAACAAAACCAAAATGAAAACAATCCTGAAAAACTGTTGAATCAGGGACCTTCAAAGGGGCAAAGCTCATCACAGTCTGATCAGTCTGACTGGGAGACAGGCACTTTTCAGGAAGGATGACACATTTTATGGATTCTATGCAATACATGTGATGCAAATTCAAGCACCTTCTTGGCAGCTCTACTTTGTGCTGAGGATACATAGACAAAGCCTTTGGGAACTCACCTTTTCTCCCAAGCTTTGCAGAGATTTTGTACAGGGAAGAATTCAAGCCTCTAATTCAGTGTGTTTGGGGATATTAAGAGGCTTTTGACATGTTGAGTTAGGTCATTCTTACATCTATGCCTCATTAAAAACAATGTATGAGCATACATACATGATACTACACATGAATGAAAACATCTGTATTTTGCAATATTATTGTGATATTGTTTCTGTGTACTTGTGCATTTATAAAATTCTATGGATATAAAAAATAAATAACAACTACACAGGGCTATGACATCACCTAATGAGTGTTACTCACAGCCTAAAACGACTGTCATGTTATGGTGCCAAGAAGAATTCCACTACATACTAGTGCTTCTCATCTTCATATATCTGTACAGGAGAGTAAACTGCTTATAAGATTTTTGTTGCCTTGAGGTCTCAGTGTGTGTAAGAGATACTAAAACAAACTCTAGAAGGCTGAAATTCAAAAGAGAGTGAAAAGACCATTAAGATATAGTGAAGTGAGCAGAAACCAGTTAAAAAGCAAAAACAGTTGCAACGGTGGGAATTAATGAAATTGTGTGAACATCGTTTAACACATTTTCATAAGCACTCAACTCACTTTCGAGATTATGTCAACTTCCTGAAAATGCCTGATACCTACAAGACCTATCTGCACAAAAGTATGATTTTAGCACATCTGAAGAGTTGTCAGAGTGACAGAATGTAATAGTGTAGCAACAGCGAGGCTGCTATTACAATGGATGAAATAAAATTATGAAGAACTCTTCTTAAAAGGCTGACTGGTAATAACCACAACCTGTTGGCAAGCAAGAAAAGACACCACACTCCTCTCTCAGCCTTCCTCCTTACAGAGTACAAAACTATATTTTACCAGATTATTTTTTTTTTAATTGAGTTAGATAATATTTTTAAAATGCATCACTTTTCTGATGTGGCCTCCTCTACTTACAGATACCACACATTGTGTGTGGGCACCAGGCATATCTCTATACTTTGCATTTACATCATGCTAATGTAAGTCAGTGATACTGGAACATCATCTTATGTACAACAAGGTAGTGCTGAGAAAGTAAAGAAGTGGAAGCGGCTCATACCTGACAGAAAACAAAATAATAATAAAAAAAAGTCCTACTAACACCTAGTAGAATCTCAGACAATCCTGAAATAAAGTGATAGTGAGGTGTTAAACTTTTAACTCGATATCTGCAAAGCTTACCAAGAGACTCTAAAAAACTCTGCTGACTACAAAAAACTGAGTTGTACCTAAATTATTGGCTTTGGGATGTTTGGTATGCAATTTGTGCAGGAATATATATATATATATATATACACACACACATATATAACCCAGAATAAGACTATTTTCAGTCATTCTATAAACCAGAAGAAAATAATGCTCAGGAGCTAGTAAAATGATTAAAGGAATGAGATGCAGAGGACATGAATAGCAGTTTCAAACTTAATACCTTGGATTCAGTAAACTGATAGTATATGCACAGAGCTGTTAACTGTTTTGTTAAAATATCATAATTTAGTGTGAGGAGTTTCTCCTGATGGCATCTTACTTAAATGGAGGTAACATGCTCTGAGTAACCTTATTCAAGTTATCACTCTTGTGGACTTAACAGTGAAAGCTGTTCTTTTATTCTCTACATGTTCTACATAGTGTGTTTCATAAAATGTTATTTCCACAATTTATTGCCCTAAGGGCCTTACTCTGTATCCTCAGGTGAAGCGTTAACTTTTATGCTCAGAGGTCTTTTTCTTCTAAGATTATTCAAATAGAAAATTCTAGTTCCTTGGTGGCTTCTACCAAGTGTTTGAATTGGTAATTAAAGAATTTAAAGAATACATGGTCAACCAATTACTGGGACTCTGCAGAAAGCTTGTCAGGGAGAAACACAGTTGCATCTGTCCCATGGTCTGCACAAGTTATGATTTAGTTCAGACCCATGCACACTTTTCTCTGTTGAGTACACGGTTGGAAAAGACAACATACAACTTAACCCCTGTAACAGCCATATCCATGACATAGACACACCATCTAGAAGGGTCCATAAAACATTCAATCAGCTCATCTTTACACACCACAAGTGACAAATGTTTCAAAATGGGTCTAAACTATGTACCTTTATTTTCATGGCTATATTGAATCTCTCCAAGCCTGAATGATTACTTTTATAGTTCATTAAGTGTGTTGAGAGTTTAAAAAGAATGTGAAATAACTAACCAGAAAGAAGAGAAATTTTCTCTGCATAAGGAGTTGCTTGGATTCCCAGTTATCAGATATTGCAAAGAAATTAAGAAAAAAAAAAAAGCAAAAAACAACAACAAAAAAAAACCCCTTCCGAATAAAAATGCAGAAATGCCTCAGGGAAGTGTCAAATCTACATATTTGATTTGTAGTCTCTGCATTATATCAGGAAGACCTATGATACCCTTAGTTTAAGAAGCCTTTTAAAAATGGGGATTAATGAACAGAATTACCAGTCCTAACCCAGAAATATAAATCCAAACTGTTAATTTAAATTTAACCAGTGTAAAAAAAAATATATATATATATCCAAAGAACCAGATGGAGCTGAATTTTACAATGCTTTCCAAAGCACCTATGTCATCACGAAGGTGTAATGAGTCATTTATGTTCACATTCAGTGCTGACAGGAATGGAATGAGAAGACCATGAACAGAGACCCCTGCCCCCAAATGGCTCCTGCTCAATGACTGAGATGACATGCTTTAAAGCCATTCATATTGTACTATATCTTATTTCAGGAAACAGTAAATCCAAAAGTATGCCCTGTTTCCTCCTATTTGCTGCTTAAGATAACATAGTCTCCCAGAATAGCTGTTATAGCTATAATGTTTTGTACTAGTTAATAATTTGAATATGTTTTAAAATATTTTAATAAACATGCTAATTGGGCTGGTTTCTGACCTGCAGTTCCACATCTGAATCAGATTTCAATATAGTTCACAATTAGAGAACAGATCTCTGCTTGCACTGAGTGCTGTGGTCACATGTGGGTTTTTTTCTTAATGAGCTGTCAACAAGCTGTCAAATGCTGATACAAATTAGAGGGGGTAGACATTGAAGGGTTGGTATATAGAACTAGAATCAGCACTGCAAAATGGACTCTTTCTCAAAGCTCACATGCATATGAATATTTCTTTCTCGGGGAGTGATTCTGCTGCAGTCACTCATGTCAGTCCTCCAGGTATGATCTATTCACACAACTAGGCATTTGGCCTAGTATGAATTTAAAAATCCCTTAATTTTCTGTGCCCATCTTCTACATCTGTAACGTTTTAATATTTCTTTGTTCACGTTTTTACTGAGAATATTTGTGCTTCTGACACAGGAGGGGCTGGGAAGATAACATGTTGGTGGCTACTCCCCAGCAGCATTTGCACGGTGCTCCATAAAGGCTCCTGTCTTGAAAAGTGTTCTTTACAACAGATAAAATGATGTAAGCAGCAGAAGACTAGATTTAGTGTCAAAAACATTTTTTTTTTTTTCTGAGCAGCATCTGAGCCCCTGTTGTGTCAGTGGTCCAGGGTCCACTGTGCATGTCAAGCCCTTATTAGAGACCTGATACTCATAACTTGATCGGCAGACAGGAAGCAAACAGAGCAGCTTAGCCTTGGGTCCTCATGGACTACTGACTTAGTACTGAGGAATATTCCTTTCTGTGAACACTAAAGATATTGGCAGCTGTCAGCTGCCTTTCCTGCAGGGCTGCAACAGTCCAGAGTCTAAGAAATTCAGTGTTTACATGACAGCTCTCTATCAGCACTCTACAACCCTGTTCTTGCCCTGTTCTTAAGTTGTGGAGCAAATGGCTTCCTGCTTCTGATACTAAGAGCAGAAAATATATCTTCCCATCTATTAATGCTGCCTCAAGCACCTCATCTGAACCCTCTTTCTTCGAGGGTGGGTGGGAAATGAAAACTTTCTTTTGGTTAGTTAAACCAGTCTGTGGGACAGATCTCAACTTTAGTATGAATTAATCAGGTATTACTAGAACTTTGGTTCCCAAGTGTTTTGATAAATACTCTCTTAAGAGAGACACATAAAGTCACGATACTCTGCAACTGCCCTTCTTTTTCACTACCATGTAGATATCTACCATGTAGATATATGTTTATATTTGTTTCCACTTTCATAAACTGTAATCCCATAAGGATCAACTGTGTTACCACATTTCATTTAGGTTTCTAATGAGCAGCTCTGACCTTTATCGACCCCCCCTCCCTGTCCCCAAACTCCATGTTAATAAAGAGCTGATGTGAATTTGAAAAAGGATCCAATTCCCCAAAGGCTGTTAAATAGGATGTTCTAGCAGACTGGGCTCCACAAGCTAATTAATTCACATATGAGAAATGTGTCTGCAGTTCATTTTTGGTGGGCTGGGATAAAAAAAAAAGTACTACAACTAACCTTCAAGGTAGTCAGTTTTGTGAAAGGATTCATAGTAGAACAAACTTTGTTCTAACTAACAATATTCCCAGTATGAGATCAGGCATTTTAATCAGTGTCTGATTTCAAATTGCTTTGTCACACTCTACCAATGACGCATTACAAATATGCAGGACTGATCTACTGGACTGGAACAGTGCTGGTCCTCTGCAATTAGCAGAGTATCTAATAACATCAGACAAGGTAGATATGGTTAACAACTTGTTAATGTGGAAATTTAGTTTGAATAGTTTAAAGAAAAATACTTTCATGTACTTGCAGTAGATTCATGTACTTATATTTTGCTAATACAGTAGTATTAGTAGCTGGAAGAGATTTTCATGTTTCAGAAACAACTTCTACTGCTAAAAGATGAGCTCTTGGTGAAACAAACATGCCACCAGAAGTTGAAGTTGGTGGTTTATTCACAAGGGAGAGAACAATAAGTATGTTATGCAGTCTATGCCCAACAAGCGTTTGAGAGCAGCTCTCTTCTTACACAGTATGGTGAAAGTGACACATCAGTGCAAGTTACATTTATGACACATTTTACAAATATCTCAAATCACATCCATATTCTGGTGTCATTGTATTTAATCTTGATGCAGTCTACAGTGGTGTTAATTTAGAAAATTCTTGTTTATACCTATTTTAAACCTCATCGTGGCCGAATAGAAAATGAAATAATATAACATATTATTTCTTGTATAAGAAAAATATTTCCTGTTGATATGCACACATTGCATACCTTAAGTCCAAAACAAAGATTTGGCAAGCATTCTGAAAGATTGGAGAGCAACGTGAAGGAAGTGAATTCCAACTAATGCAATATTAAAAAAATATACTTATACAACAAGTCTGAAGTAGCAACACATGGGCACAGAATAGTATCTGCATCATTTTTATTCAAAAAACCCTGCCAAAATAAAGCAAGACCTGAGATATTGTGAATCTGCCTCTCTCACTTCAACATCATAAAATGCTTTAAACATATTTTGAAATAAATAATTATGGAAGAAATGAAGTGGAAATTGAGGTAAAATGGTATAAAATAGTTTAACAGAAGTAAATTGTAATTCTAAATTAATCCAAAATCATCTTCTACTAAAAAAAAGTCCTTCTAGATGTAGTGCACGTAGTACATCTTATTTATCTGAAATTCAGTAAAGCAGCTGATGTGGTGTTGTGTGAAAAATCATTAGTGAAGACATAAATTGAGTAACAAGAGGTCTCAAATGGAAGAGGCAACAGGTAGCATGGAGACAGAATATAACAGAAATGCAGGAGCTCCTTATATCCATTGCTGGCCTTGACAAAAAATGGGGAATGTGCTGATGTAATTTGTGAGCACCACACTCATTAACAAAAAAAAAAAAAAAAGGAAAAACAGTATATGGTATAAAAAGGACTAGGTGGCTTTGAATATTGCAATAAAGGAAATGTGACTATAAGAAGAGCAATGTGAAGCACAGGAGATCTGCTAAGAGCTGCACACTCCTCCATAGGAGCAAACTGGACCAAAAAAGATGTGTTTAAGTTCTAGCCGGCCACAGCATGGTTAGGAAATGACTGTGTGAAACCACTGTGAGAAAGGAAAACAGCATCTTATGTGTAAGATGTCTAGCAAAGAAAGGCAGTGTCATTGTCATTATTTAGGGGATCGGCTAGACACAATCTGGAATACTGCTCAAGTCCCTGGTTACCCCCATTCAAGAACAGAGAATTCACTGTGTAAAAGGAGCAGACAAGAAATCGTGTTCAGGGGAACAGTGCGTACATTTTATTAGAGATTAGAAAAACTGGATTTCATTCTAGCAAAAAGAAAACTGAGTGAGAAAGGGATTGCTTTCTGTAAATTCATGGGGAGGGCAAACACTAGGGAAGAGCTGTTTAAACTAAAAGGCAATGTTGGCACAAGAACAAATGGGTATGAGCTCTCCGTGAATAAATTTAAGATGGAAATTAGAAAAAGGTTCATAAGCATGAGAAAACTGAAGTTCTGGAACAAATTCCCAATCTGGCTAGGAGAAACACTAACTCATTTTAAGGTGGTGTTTGACACATTTATATAAAAAGCTATGCAATATGGAGAGGGAACCACAGTCACCCAAGAAATCCCTTATGTCCCACATTTCTATGTTCCAACAGTCCTGCAACTGGAAAAGGAGAGCTCTTTTTCTCCCATCTCTTATCATTGTCTCTATAACACTGGTTAAATAACAGCAGAGCAAAAGTCTCTGACCTGCACAGAGCGTGGCATGGAGCTGAAAAGCTCAAGATGCACATCCCCAGGGCTGACAAATAGAAGATGTCAGTGGTTTCAGGTGTGCAGAGAACTGTTGCTTGTATAGCCTTCCCTTTGCACCCAGGAGAGGAGCAGACCATTGCGGCATCTCCTATTGCTTCTTCTTTCCTTATTACGAGTATGATTTTGTACAAAAGAGTGGGGCTTCTCTGAGCTCAGTGACTGAAATTATGGCAGGTCCTAAGCAAATTTTTATTTTTTTTTTAATTCTTCCTCCATTTAGGGACAGGCGTGAAGGTTGTGCTGGAGGCCAGAAACATAGAAAGAAATATTGGCATAGCAAATGCTAAACCCCCACCCTACTACCAGTGCATCTTGTGGGTGAAGGGGTTCTTCTGAGACTATGCCTCCCTGATTAGTCAGAGTTCTTCCTAATTAACTGAGGATAAATCAAATCAATATTAGTATTCAGAATGACTTTTACCTTTAGAAATGGTTACTTCCAAAACAGAGGACTACTACAACAGTTCCTGAGTTGTAAATTGAACAATGAATATACTAAAAAAGCTATTAAATTAAACAGAGATGAATGGAATTACAAAGTAATGTTTTCTGGAAAAGTCTTTTCTGATTGTTGCTGCTGTTGCCAAATCATTACAACACATTGCAAGGAAATGTGACCTACTGAAAGTGTCAGTGCAGTTACACGTGTTATTTTAGATTTACCATGAATAGGTCTCTATGCAAAAAAGATTTTACACTGTAGATTTGGAAAGCAGAAGAAGCAGCCCTTGCAGCAACCTCTTTCTTAGCTAACAGTTTGTGTACCTATACTGCATGGAGAGCAATACAACATTTTAATTAAATTTCTTAAGGTCAGTGAAATGCCATTGTTTTGACAATCAGCTGTGATCACACAAACCTCGGGGTCCAGATGGCTGGCTGTTTAATGGCAACTCTGCATTGACAAATTCACCAATTAGATAGACATTAATATTACATCCTTTCAGATTCTAAGCACAGCCTGACCTCGCCGAAGTGGGCTGGTGTCTTGCTTAATCCCTTGTGCATGCTCACAGAATGTTATCGTGCTGTTGTAGTGGGTTCATCCATCAAAACTGCCCCAGCTTCTCAGCATGCTGAACATTATTGAGTTTGTAAAAACAGATGTCATAACACACTGCTGGCAGAATTGTGCTCTCTCAAGGGACAGCAGAGGAAACCACCCCCTCCACACGCATGCACGCACACACACACTGGGGGCACCAGACTATTTTGTGAATCCTCCCTTTGTGACTCTGAACCCAACAGGGAGGGGAAGACCCCTGATTTATGAGTGTTCAGGGAATAGCAGTCATCAGGAGAATGCAGAACAGCTCAGTACAGATAACCAGCCTTCTCACCCATGGTGGTATATTCCTTACATGAAATCTGTTCTTATTGCTTTAGAGGCTCAAGACATATCACATCGAGAATACAGAATTACAACCTGTGTTAAACAGCATTGGTGTTATCATGCATGGAGAAATTGCTCTGTATGACAATGAATTCCTGGGGACAGAATGCATTTTCACCCTTCACAGCTCTGAGGCCAGCTGTGCCTTCAGAAATGTCAGGATCCCAGGATCTGAGGGTTTATTCGGAACAGAGAAAGGGACAATGAGACCTGCTGATGCTCACTTCATTCAAATCTCCTTCCCTAACCCCTTTTTTTTTTTTTTTTTTTTTTTTTTTTGAGAGAGAGAGAGAGAGAGAGAGAGAAAGGTCTGTTGTTTTAAATCATTTTCATTATTCTCCACCCTCTTCCCCTGGACCTTAGTGGTAACAGTAATATACATATATTTAAATGAGCACTCAGAGGCCACGAGGAGCAAATGGGCTGAGTGTACTTACAGCAGCATCTACAGCTTTCTCCTGTGCCCAAGACACCTCAAACAAGAATCAGCAGTTACTCTAATGTAACTTTGTATGAACACAACTTTAATTTCTGTGCTTCTCCTGTAGAACAATCCCTTCCTGCTTCCCACATGAAAGCAAATGATCTGCCAGGCTTTGCAAGTAACATATATTGTGAGTGGGTGACTGGGTGACAATTTCAGAAAATGGGAATGCCCATTGTGGTTACATGAAATATTCTTCATATTTACAATAAGAAAGTGCTACAGAATGTGTATTTCCACCTCCTCCACTGCACAGTGGTTAGTCTTTAAAATCTTCCCTTTGAGAATGCTCTAGTCTGTCGTATCTTCTGCAATTAAAGTGAAGGATGCCACCGGATCTGGCAGTTTCTCAGAACTAACTTTCTCTAATTTCTCAGAACATGACATTAAGAAGCCCAGCATTTGCATTTTTTTAATAACTTTGAATTGTCAAGAAGACATTCTCTCAGGAGTGCTAGGCTTAATGATGTCCTAAAACGCTCAGTCTATTAAATGACCAGGGCATCCAGAGAAAGAGTAGTCCATTGATACTTCAAACACAGCAAACAAACATACCTCATTTGTGATGGAAATGCGCATGCCATGGATATACAGTCCATCAGAATAAAAATTCTCTGAACAGGGTTTATCTATCAGCTATATTTCCAGTCTTTCTTGCTCTTCTTATTCAGCCAAGACTCTCCTGAAATGTTTTCTGTCTGCAGTGGTCAAAACTATTTTCTGTTAGATTGGCTTGGGTCAATGGCAGTGGGAAGAAAGACATTTTTCATTGAAAAAATGAAAGACATTTTCAGAAAATACTCCTCAACCATTATTCTGAAGCACTGGCTTTGTATTCTATTGGTATCCCAAGAGCAAATACAGATATTAAATACCACTTTCACAGCAGTGGAATTTTCCTTACAGAAAAGTAGAACTTCACTAATCTATATGTGGATTTAAATTGAAAGTAAATGTTTGTTATTTTTAATCCCCAGAGATGTACTCACAGCACCAAGCCTGTTGTAGTTTAAGAAACATTTGGACTATACTCTTAGTCATATGGTCTGAATTTTTGTGTGGACCTGTGTGGAGCCAGGAGTTGGATTCAATGATCCTTGTGGGTCCCTTCCAGCTTGGGATATTCTGTGATTCTATGAATTTAGATTAGTATTTATATATCTTTGGTAAGTATGTACTTATGTATCTGTACTTATTGATTTAAAACAGAGAAAGCCAAGTAACTCTTGAAATAAGTTATTTTGATGATAAATTTGTGTTTGCATTGCCTGCAGTAGTAAAAGGCCACTTTCTTGTCTGCAAATCTTGAAAATCTTGTAATTATTTCTCTGATAATTTGTACTAGGAGTGTACTGTTCACTTAGCTTCTTGTGATTTAAATGAGCACTCAGAGGCCATGAGGAGCAAATGGGCTGAGTGCACAATCTGAGAAAAACTTCAATTTGCAGAAAGTATTCAGCAACGACTTTCACAAAGCACTGACTCATAGCTGGATTTCCAAAAAAATAGGAGCTTAATTCCCTTCAAAATTAATGGGATTTGTGTGATGCATTTTTAGAAACTCTTTTATAGTCCAGAAACTGTTTTTTTTTTTTTCCTTTTATTTTTTTCCCGCCGATGTTATGGAAGAAGACTGATACACTCAAACGTATTGCATAGCTTTAATCTGATAAAGCTGTAATTTAACTTAAATATTTTGTATAGTGTAGCTTGTATAGTATAGCACAATGTCTCCACAAAGTAAGGTTAAGAACTTTATTCTGTACACATAGCAAGCTTAATCCTGGGTGGGGTCATAAGTACAATAAGAGAAATACTTGTAGTAAAGGAGATGCAGTTTTAATTTTTAAATTACTTATGAGTTCAGGCTTACAATGAGTTTGCAGCCAAAACCAAACCAAAACAAAACAAAAGGAATGCAAAAAATCTTAGTTTCTTCTGTAAATAGAAAGAACAAAATTCTCACTGTTTTATCTGCACAACCAAGTTCCGTCTTTTGAGAAAAAAAAAATGTTGATCTCTTAAGGATGATTGCTACCATTCAGCTGCTGTCATAGCCAAGAGCAAACTATCTGGGTGTCTGACAGAACATTTTCAGTGTTGGAGTCAGTGGTGAACTCAGATGTGCAGCCAGTTTTCCACCATGCTCTGACAGTTTAATAGGAAAAACTTAATACTTTGTCCTAGATAAAATATTAGATAAAGTACTTGTAGATAAAGTACTTATTGACCTCTTAGGCAATGAGCCCTGATGCCATGTAAAACCATAACTTCTTGAGACCCCCTCAAGAGCCAGACTGTGAGGGATCAGTCACAACATTGTCCTTTCATTAATCAGAGCAGCTTGACATATGGTCTTAGCTCTACTTTTTCAGGTTTGGAAGTCCAGCTTCAAAGTCCAGCTCCCTCTAAGTATAGGCATGGATTGCAGCAATGCCATAATTAAATAGGCTTAAAAAGCTCGGTCCAAGGCCTTGAGACTCTCAGACATACTTTTCACTTTTCAAATCATGACTTACACAGCAATCAATGTTGCATCATTGAATTTTTCTTTCATTTTTAAGACAAAGAATGCAAACTCCTGAGTCATATTTCCAAAACCCTTATCTTACAGTGTTAAAAATACCATCTGGAAAGAAGTGGCCAATGGATATTTTGATATGAGTGAGGGATATAAAACAGAACTACTTTTTCTATGTAGGATATCTCAGGATAAGAAAACAGGCAAGAACCATCTAATTTCAAATCTGACAGTTCTTCTGCCACCCTCCTGTAGCTGCTGCTTTTCTGTAAGAGAGAGGAAGAGGAAAGAAAGAAGCAGGTAGCATGATCAGAACAAAAAAAGGAGATACTCACTGGGCAGTGAAACCGTGAAACTCACTGTCACAAGGACGCTTTGCAGACCAAAACTGTACAAAATCTAAAAGATGTTAGACAAGTTAATGGAAGAAAAATACAACCGTGACTATAAAAACACAAATTCAAATCCTTGTTTGCTAAAACACAGATTAGTGGAAAATGAAATAATACCATGGGAAAAACATCAGTATCTGCTTGTCTTGGTCTTATAGTATTTATAAGTCGTGTGCTACTAGAGTTTGGGAGAGGATAAATACTGGAAGGAGCATTGGTATGACCCCATGTCGTGGCTTTCATATTCTCAAAAGGACTGTGTATACTTCATGAAGGAAATACAGAGTTTGGGGTACATACAAGAGGGACAGAACAGGAAAAAATCAGTTCACTTTGCTCTCTCTCTGAAAAATTCACCCTTTTCAGAGGTTTCATATCTCTAATCCTGTCCATACAAAAGCTCAGATTGTGTCACTGAATCTGTCCTCTTTTGTTGCCTCTGGGTCACTGTTTCAGCTGTGAAGTGAGTTACAGACTAGAAAAAGCTTTTTATCTGTTAAGGAGGTGAAACCTTGAAACAGGTTCCCTGCAGAAGATGCCAAACCTCCCGCCCTGGGAATTTTTAAACCAGGTCAGAAAAATTTCTTTCAGGGAGGAACTGAGCACATTTTGTCCTGGAACAGAGGCACTAAGTGGCATCCTCCATTTCGCTATGTTTGCTTTGCCGCAGGGTCCCTGTTTCTTTTTAAGTTCACATTTTTTTAGGATATCCCTGCCCCCTCTCATTTTTTGTACTCAGCCCTATTGGTAAGGCTGAATGAGGCTGAAGACACTGATGTAATTCGTAGCTTCCATCCTGCCCCATTTTATACTTAAGCAGTTTAAGGGGAATACAGTTCACTGTATCCTGTTGTTACATTTCAACACTTTATTGTCCTCTTATTTGATATACAATTACTTAATAGAAGGCAATGAATTCAGTTAGATTTAGTTATAACTCCTTGGAGTTTCAGACATGAATTTTGCCAAGGGTAAGTAAAGATGCATCACATTACATGCTGCTCCATTCATCTTATCGTGAATGCTACCTGCTTTTGGGGGGTCCCTTGCATCATAGGTACCCCACTAGGAGAGAGTTCTGCCCTCAGCAATCACACAAACCAGCAGTTGGTAATTTCTCTGTCTGCTGTCCTCTTAAAGAAGTGCTGCAAATGCCAAATCACTTTTGTTACCAGAAGAGAAGTGTTTGTTGGAGTTTATAGCTGGTCTGAAAACAAACAGATATTATATACACGTGATATAGGGGCTATGCAAACTTCTGCAAACAAGGGGCCACGTTTTCAGTTACACAACTAAGAGCAAGTAAGTAAGTAAATAAATAATGCCCTACCACCTAACAGCCCCCATAAAGGTCAAGCTGTTCTTGGCTGTTCTCTCTTACTCTGCAAGGGGAGCCTATTGCTATTTCAAGGTGTGATGATATTCTTCTTGGAAAACATTCTGTCTCCCTGGGAAACAAGTTCAGATGTAGTCCTTGGCACTGCTGATGCAAATACCTCACTGTTATCAAAGATACTCTCGCAAAATACATTTTTTACCTGTGTATAAGATCCTTTCTCACCTGTTAGGTCCCTTAAGAACAGAACCCCGTAAGAGCATTTATTTCCAAAAAAATCATCCATAATAAATATATCTCCTTTATAATTGTTTCTACAGATAAGCTTAAGTCTCTTCAATAGAAAAACCTCTTAAAACTCTTCTTTCTTTTTTTTTTTTTTTTTTTTCCTTGCTCCTCCCTTTATGGACAACACTTTTTGTGTATTTCATTAGTGTTGCTTGCATGTTTTTTTGTATCATAAAAATGTCAAAGTCAATAGTAAAACAACTAAAATATTAATAACTTGTAACTGAAGTAGTCAACACAGAGCACAGTTCCTCTGTGTGAAGAGGTGCCTCATTTGTTTTGTGGGTTAAGATTAACACTGAACTCTAGTGTCATATAGTTCAGTCTTCTCTACATGGCTCTAAAAGAAAATCATGCTAGATTATTTTATTGCATGATTATATCAAGCTTCATTTGACGTGGTTTAAGGCTTCTCAGTCTTTCCGGTTTTGCACTAATTACTTTATAAGGCTGTTCTAAAATCTCAGTCTGATTTTGAGAAACCTCACTGTCAGACTCAGGTAATTTGTGTTACTTATGCAAACAGTTCCTATCCTTCTTATTCATCATACTAATACATTGTGGTATGCAGTCATGTTCTCTTTTAGTCTTTCATTTTATAAGCAAAGTTTCTATATCTGAAAACAGATTCTCTTCCCTTTGTCCATGGTTGTAACCCTTTATTCACATCTTCCATTCTGAGTTCATCTTCCCTGAGATGAATATTGACTTCCCTCTGGAAAATCAGGTATTGGTCATACAGAATATGGAATATTTTCCTAAAAGAAAACAAAAACAAAAACATATTCTTGTGGTGAATATTATGATTTTCTGTGCCACTCAATGTCTACTGATTCAAAAAAAATTTCATAATTATTTTATAGATTATCAAGCAAAATCAAAGAGGATTCTATTCTGTTAATCAAACAAAATAGCTGTCAAGAAAAGAATGGATCTTGTCCACCCAGATTACAGAAAGCTGTTGTCTCATAGGTCTTTAAACTAAATAAGGATTGCTATGATTGTGTATATAGGGACCAAATATAGACAGTATGGCTTTCCCCGGCATTGCCTGTAAAGGAATTATTTGTCTGCCTTCTGCAGATTACAATCAGATGTAATCTCAATATACAGACCTAGAATGCCAGCTAATTTACTGTCTTCACTGGAATGCTCCTGGCTCATATACACATGGAGGACTACACCAGGGAATACAGACTGAATGTATATGCAATCGTGTTGAGTTTGCAAAGATCATTCCATCGTATGGACTGTTTTGCACAGTGATTGCAGCTGCCTTGTATCCCCAGATTTCCAAGGGTACTTTCTTACATGAAGTAGAACAGAAAGAAACTGGAAGAGCATCAAATACTTCCTATTTCCCTCCTAGTTACAGAAATCCTTCTCAAAGTGAGTAACAGATATTACTCTCCTGCAACCAGCCCTTACAGTAATGTGTGATTCAGTCAAATACAGATTAAGTTCTACTTTAGTTATGCAGTGGTCCTCTCTACAGAGCCAGAATTCATCAATATTGACCAAAACAGAGAGTGTTAGCACAGTGCTGGTAAAAGAGGAGAGATTAATAATAGTTTAGAAAACAGATGTCACATTGCGACTCTGGACAATTTTCCCTCACCTAACCTTTTTGTAACACAGAAGTCTCTAATCAAAGCTTGTCCTCAGCTCTCTGTTACTCGTGGAAATGAGCACCTTAAAAAAACAGCTTACGATGTGAATATCAAGTTAAAGACATAAAGTAGACAAAATAATCTATTCTGGGATGCAGTAACAGTGCTGCTCTTATTCCATTAACTAGCCAAGGAACCCATATGACTGTCTTGAAAAGAGCATAATAAAAGCTCTATAACAGATAAGAATGATTATCTATCCAGCCCATTATTCTTTCATTTCTGAATAAGGAGGATAATGACAAACCAAACACGACTACTTCCTCTTGTAAGGAGATGAGAATGCAGTGAAACACATCAGTAAAACACAGTAAATTACAAATCTTTTAATTTTTCAAGTGTAAAATGACAATGGGGAATTTTATGAGCAGTAGAGTCTTCAGTCTCCACCAAACTCAGACACAGATACCGAAATGCAGAAGAACAGGGAATTCCTACAAAATACCTATTGAAAACATAAATGGGATCTTAACAAAATAAAATAAATAAATAAATAATAAAAAAAAATGACCACCTCTTCATCTTATTTCTGGATTGAATAATAGATTTATATGTCATACTTACCAGAAATTAATCTTGACCAGTTTATGAATTTCTGGGTAAAGAAATTTCTGTTACCTGCTCATTTCTGTGTCCTATGATCCTTCTGGCTGGCAGCTTTTCCCCATGCATGACATACACCCATTCTGTTAAAAAGAAAAGCCAATTTCATCATGTTTTAACTCCATTGTGCATGGGGAGATAGAGCTCATCCACCTTTATCTAGCAACTTTTTTTACATCCTGAAAGATCATCAGCCTTCCCTTTTCTGGTCGAAGAAAACCCTTATCTTGGAACCTTTTCTCAAAGGCTGTGTACAGCAGGTCACAGAAAGCCCATTGCTCAACTCCAGTTTATGAGATTCTTCCAGCTGATGTGACAGGCCAGCCCCAGATCCTTCCTGATTAGGCCTCAGTACTACAGGGGCAGAAGAGTTAATTTTTCTTTGTTGTGACTGGTATTTGTTCTGGGATTTTGATGTTTTGCATCTGATTGTGGTTACTCTAAAGCAGTGTCACAAGGAGTAGATCAAGCCTATGAACATGAAAGCTGGTTCTCACCTCATGTATGTTCTCAAATTCTGACTGCCTTTGGGACAACAGTGGTGTTTCTCATTTAGAACAGCTATGTGGATTAACCCAAAGGACTTGTATGTAATCCAGCTGTTCATCCCCCAGGATATTGGTTCAGTGCCAAGCAATCTATTTGGAGGACTTTCTGAAAAAAGAAGTTACACATTTCGGTTTAATAGCCCTTCAAAGATTTTTCTTCCGTGATCTTGTAGGGTTACTATTTGATGAACATGGACCTCCAGCATGCCTGGCAACAATGAGTTCAATAACATTACAGCATGATATGTTGATAAACATCTCTTTTTGTCTTGAAGCTAACTCCTGAGTATTTCCTTTAGCCCTCTCCAGATCTATCAGTTTCTGGGGTTTTAAGGTGTTATGGGGCATGATAAACATCCATTCTGTCCTCACTTCCACTATGTAACTTGTAATTTCATAGGCTTTTATCATAGCCTTTATATCATGCCTGAAGAACCACTGTCTGTTTAATCTTGTACCTAAAATAATCTGCATTTTTTTTCACCATTCTTGTGGCCGTTCTCTGTACTATTCGTGCTTATATGTAACTTACTCTGAGGCTAAAAAAGAGGGAATATGACTCTAGCCTGGCACTCAGCCAGAAAAAAAAAAAAAAAAAAAAAAAAAAGAAAGCCTGCTGATAAGACTATTTCTGTAAATTACCTGCTGATTATTTTATAGAAAATACATTACTGGAACAATCATATACTGAATTTTGAGTGGTCAGAATTGCATCTGCATATTACATGCAGACATGCAGACATGCAGACATATTACATGCATACATGGTTAGTACACATGTAATATGTATATATATACATATATATGTACATGTGTGTATATGTACATGTATATGTATATGTATATATACACATATATATGTAATATAAGTACACATATGTAATAGAAGAAATATTTGAAATAACTGTTTGCTTGCCTTGCTTGTATTATAGCAGGAAACTTTCACAAGGGGAAATTGCTGGGAAGATTAGGCTTGCATAATGGAGGCAAATCCTTAGCTTCGTTTGGGAATCTTACTAACATCCATATTAATAAAAAATTAAGCATGTCTGGCTCTGCCAGCTAATTCTTCCCCAACAACTCCAGAAATTAGGACCTCTAAAGATATAAATCTCAGAAGATTCCTAATCTTCTAAATACTCCACAAAAACCACTGCAGAACAAGATACATTATACATCATCTTTGTGATATGATCCATGAAGATTTAAGAAGTAAATTGAAAGAAAGCTTTTATAATTCATTTATTTTGATTGTGGCAGAACCTTGGCTCTGTATTTGAAATAGACATGATGCAACTCCTAAAAACATTATTAGCAACGATGCTGTTAATTTTAGAAAGAATAATACTGGATGAAATGACTTGTAAGGAAAATGACAAAAGAAAATTTGATTTCATTGACCCATTTTTTTTTTTTTTGCTATTGAAATTACCTGATATGCCTGTAACAGCCTCTCTTTGACAGAATGTTTTTTAGGATATCGATAAAATCACCTTGTGCTTACCACAAACCCTCCTATCCCAGGAAGAACAATAAGCAAGTCCCCAAAAAGTAATAATATCCTGGCAGATACCTGAATGTAATTTGCATGCAATTAGCATCAACAGAATCTTTAAAGTTGGCATTTGAACATGTTTTGTCTATATAAAGTGACTAATTGAGATAAATAGTGTATAACAGACATCTAGGACAGGACACTGGAAGCAGCTGTGAAAAAGAAGGAACATGTACTGTCAAGAAAATCAAACATCAAATGAAGAACATAAGGTCTTTTCCCCATTTTGAAGAATGACAGGCTGTAAGTATAAAGGCCAGAGGGTTACAGCCACAATAATGAAATAGCTAAACTGAAGGAAATATTTCACAAGGTTTCAGGAAAAATAATTAATATCTCAACAGAAATAATGTACAGCAACACAAGGTGGGACTTTTCACGCTGACTGGGGCACCAGGAGAGAGAAATGATGACAGCACTGTGACATGGTGCCATGCATGAGTTCAGAGGGGATGGTGAGTGTGGAGCATGGAGGAGAAGGTTTGGCACAGACAGGTCCCTCAGTCATCCATGCTTGGACAGGGACAGTTAGGCCTCCCCCCATCTCCCTCTCCCCTCATCCAGGCTTTGGGGAAGGCAAAAAATGGCTCGTCTTTTAGGTAGATTGATTAAGACAAGAGAGTGTTCAGTGCTGCTGTTCCCCACTGCTTCATTGTCTTGTTGTTATTTGAAAAGAAAAGCATGTTTTCATGTTGTCTTTTTGTTAATTAGAAATTACAAGTTTGAATTTTTTCTCTGCATTTCAATCTGATGGGATTTTGTTTCACTATTTACAGCAAGGCCTTCTTGCTTAGTGGGATTTGGGGAGAGGAAGTGAAATGAAGGTGACCAATATTTATAACAGGAATGGAGTATTGTTAGCTTAATTTTTAATGTGCTTATTACTGTTCAGTGTAGAGCAGCTGCTGGATTTCTATGTTCATAGAAGCATAGAATGGCTTGGGTGGATATTTTTTTTTTCCTTTTTCCTTTCTTCTTTTCTTTAATTTTATTTGATTGCATTTGAAAGGTACCAGAAGTTAGAATAGGTTTTGCATGGTTACAAATTTTGAAAACATCACAATAAATCAGGCCAGAAATAAATAGTAATTATTATTAGAATTTCATTAATCATTGACAATGAATTAACCAATCTTTAATTTATTTATGTAGACCTTACACTGAATAATGTGAACATGTGAGCTGATATGGTCTATGTCTATTAATTCACAGGGTCCATGGTGGAGAAAGGTAAGTCACAACAGTATTTACTAATTTCAGTAGGTTTCTATGAGATTACAATATTCAAATAAAATAAGATATATCAAACAAACCATAGCATTGAACCCTTCTTTCCTGTTTTTATAGATGTTTTTTACTACCAGGTTTATGCATATTTCAGATTCCTACAACAAAACTGGGTTTTAACTTATAAATTATATTTGCTCATCTAAGTATTATGTATTGACTGCATAGCCCAGGCAGGGATATTTGCATTTACAGATGGCACTGGCACTCTGCTCTCCTCTCCATACCGTTTCTGTCTTTCAGCTATACCTGTTCACACACACTTGTATATATCAATGTACATGCAATGAAGGAGTATGTGTATATGTGTGCTGGTATTTGAAGCATAAAGGAAAAAGCTTATAGCTAATGCAGGTAAAAAAAAAGAGCAAATATAGCAAAGATAAAAAAGCAAACAAACAGGAAAATGAGACATGGAAGAGAGAAAAACATCTGAATGGTCACAGGAGGAGTAAACCTGTCTGGAAAACACTGGAAATCTGCTGTTGAGAACAGTCAAGGTGGAGCTGATGTGGGTGTAGGTGTGCTGTACCACATACCTCTGCCGTGGCATAGGAGGGGAAGGGATGAACAAAAAGCCTCTGACTCCAATATCTGTTCCAGTCTGTCTTCTTAAGACTCTGTAAGAAATCCTTTTGTTACAGACCATCCTTTTCAAAGCCTGGTTCATATTTTTATCATTTCTGTATATGATATGTCTAATAATAAATCCTGATTTATAAGACAATAACTAAGGAGAAAATTAAGCTAGGTAAAAAAGGCTTAAAAGATTTTCTTTTCTGGCAACATAATCTGGCAATACACAAAGGTATTCCCAGTAGGCAATAACAGATGGAGATACAGTTTATGGAACAACATATTTTTTGTTTTTTTTTTTTCTTAGTGTGTTTAAAGAATTTAACTTAAGGCAGAAAAGATTTTCCAGGTAATAATGACAGAGATAAAACTGGGAATTATGTGTCATTGTATCTGTTTACCTCAGATTTGTGAGGAGCAGTGCTCATCCGTGACCTTCCATCTAGGCTCCTCTCTTGCATGATCATAACCAAACACCCTGAGGGACTTTGGAAAGGTAAAGCTGGTATCTCCTGTTCCCTAAGGCCATCACATAGCTCATTGCTCAGTTTCCCTAAATATGGAATGATACTGATGCAGACATACTGAACTTCATTTGTCTTTGTGTACTTCATTGTCATTATTCCAGAGAACATTTTCTTCATGGTGACCAATGTCAGCAAAAGGGTTGAGTCTGTCCTTAAGTAATGAGGGCATCATTCTCTGGACAAAACCCTGACAGATCCCTCATGCTTGGTGGCTCCTGCTCCCCAGGATGTTCTCTTCTGAAAGTGGACTTACTGCAAGGATTGTTCCCTTGATGGAACTGATGAAGCTCTATTGTCTACAGGTATAATAAAACTTGTGGATTTGAAATCATTTGAGACTGGCAAAGATACCAAAATTCCACCAAAGAATTCCTCCCATAGATGGGAGGAAATTAACTTTTCTAAACATTGAAAATAACACATTTTCTACGTGTAAATAATAATAATAAACATTGTATAGAGACAGTAATTACAAAAGATTTCAGTTTGAATTGGCTTAAAATAGGTTATTATATAGAGAGAGTGAAATCACTGATAACTAGAAGGCTAGCAAGATACCAGTCTGAAATCCTTTGCTTTGCTGTGTTTTGTTGGGGGTTTTCTACTGTTGGGGGTTTTCTACAGCTGACAATTTGATGAAAGAAAAAGAAAGCGTGATAGAAGTCTTTGACAGCAATTTCTTTTTCCAAAAAAACAAATTCTGTACTATTTTTTTCCCCGAAACAATGCAATTCACAAACCACAGCTGCTGATGATCAGAAAGAGTAGAAAAAACTTTGATGATCACTTCAACAACTTCTGGTACTGCATTTGCTTTAAATATTCATGGTTTTTGAACAAAAAAATAATAATCTTGAAATCTGCTAGAGAGAAGGAAGGACTATTTCCATATCTTAGCCTTACTGTTTACTTAACTGGATTCCCAAAAGAGGGGCCATATCAGGAAAAGGGGCGATCTGACTATTAAGTCTGTTAACCCAAGTTGACTATAAAGCAAAAAGATATCCTAAACATTTATAAAATGTCTTTTCTTCTCACTACAGTATGAATTCACTCTTTTTCAACTAAGGAGGCTGACTGAAGCCAGCCAACTGAAGGGAGCTAACTGAATTATGAATTATATGACCAAATGTTACTTCAAGGGGCTAGTCCTGATTTCATGTTTCGTAAGACCTACTGAAGACTTTATTTCATTTTTCCTTATTTTTAAGTGAATATTATAGTCTAGTTTAATAAAATAAATTTCTTGCAACTGTAGTGAGTACAGAACACAATTACCTTCATGCCAGTGAAACAAGATTTTTCATGCAAGTAAGAAGATATTGACCATTTACTTATAAAGAAGTCCAACTCATCACCATGAATCATTTTAATACATTTAAGGTATTCTGTGATAAGACATACAGAAGGTGAAATTATATTAGTTAATTGTTTTCCCAGAAGTATTTCACAAAAGGCAGTCAGAAACGGTATGAAGTGTTAAACATTTCTTGCACTAAGGCACAGTAAATATTATTTCACAATTCTGTTGTGCCTGTTCTTCAATTTAAGATGTTCCTTGCTAGCTTTTCCCAACCCTTTCAAAAATTAATGTATGTTATCTTCGATATAATTTTTCATTAAAACCTACAGTTGGTCTTTTTGAACTTTAAATTTGAAATGACCACCATCCATCCAAATTTCTTTTCAAAATAAACATTTAAACTCGAGTAATTAAACAGTTAATGTAATACGCATCTCAAGAGAATAATTTAACTTATCTTACTTCTGTTCTCCATTATAAACCAATACCTACGACAAATTCTATTGAAGATTCTCTTTTGATGCCAATATTTTTGTCCACAGCATATCTGTGCAAAGAAAAGAAAAAGAAATACAGGATCAACATCCTAAAAAGCTATCAAAAATGTATTGTTTGAAATTTCTAGCATGACTGTTGCTTTGCATTTGTGTTGTGTTGTTTCTGTGTGTATGTGCGAAAAATTATGATGGGAACCAGTGCAAGCTGTCTAGGGAAAGCAAGTGCAGTAGAAGGCTTTGGTGAGCACTAGTGAACACAGATGAGCACAAAAGTGTTTGAACCATAATTTCCAGGAGATGCTGTTGATGGAGCTCTTATGAAGTTTTAATTTTGAAACACACCACAAAACAGTTCCATGAAATATTTTACAGACATGGAGGCAGAGAGTGGAACACAAGTCAACCCCCTAAAATGCTGCTGATTTCTACAGAAAAGCTTGTCAGATGAGGGAATTCCAAGGTTTAATGATACTGAAAGTGGGATCTCAATGTATTATATAGACAGCCACAGACCATATATAGACACAAAGGAACACAGAATAGAGCTAAATTGTAGATAAAGGCTTACCAAGCATCTCTGCTGTGTGAAATCTTCTCCTCTGTGTCTTCTTTCTGCTATGTCCACCATGACCTTTCTTCTGTATGTTCATCCCTACTTCAGCCATCTCAGACCTACTTGCTTTCAGAAGCTAGGTCCTCTTGATACGTATGTATTAAGGTCTGTCACCTTCATGTTGTCCTCAGAAGGATGGCAGCAGATCTGTTGAGGAAAATGCCCACTTTATATCAGGACACAAACACAGATAGACAGACTTATGCATAGACTAGGTTTTTGTAAGTGGCACCTAAGTTCAAAATGTTGATTCTTGAACTTCCTTCTGAATCCCAACCTAGCCTAGCCAGGGTCACGCATAGATCCGCCTATTGGGCATAAGGATTAAATTGTTTTTAAGATCTGTCGTTGGGTGCCATAGAGGGTTCCCTGCTAACACCCAGGCTTGCGAGTCCCCTCCCATGGAGCACTGCAATACAGAGGTGGAAAGTTCCCTTTATCACACTTCACTGGGGTATATGGCACCACAAGGGACTATGTTCATACTGTGCATCAAGCCCATGTCAGTACTGTGCCTGTTTTCATCTGTTAGTTCCTTCCATGTGTAACATAACAAAAACCCCGAATGTTAGCAGGCCAGAGGGGTACTGAAGTTCCCTGCAGATCAGTTATGGGACTGCCATGGCATATGTTGAGAGGACAGCTATGTCCAGTCACAAAGTTATCTGCAGTGTATACACACTATCAGCACATTTTCGCTAAATCCATGAAGACATAGAAAAAACTTGTTTTATTGCAGCAATGGATATAACACACTAGGAGGAATTATGCTATGAAGAGAACCTCTTTGTTGGTGACTGCCTGTGGAGCAGGTTCTGTATGGAAAGGGAATAAAAGTCATAGCTGGAGGAAAACAGCATACTTTGGGCTTCTGTGTTGAAATGCAATATACTTTTAAAAATTGCCACGGTGATGGGGAGTTGTTATGGGCACATATAGAAGGAGTATGGGGAAGAAAACACAGCAGGCTTTTTATAGGAGGATGACTGCTCATTTAGCTGGAACCAGGTAACTGAAATTCATAAAGCAAAACACAATAAAACCAGAAATTTGAAAAAACTCCACTGCACAGTTAATTGTAAACTAGTATTTTAGAGATGTTATGCATATTTATAAATAGGATTTTTCTTGACATACTGGGCCAAATTTAGGGCTATATTTAATACTTTAAATGTACAACAGGTGTTTTTTAATTGCAGATGTTACCATAGACTTAGGTTCAGTGTCATATACTGGTTTTAAACGAGCTACCACAAATTTTAGGGTTTGAATGCTACTCTTGAAAAATGCTACATTTCTATATTATAGTGATAAGGAGGGTTAAATTAATGCTGGATTATGCTACAGAACAGATTACTGTTTAGATCTTGCATTTATGTTTTTCCTTTATTGATTTTTCACATTATTACCACTAGAGCTTGCTACAGTGCAATCAGATAGACTTCAATATATTCATTTCAAATCACCGAGTGATATAGGTATCAAATTTCCAACTCTGCACTTTGTAATCCCCAAATTAAAAAAAAAAAAAAAGAAAAGAATTTTAATATGTAGGGAAGGTAAATTTCAAAGTGGCCATCACATAATTATATAGGGCAGTTGTTAGGGGTTTATCTATGTTTGCTTTGAGAATCCTATTAGTCAAGACTTTGTATACAAGCTGAGAGAGACTTCGATAGAACTTTATTCCTTCATCTTATGTCATTCTGCTGAAATCTGGTTGCTTAATGAAATAAGGTATTTTTGGCTGGGCGTTCACTTTAAAAAGAGCAGGGACAAAGTTTCAACAGTGTCAGAATAAATCATTTTTGAGTTTTTTCATGAAAGATTTGCGGTTATTGTTTTACAAGTCTGTTTTCATTTTAAAATTCTGTTTCATTTCATAGCAATTTTAGATTTCAAAGTTGAACACTGAAATAAAATTATTGTAATGACTAGAAAAATGGATCTTTTTTCTGTCCTGCCTCTTCCAGACATTTTTTCAGATCTAATTTTGAAAAGTTCAATTTCATTTCCATCTGGAATTAAGCCATATTTCCAAATCTATAAATTATTGGCAAATTGAAGTCTTCTATCTTTCACACAGCTCCTCTTGTGATAAAATTTGTGAAGTCATCCAATGACAGTTGTTCAAAAGAAAAGAGATTATTTTCTCATCAACACTGAATATTTGCTTTCTGAATCTGAATGCAATGGCTTATGAAGTCACACACCAAATGTGTCATCACCTCCACCACTTCAGTTTAGAAATCAAAGTGAAATCAAAGAAAGAAATAAAAAAAAAGATTATGATTATAACAGTCTCCCTCTGTGATTTTTTTTGTTTGTTTTCGAGAACTCCAGCTTCTATTGATTTGTTCACCCTTATTTTCAGTGGTTGAAACTATGGATCACTTGGTTAGATGGTTATTTCAGGTCCTAATACAGCTTAATGACTAAAGCCAATGTAGTTCTCTCTTACTTTCATCTCTCATAGGAGTGAAAGTATACATAGCATACATCCTTTCAATCAGATTTTAAAGTAATATTATGTGTAAGAGAAAAATTTTGAAAATAACAGTATGAAATTTTTTAAAAAAGGTGATAAATATGGAAATAATTGTGGAACAGGAAGACATTCTTTCTTCATTGAACAAACCATTTTACTGTTAGTGAGGCTGGCTTTAAGAATCAAAACCAAGAGAAAATATTTACAAAGCTACACACAGAAAGGACAACCCTGTCCAGGGATGGTAAAAAGTAGCTGGAGGACCTACTATAAGGAATTACTCTGTTGCACTATTCAATTCAGCATGATACGTGGACTTAATGTTTTCTTTCATTTTTATTGTGCCTGCTGTCTGTACTGGTATGGGTTTCCTAGTGCTTTTGTGGTGCTCTGTAGTCAGTATGAACTACCTTCATGCAGGAATCATGGTGGTAGCAGCCCAGAATTAAATTGGTCTTCATTGCATGTTCTTTCACAAATTCTTCCATGTGTTGTTATACCTGACCCCCATTTTTTCAGTACTAATGTCTTCTAAATATCTCCCTGCCTCTGAAATGTTACACATCAAAAAAAATAAATATATATTTATTTGATTCTAGTCTGGGATGACTTCATAACTTTCACTTAAAATCTTTCACTCTAAGCAGATGTATCCATTTTACTCTTTAAATATTATTGGTTCAGTCCTTCTACATTCCTTTTTACAGTTTCCCTTTCTTTCCTGGTCATTGACGTTTAGGCAGTATTGATTTAAGGTTCTAGTAAGTTCATTTTTTTTTCTTCCAATGCTTAGTTGAGAAGATGATGTAGAATGGATCAGCCAGCCCACAGAGCACTTCACAGAGAACCCAGGTCAGTACATGACAGTCTTCTGTTATTTTGTGAATTTACCTGTAATATATATGTTATTGTTTCACCAGGAATATAATTAACCTCACAGGATGTTAGTTGGAAAGATTCATCATTTGATTGGAAGAGGAAGGAAAATATTTACCTCCAGAATCTATATTCATTTTGGATATCCTAATATTTATGCTTGGATTTCCTCTCCTACTCTAAATGTTGCCTTCATGTATATCCTAAAGCACTCTAAAAAGTGTGAAGTTAGATGTATACATTAGCAATGTGATAATATTTTAACAGTTATAAGAGCCAAAATAACACAATTTTACTTTTTTTTTTTTTTTTCCAAGCAGGCTTCCATATCACTTGCTCTGTGTGCTACTTGTGATCTACCAAGGGTGTACAGAAAAAGAGACACCAATGAGAGTTGTTGATGAATATATTTAGCATTGCTTAAAAATAACATTTTCCTTTTCATCTCCTTATTTATATGAATTACAGACTTATAAAAGGAAATAGGGCTAGAAAAACAGGATATATGTATGAAAGTATCACTTTCCTGATTCAGACAAATGATGGCAATACTATGCTATATCTAGAAGACTTCTTCACTTAGCTCATATAAAATAGTACACAGTCCTCAGGAATATGTCATCCTAACTCTGTACATGCAAGGCAGAACACAGACAGAACTAAATGGTTTTTATTTTTTCATATTTTTTATACCATACTTCCTGTGTAGGATATGTATGACAGCATGATAGCATATGGATTGAAGTTCAGATGGATGCTCTTTACAATCTACAAACACATTTTTAATCATACCTATGGAAAGAAAAGGTCATTTAGATTGGTGGCCCTTAGATTTTAGAGCACTATTATTAAATGAAAGACAAAATGTTTTTTTTCTCTGAGACTGAAATGCACGAATCCATCGATTTTTCCTTTGATCACTAAAATCAATGACCACTGCTCTGTGTTTTCTGTATACGTATTCTGTCCTTTTTTATTTTCCTCTTTTATTTAATACAGGTGGTTCTTTTATGTGATGTTTAAGTATTTCTGTGATTCAGCTTGTACATTAAGGTAGGTTTATAATGAATTTTATACTACAGATTTGTCAACGGAAATGGACTATAACAAAATTATGCCAAATGGCAGGATCTCACCTGTTGCTTTTGACATGGTTCTTATTGTTTTACTGAAAGTCACCTTCAGAGAAGAGCTAATAGCCTTCAGAGTCCTCTGGCCTTTACAAGGTATCTTTTTCTATTTCTATTTCAGTGTGTTGTCTATTGAAGTAATTTGATTTATACAAAAATGTTCCACTGGAATCATTCTGGACCTCAACTTCATGATATAGGATGCATTTCAATCTGTAAAAAAAACAGTCTATGGCTGAATCATATAATTTCATTTGTTTTTAAAAGAAGCTGCTCAGCCTCAGAGGAAAATATTTAAATCTTGAAATTTCATTGCCTTCACTCTTTTTTTTTTAATTTCTAGGTTTTTATTTGGTTCTAAACTATTCTTGTTTAGGAACATAAAGAAAGTGAGAAATCAAGAAAAATATATTTTATATTATTTTAATAAAATAGTTCAATGATATTTTTTCCAGATGTTTTGTTTCATTAAAATTTTCAAACCTTTGTTATTTCTTTTTATTTCTACTCAGTGTGAATTTTCTTTGAAATTTCAAAAGCTATCATTAGGTTAAAATTTATTTACATACATATTCCTGTGTCAAATTTAGGTTGTGAACACTAACCGCTACTCATATTTATTTTCTGGTACTTCATTACTCTTTTATTTTTTGAGCATTTAATAATAAAACAATAATTACAATAAATTTTTTCTCCCCATTGCTTCCCCTTGTATTTTATGAAAAGATAGTTAGTTAGTTAGTTTTTTTGTTTCCTAAGAACTATAAACCTGACAGTTTTTAATGTGTTCCATGGCTATTTTTATCTCACTGGCTGTTTCTGTCTATGGCCTCCATCACCTTCCTTCTCTTAGAACTGAGCCCGCTGATGAACTAACTGCCCACTCCTCTCTCATAACTGTTTCACTCCCCTCTCATAACAATGTAGAGCAAATGTAGAGAGAATTCTGATGTTTTGGGGCAAATTTCACTTCATTGGGCATCTCCAGATTGCTTCTTTTATTTTTTGTAACCAAAAACATGATGAAAATTTACTTACAAATTTAAAGAAAAAAAGGAATAAGTTAACTTTTCCACTCAGTATTCAGTATGAATGACACAAAAATGTTCTGTCCTTGAAGTCACTTCAGCAAGGGAGTGTCTTAATTCATCCTACATATTTTCTTCTGGAAGAGAGTAAGTCATTGCAGTCTTTTAACAACGTAGCTCAGTATCCCTTACTAAAGGACTTAGACAACTGACTGTCTGTTTCTTGTCCATGCCCCCTCCCTCCTTGCCCTTTTTTTTTTTTTCCTGGGAAAATTGGATGTTCCTGAAAGGGAAAGGATTAACAGGTTTAATTCACATGAAATAAATACTAGAAGGATATCTGCTAACTTTGATAGCACTGCTTCACTGTGCTGTCTTCTGTCCTAACAAAATTTCTGTTCTAATTGTGTCTAATTCAGGCATAATATTTTTTGGTATTAGGACATAGCGTGACACACTTGCCCTCTGTTGGCTTATTTATGTCCATCTTCATCATTTTCTAACATACTGTCTCTTGGCTGCAGAGCAGTCTATCAGAATGTGAATAAAAATAATCATCCCAAACCCTGAGAATCACCCTGGTGCCACAGCATGATTTCCTATGACACTTGTTTGATTTTGTAGAATTCTGTTATCTTTCTAGAGCAATATTCTAAAAGTCCAATTCCTTGCCATGTAAAAAAAGAATCTCTGCTATGGATGGGGTCTGCATGGCATACTGCATGTGGGTGGGAGTCCTGTTTGATGCTATACTGCTTGGGGCACCCAGCATCTAAAGGTACATAAAATTATAAAGTATATTATAAATCTTCTTACCAAGTTAGCTCTAATTAAAAACAAAAAACAAAAACAAACAAACAAACAAAAAAAAACAAAAACCACAAAAATTTAAAATGCTTAAATCATAGAGTTAAGTGCTTTCCTAACTTACAAATGGACCAACTTCTCCTGGTCCAAAACGGGTGGGTTTTCTTAATTATTCAATTCAAAATTTTGTACTTTTTAGATGACTGATGACTGATATTTCAATGTGTGGTTTGGTATAGTGCTACTGGGGCAATTTCTACCCCTGTTGCAACCTCTATTCTGCCTTAGTAGGGCACAAGTCCTGCAGCTGGAGAGAAGATACTGAAGGGCTGGAGAGGAGCTCTCTTAATGAGGGATCTGAGGCTGGTGAAGGAGACACCCTTCTCATGTTGCCATTTCATGATCCTCTCTTTCTTTCTGCAACCCGGGCTTAGCCCAAAGCTTGTGGATGTGCTGAATAGTTTTATATTGGATGTTAATTAGACTTGGGTATATTTAAATTCATTTCCCTTATCCATTCTATCTTTTTTATTTTTTTTTTTTTTTTATGCCTTTATTTACTGTCTAACTTCTGCATGGATGAAAGGTGGAAAAGTAATACAACTACTGTTACAGAGAAAAAGAAGATAAACTAACAAAGACCACATCTATTTTTCCATAGACCAGGTAATGCAGCTTCTGCTCAATAGATGTTATGGCTGTGTGTGGAGAAGCAAATAATCCTAAAAGATTTGTCTGCTATGTCTGTCAGAGATCTGGGAGTGAGATTGCTTCATATCTCATTTTTTACTCTAAATCATATTTTACTGAGCATTTAAAGTGAATTCTAGCTAAAGATATTCAGGTGTATATTCAGGCAGGAATATCTAGGTTCTGTTTTCAGTCCCACTAGCATATTACTCATATGTAATGCTCAGTAGATCGTTAAACTGTGCTTGGAAAGTTAGTAGGTATGAGGCTCTGCTTATCAGGATCAGAATGGTAACAGCAATTTCATGCTAAAACAAAGTTTTAGAAACAAAAGTCCAGCCACTTGAAACATTTAAAACTTTTTCAGGAGAAAAAAATATAACAAATTACTAAAAAACTGACTTTTACCTTGTAGATTTTTAGATTATTAAAAGTAAATGGTGATAACTTTTTGAAAATTTCCCTATAATGCACAGGAAGGTGATAACAAACACAACTCTTATTACTCTGGGACCTTTTAAAAACAAAAGACATTTTGCCTTGTTTTTCTGTATTCTTTAGTTATAAAAGGACAGCACTGGCTATCAAGGGAGCATTCTTGCTGTAAGAGGGAGGGCGTATTTTGAATCATGTCAAAGATGAAGAAGTTGGTTTTGCTTCATCTTAATGACCATAGTTTCTAAGTTGCACTGTCTCATGACAGCGGACTGCACTGGAACAATTCAACAGTTAAAAAAAATACTTTTGTATTAACCAAGACACAGAGAAGTGTTATTAAGATTTACCAGTTATTAGCAGAAGCATTCTAAATGTACACAGAAAAGTGTAAAGATAGAAAAAGTGTATCACAGAACTGGAAAAAAAAAGGAGGGGGGGATTTCATGCATTTTGACAGAAACTTAATTAATGGTTTTAGCTCAAGAAAAAAGATGTGGTATTATTCTGGTCAAATTGACAAATAAATGCTTAATATAAGAAAATTATTGTTTGAATTTTATTACTTTGTGAATCCATGGAAAGATGGAGGGAAAACAAGAGAATCAGAAAAGGCTAACTGTCCAGAAACTTTTGGAGAGGTAAAAGGAGAAGCTGGAGAGGTGAAAGCAACAGAAGGCAAGGAAGGACAAGGGTCAGAACATGATTGCCTATGTCAGAATGGAAAGGTAGAGCCCTGGGATTTGACTAGGAGGGGTTAGTAAGAGCTCACGTTTCTGTAGAGCTCAAGAGAGAGAAGACAGATTGAAGATGATCTAAGGTGGGACAGTAAGAAAATTAATGAGTTAGTGATGGAAAGTGATCAAAAAAAGTGGAAAAAACTGAAGATGGCTATGGGAAAATGCTGTTTATAGAGATGTGAATGGCTAAAGTATGCTTATTTTGAGTGGGAGAAGAGAGGAATGATGCTGAGGAGAAGAGGATAAAAAGAGGAAGAAAAGAATAGAATGTCTGGGACAATATGACGGAGATCAGGAAATACTACAGCATGAAGTGAAGAGATTAGGTGGAGAAGTCAGAAGGGAGCAGATTAGACTAGCCTAGACTAGAATAAATAGTTCTGTTGGAAGGGACCTACAAAGATCATTGAGTTCAACTGCCTGACCTCTTCAGGGCTAAACAAAAGTTAAAGAATATTACTGAGGGCATTATTCAAACACCTCGAACACTGAAAGGCATGGGGCATCAATGACCTTGCTAGGAAGCCTGTTCCAGTGTTTGACCTCTCTCATGGTAAAGAAATTTTTCCTAATAACTAGTATGAACCTCCCCTAGTATGGCTTTTTGCCATTCCCACACATCCTATTGGTTACCAGGGAGAAGAGACCAGAACATCCCTCTCTATTTCACCTCCTCAGGAAGTTGCAGAGAGCAAAGAGGTCACCTCTGAGCCTCTTTTGGTCTATTTCTGTTATGAGATCTGTCAGGAAAGCAGCAGTATGGAAGGCAAGATAAAGGTGAGAAGGTGCAAACCCTATTAGTCAGTGAAGTAGGAATTTTGTCTCAGAAGTCGACAATGATGTTAGAAACAGGATCTGGTTCTTTGTAGCATTTGTAGCTACTTCTGACTGTGGCTGAGCAGAGTTAAGTGAAAAAGATGCTGAAATTCTGGAACAGAATCCTAACCTTTGAATAACCATAAAGCCAACACATAATTTAACTGTACCATAGAGAAAGTTGTAATTGGCTAGTGTGTATTTTACATGAAATGACAGAATCACAGAATCACAGCATCACAGAAATGTTGAGATTGGAAGGGACTTCTGGAGATCATGTGGTCCAACATCATTGCCAAGCAGGGTCACCTAGAGTACGTTGGTGCATCCAATGGCATCCATTTGGGTTTTGAATATCTCCAAAGAAGGAGACTCCATAACCTCTCTGGGCAACCTGTTCCATTGCTCTGTCTCCCTTACAGTAAATAAATGTTTTCTCTTATTCAGCTGGAACTTCCTGTGTTTCAGTTTATGCATGTTGCCTCTTGTCCTGTCATTGGACACCACTGAAAAGAGTCCAGCCCCATCCTCTTGACACCCTCCCCTCAGATATTTGTATATGTTTATAAGATCCCCTTTCAGCCTTCTCTTCTCCAGGCTAAACAGGCCCAGCTCTCTCAGTCTGTCCTTGTATGACAGGTGTTCCAGTCCCCCTAATCATCTTTGTAGCCCTTTGCCCCTTTGCTGGACTTGATCCAGGAGCTCCACACCCCTCTTGTACTGGGGAGCCTAGAACTGGACCCAGCACTCCAGGTGCGGACTCACGAGGGCTGAGTAGAGGGGGAAGATCACCTCCCTCAACCTGCTGGCAACACTCTGCCTAACACACTCCAGGACACCGGTGGCCTTCTTGGCCACAAGGACACATTGCTGACCCATGGTCAGACTGCTGTCCACCAGGACCCCAGGTCTCTCTCTGCAGAGCTGCTCTCCAGCAGGTCAGCCCCCAGCCTGTACTGGTGCTTGGGGTTATTCCTCCTTAGGTGCAGGATCTTTCACTTGCCCTTGTTGAAATTCATGGGGTTCCTCACCACCCAACTCTCCAGCCTGTCCAGGTCTCTCTGAACAGCAGCACAGCCCTCTGGGGTATCAGTCACTCCTCCCTGTTTTGTGTCATCAGCAAACTTGCTGAGGGTGCACTCTGTTCCATCATCCAGGTCATTGATGAATAAACCGAACAGGAGTGGACCCAGTACAGACCCCTGGGGGACACCGCTAGCTACACACTTCCTGCTGCTGATCACAACCCTCTGAGCTCTACCATCTGGCCAGTTTGCAAACCACCTCAGTGTTCACTCATCCACCCCACATTTCCTAGCTTGCTTATGCATACATTATGGGAGACAGTGTCAAAAGCCTTACTGAAATCAAGGTAAACAACATCCACTGCTCTCCCTTCAAATGACTCGGCTAGTCATTCCATCATAGAAGGCTATCAGGTTGGTCAAGCATGACTTCCCCTTGGTGAACCCATGAGGAGTATTCCTGTTCACCTTCTCCTCCATGTGCTTGGAAAATAAGAGATCTGTGTTTAAGATGGACTCGTATTATAGACTCCATATAGACTCCATGTTCAAATACAGCTGCAGTCCATGACAGCTGTCAGTCGCAGTAACTTCACAGAGGCTATGGAGACCAGCCAAACTTTTTCCTAGAAAGTATCATGGATAGTAGGTATTGATCCTAAATAAGAACTTCGAGCTTATTCCAAGCCTACTCTGCTCAGTACATTGGGGCTGTGAAAGATTAAATCTTCAAAGGTGTGGGTTGTGGTTCATGACCAATTGCGGCAAAAAGGAAAAAAAAAGAAAAAAAATAACAAAGGAAGTGATGGACTCATGGAATAAAGGCTTCTGATCTGTCCTTGGCTGAAAAAGCAGCTCAAAGGTTTCACATGAGACTGTCATACATCAGTTTATCCTGTAGATCACACAGTGCTGTGTGAGTGTTTTAGGAGCAGTATGGGAGCTGATTAACAACACTGGAAAGAAACCTTCTTTTCCTGGTGTGGTTCAGGCTATGTCATATGGACCAACCTCAGACTCTCTGGAGCAAAGCTCTTTGCACTTCACTGTCTTTCCAGCATGGCAGGGTGGCAGGGTGCACTGTAGCCCACTTGGATATTCACTTAAAATGCAGCTATCTCATTCTTACTGTAGGCAGTTAGCTGTGAAAGGTGACACAGAAGAACAAGATGTAATAACTTTAATGAATACTTTCTTAGACAGAAAGGTTCTTAGGCCAGAAATGATCATTATGATAATATATTCTGAACTTCTGTAAAGCATGGGCCACAGTATTTCATTAGAGAATCCTACAATAAGACCAATACTTAACAACAGCTTCAATGAAATGTCAAAACTTAGAATTTTTTAAGGATATTCATCCCTCTACATTCAGAATAAGCACATATAAGATCCTCAAAGTGTGCTGTTGTATTTTAGCAACAGATTTTCCTTTTGCATTCTAATTGAAGCTGGCATATCCTGCTGGCACGTTGAATAGCATTGCCTTACATATCATTCAAATCTGGCACAGAAAAATACCCTTCTTTTCCTTCTCATTTCAGTCTGGTTTTGGACTTTTTTTCTTCAATAGATAATAAAGAGTGTGCATACATTTAATAAGAATTATGTCCTGAACAGGTGCACATAATAGGTAATTAATACAGTCTTTTTGCTGTTCTTAGTAGACAAGTCAGTGCTTACCCATGTAAGGTTCAGAAGAAAGTAACTGAGCTGATGTTGTGGTTTAACCCAGCAGGCGGCTAAGCACCACATAGCCATTTGCTCACTCCCCCTGCAGTGGGAGGGGGGAAAGAATTGGAAAAAAAAGATAAAACTCATGGGTTGAGATAAAGAGTTTAATAGAACAGAAAAGAAAGGGATAATAATAATAACAACAATAATAATAATATAAATATATACATTCACAAAGCAAGTGATGTACAATGCAATTGCTCACTACCCACACTTAGGAAGTTCCATCTATAGGTGGAAGCTTACCTTCCACCCTTATGTGTGGTAACAAACCTGGCTTCTAGCCTTGAAATTGTTGAAATTATTTGGGGCATCTCTCATTTGCATAATGCACCATCAGATCTACTAAGTCTTAATATTCTGACTGTGCCTCTTTTAATGGTAACAGGCAAATCTTATAAATATGGTTAATTAACATCTTAGAGGAAAATTGGGAAACTAGTAAATATAATAACAATTTAATTGTTTTTTTTCAGGGAGTAAAAAGTAGGTTTCAATAAAGTCAGATCTTTTTATTAAAAGACAAGGGTGGACATTCATATTTCTGACAGGGAATTAGCATATATTGTTAACCTGAAGTCTGGACAAAATAAAAAGATAATACATATTATTTTCATGCTTTTAATGATACTGACTTTTTAAAAGACAAGTTTTAAAAGACAAGAGAATTCTTTTGTTTCAAGATACTTGCATTATGTATCTCATCTGAGAAGTGACATTCTTTTAGATGATTTAGATCTTTTCATTCCCTGAGTCATGATTGCCTTCAACCTCTGGAAAAATTGTTTCGAATTGAAGTTGACACTGAAGTCATCTGTCTTTACAAATATAGAAGTCCCTTCCTTCCTATTATACCAGGTATCTGCCCAGAGAGCATTTGCCATTTGGGTTTTGTGGGCAGAATACAACATATGTGCAATTAATTGGCTGCTTTTGTCAAAAGAAGAATATTTAATCATAAAAGCAAAAGTCTTTTGTTCTCTGCAGAGAGACAACAAGTCATGCTAAATGAAGCTGCCCCTTCCCTTACTACATCATATATCAGCTTAAGATGTGTCTTTACTTATTAATAAAACAGTAATTAAAATGAGAAACCCTGAGTTTTAGCATTATCCAAAAATGGATACTGACGTCTATAATACTTTACTGCATTTGCTTTATGTTACATATGACGTTCTCATTTCCATGTGGACTTCTTCTTAGTCTTTTTTTTTTTTTTTTTGCTATCATTGTGGCCTTGAGCATCCTTCTGTTTCACTTTGACTTTATGACCTTGCAGTCTGTCAAATCCTACTCTTTAAAGACAACATTGCTCTTTCCCATTCTGATATTTAAGTTTTAACTTTCTTCTGGAAGCTCAATGTTCATTTTTTATTGGTGATTTTTTTTTTTAATTTTGCACAATTTTATTGCTGTGCTTGGCCATTGTATTTACATATGTATATATGATGATTATATTATATATGACGAAATAAACTCTACAAATTGGTGCCTAAATGCCTACTCATCAGAAGACTATGCACCTAAGTACAGAGTCTCATATTCAAAAATGCTGTCACGTGAAACTTTCGTCTTACTGACAGTACTCCATTCATATATTGGGCTTTGGTGTTTTTTATACCAAAGACAAGGTTCATCTCACCAACATTCAGCTAAAAGTCATGAGTCCAGATTAAGACAGTCATAAAAGCTCCATCTGTGGTCCCTAAAGAGAGAAGATAATAACTTAAAATAAGTGGTGACTGATAGAAATTGAGGAAGATCTGCTCTTCTTTGCCATCTTCTTCTCTCTGGTGAGAACAATCAGAAGACGTGGGCATTTAATGGAAATAAGCTATTTACTCATTCACAAAACTAGATGAAAAAAAAAAATTGATTGCAGAAGTAGAAAAAAAATAAAATATTTCTCTGAAGGAAAATAACCTAAGGTGATTTGTACACTTCACCCTTTTTTTTTTTTCTTTTTTTTTTTTTTTTCCCTTCAGAATTTCTTCTTGTCTATTAGGGTAAGTCTGAATCAATATTAATGTCAATACTTCAGGTAGCATAAATCACCTTCTCCAATATTTTTATATTGCCAATATTTTTACTAAATGAATAGAACTATTTTAAAACACATCTTGATTTTTTCTTATGCTCCATATACAGTCACTTATATACAGTCACTAATGCAAGACTAAGAGCAGATCCTCATAGAAAAAAATATCCTCAAGTTCTGTTCTGCCTCATGCAATAATTCTATAGTAACTCTTTTGCCTGGGTGATCCTGAACAATCACAACCATATCCTCTGCAATACAAATCCATGAGACACTTTGTAAAACAACATGTGTACATGAAAGTGGGCCCAGTTTGTTTCACATAGGTAGAAGAGTAATTGATTTTTTTCCCCTCAAATTTACAAAGAGCAAAGCACTCATTGGCTGTTCTGTTATACATTACTGAAGAGAATTTAAACGAGAGTCACTATACTGCCGGTAATTTGAGGGTGAGGAACTATTAGTGAAACTGAATTTAAATTCAGGGTTAAATTCAAGATTATCTTATATTACTTTCCACATGTGACCCTTCTAGAATTCTGGCTTTGCTGCTGAGAAGGCTGCATTTGAAATGCACAAGAGACAGTTGTAATAGCTCCTGTACTATAGCTGGTCCTAATAAACAGGTTCCTCACCCTAGCAGATAAAATAGATAAACCGAATAAGAAGCTAACGTGGTAGTTTTGGATCATAGAAACTTCTTTTTATCTAAAATAAACAAACAAAGAAACAAAAAACACTACAAAACAAAACAAAAATCAAACAAACAATGACAATATCTGTTGGGTTTTGCTCATAACATTGTGGGTTTATCATGGAAATACAACATTAGAACTAAAATAAAAAAGGATGTAATATAGACACAAGGCAAAATATTTAAATTTTGCAATTTAACAACTTTTAAAGACACAAAATATAAACAACCTTTAAAGACCCTCAGTATTTTGAGGAGATATATTGGCATTTAACTCTTTGGTTGCTAGAAATAACACAGAGAATGTTGTACTTCCATTCATCTTGGCTAGGAGGATTTTTTACTTAGAAGTTGGGAGGCAAGAGATGGGGATACTGGGCAGAACAAAAACTTGCATTCCCGTTCATTAGCAATATCCTAGCATAAGATAAGAGTTAGGTAATGCCTGTGCCCAAATTCCCATTGAGTGCGCCCAGGATTGAACGGAAAATCTTAAGGGAGCCCCACAGCTCCCTGTAGCTCATCACAGAATTGAGCCTCCAGGATGAGCAAGAAAGATGGGTTCAGAAGTAGTCAGGAGGAGCAGTCAGAGGGTATAGAGGTTCATGTTGGTAAGATAGTGGAAACCTGTGTTTAACACTTTAGTCTGGTAATATCAAAATCTTGGCGTGGAAGAGTAAATAAACCCTACTTCCCAGACTCTGTGTGGTTCCACTGATGTAGTTGAAGTGGTGTGTGGAACAGGAAGGCTGAAGGACCAAGGCTTTTGTTAATTACATTTGAGAAAGACTAAAAAGGTGGCTGGAAAGAGTAGCTCCTTCAAAGAGAAAAAAATGGGTCAGGTTGTTTTGGAGCAGTCACTGGCTTGGTTTGCCTTGGTCTGAAACCGTACAAACACTGGGACTAGATTTTCAGTTTCCCACATTGAAGGAATCTGTCTACAGCCTGAAATGCTTTGACTAAAGAAATGGTGGATCTGAAAGCAAATGCTCTGTGATACTTAGTGGAATATGTATTTGAATACATATTTTGGCCAACAGACTCAACTTTGAAGATTAAATAATGCTGATCACCTCTCCAGAGTGATTTGACAATTTATCTTAGTTAATTGGGTTTCAGTTAGGGTTGAGGGATTTAGCTTGGCCTACCGCCCATCTAGATCATAGGAGCCAACAAAAATCTTTTAAAAATAAATGTACAGATTCCAATTTAGCTTTTGTGGAGGTCACACATGATTTGTTTTGACTTAGCTTTATTTTCTCATAGTTTTACTCTAAAAATGGTATAACAATAACATTCAAGCTTTCACAAACTTTTTAAACAGCTATCTAGACACATTGTGTTAATTTGGGGGGGATGATTTGAATGTTTGGGCATGTATTTTATATATTTTAAAAATTTCCCCTACATTCAATATATCCTTGAAAGTGCACTTTAATCCAAACCCTCCTTCCTTCTCTCTTTCCCTTACTCCTTCCAGTGTCTTACAACATGCACAGTAAGAAAAAAAGATGAATTTTCTTCCATTCTCTCCTTGTTTCTTTCAATGGTGATGTTTAAAGCCTGTGAACAAATTAAGAAACTCTTATAAAGTTATAGACTAGGCTTTTCCAAAATTGTCTGCAGAACCCCTATTGCTTACAGAGGCTTTCCAGTTAATAGAATAATGATCTGCAGGAATTTTTGAGCTGACAGTGGTCATAATCAAAAAGTTTTTGAAGATCTGTTTGCAAAAATATGTGTAACAATGCCTGGTCAATGTTTGTATGGTAAAATGGTTTTGCAGAGAAAAGTGGAGTTTGGAAATTACCTGAATTTGTGCTTACATTGGGAAATTCTGAATTTGCCTTGTGGGATATGTGCTGTGGCTTTGCAGCCTCATCCAGACTCCTCTGCCAGACTTCAGATCCTTTTCAGGTATCACCAGGTCCCATCCACTGCCACAACAATGCTGCACTGGAGTTATGGTCAAAAGAAAAACCATAATTTTCCATTCAAAGTAAATGACTCTTAAAACTCAGAATCAGAATGTCCTTCTGCAACAATAATTTGAGACACCTTTGGCCTTCTTCTGAGGAAAACTGAGGGCCCATGAATTATGTTATTTCCAGCTGGACCACCAGGTGTTGAGTAGTTCTGAAAAACCAAGTTCTTCCAGATATGACCTGTAGTAAAACTTTTGCATTAACTGGAGGTTAAGTTGAGACTGTTAAAGCTAAATGAACTTAAAATATTCTTGCTAACCCTTCATTGACTTTCAGATCCATATTTATGTACTAGAGTTAATGGTCTGATTTTCAGAGCTCTTTCTTTGACTCACGATGACACTGCTTATTTCTCATCCTTTTGTTTTATTTTTATTTTTATTTTTATTTTTTAATTTCTATTGTAAAGATAGGTTTAGGACTTCAAATTATTCTCCTCTTTCTTTATCAGATTAGCTCTGTGGTTGTATTAATTGTTGGGTGTAGGACTGAAAAGGCATATTACACTTTTAGACTAAGAGGAAAAGTGCTATTGTCAGGGGGAGTTTAAATATTTTTAAAAGATTTAATGTGAGTGATTATATTGTAAGGTCATACGTTCACCTAGGCAGTTTCTGCATATCTGTCAGAAGAAGAAGACAAATATACAGACTGGGAAAACAAGGAGTTTAAATGGATTTAGAGAGTGCAGCACAATGAATTCAGTTTTTTCCTACTGCAGCTGAAATCCTCACTCCTCTTGGCTTCCTAGCAACAGTGCCTTCCTAACTCATGACTGGAGACAGTACACACATAAATCAGTCTGTCATTCATCATATAATTGATCAGTCTATTGGCATTCCCTACAAGAACTAATCTATATCTTTTAGCAGAGATATAAAATGGCAGCAGTGGGTACCAACATAATGCAAATAATATAAAAAATGATATTTTTGTTTACAATTTCTCTGTCCCATCAAGTTCTTTCTCACCTCCTCTCCCAGTATATCCTGAATGATTCAGAGGCTATGGATATCATCTAGCATGTCAAAAACCATCCTACATTTGAAAGATGAAATGCTACGGGCAAAAAACCTAGCATTTCACAGAACTGCTGTCCTTCTTGTCTTCTTAGGACACTTCATTGTATCACCTCCTGCTATTAATGAACTACTCTGTGTATCCAGCCTCCCTTAGAAACCTTCCTCACAGCTCCTCCAGTCTTATTGACTAATATTCTTTCTCTCTCCATTCAAGTTGCCCCACCCACACAAGCAATTAATTATGGCTACATTTCCAAAATAACTCTTCAGGTGCAGATTTGCTGGGAAAAAAAAAAAACAAAACATTTCTCCTTCTCCTACTTCTTTTTCCCTCTCACTTCACTGATGCAACACTGAACCCTCCCATGACCCCAGAAATCTGGGATATTGGCTTCTCTGTGTGTTTTGAATACAGGAAGGTGATTTGAGCTGTCTTCTCTCTCTTATCACCTTCAAAACTATACTCTCCACTGCCTCTCTAGAATGATTATTAGGAATCAAAAACCTAATTAATTTTCAAGGTGCAATTGCATTAGCTTATTGAGATGGATCTTATGAGAAGGCAATCTAGTATCTCAGACTAATGGACTGATGATGAACTTGGTCACAGAGATGTTTTCTTAAACTTTATGCTCACACAAGCTTGGGTTATACATTTCTACATCATTCAGTCCTTTTTCCTCATGAAAACAAACAATTATTATTGTTAAATCCACCTTGCTTTCCACTGATCAAATTTGAAGTCAGTCTAACTTTACACTCAGTTTTCTTGTCTGTCTTTGTCTGTCCTTGAAAGTCTTTATCTTTTATGTGGTCTTTCTTCAGATTGTAAGATCTTGTGGTCAAGGTCCTTGTCTTCAGACAAACATGAATGCTTTTCCATTCAAAAATGTTCATATTTATATAGAACAACCTCTACTGACTTTGAAATTTATAAAATGCACACAGAAAGTTGCACACAGATGAACAAAAAAATAGTGATTTGGGAATAAGGCTATTGTTTTCCTTCTTGTGGGCATTTTCAGTAGTTACCAGTGTAACGTTTGGTTTACAGAAGCCTCTTCCAACTGTGAGGAGTGGTAAATCCCCTTTGCTGAGGTTAGAGATAGAGATAAATATGAAAGTTAAGTAGTTGAGAGAAGAATAACATACGGTGTGTCTTGATGTCTTCTCAGAGACATGGGTTTAGAATATTAATTCTGCAAGCGACTTTACATTCTCTGTTGTACTCAATTCCATTCTCAAGACTTAGAGTGGTGAGAAGATTTGCACTTCAGTATATTTAAGCTCTATGCTAATGCATCTCTTTAAGATGCATCAAGCTAGATAGCAGTGAATCTTATCCACAGTTAGGCTTTTGATAACATGTGTGCAATGTAAATAATCTTAGCGTTGCTTAGCACTGGTACAGAAATTTTTAACTCCCTGTTTTTTGTAGAACTATGTTGTGGGTTAACCTGGCAGGCAGCTAAGCCCCACAGAGCTGCTCACTCACTGCCCCTCAGTGGGATGGGAGAGAGAACTAGAGAACTGGAGAGGTAAAAGTGAGAAAACTAATAGGCTGAGATAAAAACTGTTTAATATTCTAGGTAAAGCAAAAACTTCACACAAGGAAAGCAAAATAAGGAATTCATTCACTACTTCCTATTGGAAAGCAGATGTTCAGCCATTTCCAGGAAAGCAGGGCTCCACCATGTGCAATGGCTACTTAAGAAGACAAAAGCCATCACTCTAAATATCTGCCCAAGAGTCCAGCAGCTTGGAACAAAATCCATGTGAACTATGTCATCAGTTCATTACATGGTTTTTACTATAGCAATGGGGTTGACTGTTTCTGTGAGAAATGTAAGAAATTATTTTTGTTTTTCATGATATAATGTTCCTGAGATATTGCCTCTGTCTGTCTGTCTGTCTGTCTGTCTGTCTGTCTATCTATCTATCTATCTATCTATCTAATCTATTTTTGAAGAGTTGAAGTAATGGAGGAACCTCCATTCAAGGGCATTAAAAAGTTAGCTTTGTAAGGAGGATATTAGCAAAGTCAAGGGTACTGCTTGCATTCAGAAGGATTCCCCATCAGGTGTTAATACTCTTAAACTGGGTCCTGAGTGAACAATAATTCCAAATGCTGAAAAAGTATCATGCAGTTTACAGCTCACATTTTCTGTGCTATTGATGCTACCCATGATGTTGCAGCTTTTATGCCAGGATTCTAATAAAAAATTAAACCTTTTTTCTTTAGTAAACTGAATCGAGTTAGTATGAATGAAGGTCCAGAATCATGCGTTACTTTTGGTCTTATTGATCTTAGGAAGAGAGTAATGTTCCTTGTTCTTGTTGTTGTGTTGAGTGATAAAACTATACGTATAAAAGAGTAAAGAACTTAAAATGCCAAAAAGATTTATTCAAGCCACCAGTCAAAGAAAATGTACAACAAACTCAATTTATTCCAATGCAGCAATGTCAGAAAAGAAGTCAGTTTATTCAGAGTTTAAATAAATAACCTGAATTTGGAGTTCCAACTAATAAGCAAAATAACAGTCATTTTCTTTAAAGTAACAGTTCAAAAAGTCCAGAGATTTGACATCATCTGGATAGCATGCAATGCTCTAGAGAGAGATCAAAACAACCCAACTAACTGCAAAGATAGCTATTTATTGCAGAGATGACCTCTAAAAAGTCATCGGGGAAAAATTTGAAACAAGATAGAGACAAAAAAGGTCAAAATTTCAAATCATAACACTTCTGGAACTTTTGTTAACTCTTGGGCAATCTTTTGAAGTTTTTTTTTTTTTATTTTTCTTTCCTTTATATGCTTTCTCAGCTTTCTACTTTGTCTTTGACCCTCCTACAGCAGCTTCGTGATCAAAACAGTATTCTAAGATAAATGTAGTAATTGACTGTAATTGTAGTAGGAGCTGGTTTCAGCAATAATTCTACAAAATTGTGTTGTAGTCAAATAAGGAAAGAGCCCAAGCCTTCTTCATTCACTTCCGCTTTTTTTCTTCTTGAAACTTGAAGATTCACATATTTTTCTAAATATTTGCTCTCCCAAGCCTTCTTCAGGACCTCCCTTATCTCGACCTTTTCCCCCTACTCTAAAGCAACTTTGCTTTGCTAAAGGATAATGATCCAAAAGATGATCACAGATGTGTAAGGATATAATTACAGGGAACATTTACATGGAATGGGACTCTTTTATACAGATGAGAGAAGACTGAGGGAAGATATCACAGATTTATACACTTCTCCAAGTTTTTAATGAATAAGGTGAGAAAGGTTGTTCAAAATAAGCAAAGAAAGGTGCCTATATATCCCTGCATGTAATTAGGTTGTGGGATTGCTTTCTACAACGTGCTGCAGATATCAAAGTTTGCATGGATTCAACAAACAACTAGAAAAACAAAAACAAAAACAAAAAAACAAACCAACAACCACACAGACATTAAGGGTTATTTGATACAAAAACAATACATCTGTCTTAAACTTTGTGAGTTATATATTGTTTGAGCCTAGGAAGTTCCTGTTCCCTAGACATCCATTTCTGACCACTGTCAGAAAGAAGTTAAGGGTCTTTGATATAACCTGGCAGGTTAATCCCGTGTTCCAGTTGGCAATTGCTCTCTTTGAGCTGTCTTTTTCCCACTTGGCTCCTTTCCTCCCCCTTGAGGCCACGTTTGTAATCTCTTCCTTCATTACCTTTGACACCTATCGCCTCATCTCTGAGATGTGCCTTTACTCCAGATGAGCTCTCTTGTTCCATTTCCTAAAGGATGTTTTTGACAAATACATAGGAAGTAGTAGGAAACAGGAGCAATGTGATGCCAAGGAAGATCTTTGCTTCTGCTGGGAAATCTGCCATAGCTTGGCTTGGAATGTAACAAAGATAATCCTCTATGTATTTACATGCAGTTGTCAACTACAGTTAGGTCCTGCCAACTTCAACAGAGCTGAACCTGAACTACAAGAGAGCAGATTATGGTTTATTCAGGAAAGTGTTAGGTATGTCCCTGGAAGGCAGCTCTGAAAGGCAAAGTGTTGCGGTTTACTCAGGAAAGCTACCAGAAATTTAAGGACAGCTCTCCCCAGGTGCAAGAACAGTTATCCCAATGTTTAGGAAATCCAACAGAGGTATCAGGAAACCAGACTGACTAAACAGAGAATTCCTGGTGGAGCTCCAATGCAGCAAGGCAGCATATAGGATGTGGAGGTAAAGGACAGGCTACAAATGAGGAATTTAGAAATGCTGCCTGACCATAAAGGGATGATGTCAAGATAACAAAAGCTCATTTGCAGTTAAGACTTGAAAGGTGCCTCAAGGACAAGAAACAGCTTCTACTGATATATTAGTAGCAAAAAGCTGAACAATGTAAATGTGGACCCACTGCTGAATGGTGTAGATGATTTTGTGACTGGAGACAAGATAAGGCTGAGGTACTCAATGCAGTGTTTGTCTTCACCAGAAAAGTCTCCCAGGACTCTGTGCTTACAGTCAGAGTTCAAGGAGACAGCTGCCAGCAGTGGGTGATGGTCAAGTGAGAGATTACTTCAAAGAACTTAACTTATGAGAGTCCATGATACCTAGGCTACATCCAAGCCACTGATAAAACCAGCTGATGTAGCAAAGACACTGTCTTTTATAAATCAGTGAATTCCGTGACAAAGGCAAATGTTACTCTCATCTTCAAAAATGTCCAATAGGATGATGTAGAGAACTACAAGCTGGTCAGTCTCAGTTTGGTTCCTGAGAACAGCATGGAGTGAGTCCTCTTGAAACATATTTTTTGTCACAAGAAGGAGGTTACTGGGAACAGTCAGAATGGATTCGCTAATGGTAAATCATGCTTGACCAACATGATTGCCTTCTGTGATTTGTGGACAGTGGAAGAATAGTGGATGTCATTTACTTTGACTTTATCAAGGTCTTGGACACTGTCCCTCACAATATACTTGTACCAAAGTTGTGACATTATGGTCACTATTGTGGGTGGAAAATATGGGTTGGATTATCAGCTGTAGAGGGTAGTGCTTAATGGGTCATATTCTATCAGACAGTAGGTAACAAGAAGAGTACCACAAGGGACTTGTCCTACTTAACATCTTTATCAGTGTCCTGAAAGAGGTGACAGAGTGTTCTCCTGTCAGGCTTCCATATGACACTATACTGGGGGCAGGTCAGTCGCTACAGTCAAGGGCAGGGCTACTATCCTGGGGGACTTAACTGAGACAGAGGAATGGGCTAACAGAGACCTTATGAAATTAATTAAATTTTCCCATATGCAAAGTCCTGCATATGGGAAAGAAAAACCCCTGGTGATGGGACAGGCTGGGGACTAGCTGAGCAGGGAGCTGCTCTGCAGAAAGGGCCCTGGTGGTTGTGGAGGACAGGGAGCTGAATAGGAGCCAACGGTGTGCCCTGGAAGCATGACAGGTGATTACAGTTTCCTGGGCTGCATTAACAGGGCCACAGCCACAGCCATGTAAAATGGAGAGATTTTTTCCCTTTACTTGACACTTGTTAAACCATGGCTGGACAACTGCACCCAGCTTTGGGCCCCCAAGTACAGGAGTAAAGTTACTCCATCAATAAACTACAGTGAGTTCAGCACAGGGACACCAGTTTGGTCATGGCTTGAGCACTTGGTTTGTGAGGTGAACCTGTGGGATCAGGGCTGGCTCAGAGTGGAAATGAAATGGTTTTGGGGGCACCCAATGGCAGTCCTTGGTACCTGCAGGGGAGCTGTGAAGAAGTCAGAGCAGGGATTTATTTTGACTATAGTGCATGGTGGGATGGTGAAAGACAACAGGCATGAGTTGAAACAAGAGAGGTTTCATCTAGATGAACAAACTGGGTGGTCAACTTTATAAAAGGAAAAGCTTTTACACCTTGAGAACAGCCAAGCCCTGGATCATATTGCCCAGGAAGGCTATACTATCTCTGTCTGTGGAACTTTTCAAGACCAGATTGGACAAAGCCCTGGATCATATTGCCCAGGAAGGCTATACTATCTCTGTCTGTGGAACTTTTCAAGACCAGATTGGACAAAGCCCTGAGCAACTTTGTCTGGTCTCACAGCACAGCCTGCTTGGAGCAGGAGATCAGATTAGAGACCTTCTGAGGTTCATTTCAGTCTCAGTCATTCTGTAATTGTATGATTCTATTTGAACCTGTCTGCATTCAATTCCTTTCTGTATTTTTTTTGATTAGCATCTACTGGTTTGATGCCATTGCCAATAAAACCAATGGAAAGCTTTCCTTGATTTAGGTTCCAATTCAGCAAGGTACCTATGAGCATGCTGAATATAAATTTGAACCTCTAAATGTTTCAGACTTGAGTTAATAGCAGTCAGGCTATCAGATAGCTTAATAAACCCTCCATGTAGACTGAAAGAATTTTACTTCAGTTGTTCACTAATTCTTCCATTAGGAGGCATAAAAAAAGAAAATCTTGACTTCTTTGTCTTCATCAAACCCTATGGATTTCAGCTTCATTAAAAGGTGTTCCTATTCCATTTTTCAAGTTGAATTTCTGAAATTTTCAGTGTCAATATCCCTGGAGGAATTATGCTAATTTAAAGACCAAACAACTTCTGCTGCCATTGTCTGATAGGGAGACACTCAATACCATTTCTAATGACTGTAATAATTCCGTTTGTTTCTCTTTATTCTTAATCAAACTTGGACAAGTCTTTTAGGAAGGTCAATTGTCATCAGTATGAATAAAGTCAAGATCATCAAATTTGCAATATTGCAATTAGCTGAATCAAGGTGTCCATGATGTGATATAGTTATAGTTCATCTTGGCAGATGGCAGTCTGAAAATCTGAGGAAAAAGATGTGCTAGATTTCCATCATAAATCAAGTGGATTTGGAAACTGTGCTATCCAGCTCTGGACTCTGTTCATCTGACCTGCTGTCTGTAAATCTGCTGTATGCCTAAAAATGTCTGTTTCAGAAAAAGCACAAATAAATCATGCACATTGTGACCACTGAAAATAAGCAGAAAAACTTTACTCTTGTACATGATGGTAAGCTTTAATTTTAAAAGGATTCAGTTTAACAGCTGAACTAAAAATAAAAGGATTAAGTTGAGGACAATAAAAGGTAAGGTCTAACATGCCTAGATTTAATATTTTTATCAGAGCAGTAGCCCTGTTATCATTTATTTGTAACACTCTGCAGTATATGAAATTTCCAAATATTTCCAAAACAGAAATAAGGCATAACCTGGGCATTAGAAGACTAAATGATGATATAAGATCCTACCTCCTTCCCACCCCCCCACCCCTCCCCCCCCAAAAAAAAACACAAACAAAAAACCCACCAACCAACCAACCAAAAAGAAACCACAACAAAGCCATGAAAAAAACCTGATGGTTTGGCAGAAAAAATAGGTGTAGCAAAATTGATTTGGATACTGACAGCACAAACTGGATATTGCTTTTCTAAAAAGCATTAGAAATGAGAGTTGGCAGAATGAACTCAGACTCATTGATTTAAAGGAATTTAACAGCTACACCATCCTAAGTCAGTGTTATTTTCTTGCCTAGGGAATGACATCAGATGCCTTATCATATACTCTACTTCACTGAATCCAAAAGGGATAAAAGTTGTAGGGAGTTTGGTGGTGAAGAGGATAGGAGAGAATGGACAATTTGGCCCTACTTCTCTGGGATGAATCACTTAAGAACAATTCCCTGGTACAACCTGTTTACTCATACAGTGTCATTATACAAAGACCATGGTGAATTCTTAGCTGTGCTGCTCAGTATCTGCCAGGTTATATTCTTCAGACCATGCCAATTCACAGAATTTGTACCCATCAAGGAAAGCTGGCCCACTTGCAAGAGTCCCCTTTCATCATGGGAAACATATAGAAATTACAGGATATGAGAAAAGCATTTGCAATGGAGGGGGGACCTCATCGCAGTCTACAGCTTCCTTGCAAGGGGAAGTGGAGAGGCAGGTGACCTATTCTCCGTTATCACCAGTGACAGGACCCGCGGGAACAGTGTTAAGCTGAGGCAGGGGAAGTTTAGGCTGGACATCAGGAAGAGGTTCTTCACTGAAAGGGTGGTTGCACACTGGAACAGGCTCCCCAGTGAAGAAGTCAATGCACCAAGCCTGTCTGAATTTAAGAAGAGATTGGACTGTGCACTTAGTCACATGGTCTAAACTTTTGGGCAGACCTGTGCGGTGCCAGGAGTTGGACTTGATGATCTTTATGGGTCCCTTCCAACTCGGGATATTCTATGATTCTATGAATATCATGGCATGCCAGTTAGCAGTTGCTAACTCAGTTTAAGGAAGGATAATGGCAATCACCATGTGTGACCTGGATAACTGGCCAGTGAATTCCACCCAGTAATCCTTCCACTGAACCCCAGATATCTTTAGAAATGAGATAGAGACTTCAGGTCTTAAAGCAGGTGTACAGATCTTAGAAAAGTGAAGCATATTATCCTTCTTTAGATTCAACCTCTGTGAAAGATGAATGTGGGTACTCTGCTTCTGAAACTAGGTCAGTCTGTGAAGGCTCCCCTTATAAACTTTCTACTCTACACCATCCTTCTCCAGGAAGAGCGAAATGACAGTAGATCATCTTTGGCAGATTGTATACAGGGCTTGTAATTAGAAGAAAACTTCTGAACTCAAGATTGCTTCAAACCTCTCATGCATTTTATGAGGTACTTAAAATTAAAGTAATCATCATCAATATGCCTTTTTAATCTCTAAGAAAAACGGACATATTGTCAGTTTGATAACTATTCCAGTTGTTCAAGCCCGCTCAGATTTAAATATGTCCTCAGGAGCCACAAGCTTTTGCACATTTAGATGCAGGTCTTCCTTGCCAAGGAAACATCATTGTTGTCACTTATAATAAAGCATTGATAACCATTTCTAATGTGTTTTATCCTCAAGCATCAGCACAAGTATCAGTAACAGCAAAATTTTCTTACCAATGAGCAACAAAGAGCTGTACAGGAAATTTTAATTTGATTGAGACTAAAGTTTTGTGGGAGAAACTAATACCCATTAAGTTTGTAACTGGAAAATTAGGTAGATAAATGGACTGAGATATCTATACTTTTTTCCCTCTTTTAATTTGTATTTTTTTCAAACAATTCCCATAATATATTACTAATGGTACTGCACAGATGTTCCAGTCAACACTGGGAGCTCATCATGCTAGGGATTATATGAGCACATGGGAAGGATTTTTACTGTCACAGAGACATACGGATACAGAGGTCAGCTTTATCCAGGGAAGTAACTTGGATTCAGCAGTCAGTTCTCAGGGTGGTGGCATGGCTGTGCCTTTGCTCCATGACAGTAACATTTAACCTGTTGCTGAATATGGGCTCTTCTGAAGTAGAAACATGTCCCTTGAGGACAGATTGTAGAGGGGGATATAAAACTAACAGATGCTATGTGTGAGTCCAAGATGATGAATAAAGGAGAAGGTCTTGACTGAAACAAAGATAATAGCTCATGAAAAGGCTTAAGCTTACACAGACCTTTAAATAAGATACTGTGACTGGACAGTGAGCATTTCAGATAAGGTTTCACAGGAGGATTCCATATAACTCTGTGTAAAGGTTTCTTCAGAGACCACAATTACTCTCTCATTCCCCACTACACCTCTGCTGAAGGAAGTGGAAGCTCCAAGTTTGATGTAATTGGCCAGATTAAGATGCAAATTGCTCTCAGAATTTGTGTATTTATCAGACTTGAAATCAGATGGTGCAATCTTGATGCTGTTCCAATCAAACCCGGGCAAGCACCTGGCCCAGATCCTTTGCAGCAATCCTGATGGGCTGCTGTAGGACCAGGACACTCTTTGTTTTGGCAGAGAATTTCAAACTGTTTTCTTTTACAAATTGGAAAGGAAATGCCACAATATATTGAAAGGCTCAGTCACTCTACCATTGAAGCAGTCCAATACTGCTTTCAGTTCTACATACCCTGGCTGTCAGCCAACAAGAGTTTTCCTTAGGTTGAAAAATCCCATGCCAGCTGGATTCACCAGGCCTGTGGCCTCCTTGTACTATTACAGTGGCACAGCAGGCCTCTGAGGCTGGTGAGAAACTGGCCTTGAATCTCCAAATGAAAAAGCAGGGAATTTTTCTCTCCAGAAAATTGTTTTAGCAGATAATGCTGAAAGTCAGCTTTTGCTCCTTGACAAATGTCATTTATTTTTGTCAGAAAGAAACATGTGAAGACCAGAAAATTTTAGAAAGGTGTTTCCAATGACCTGTGAATGTAACTCCTATCATGATGGTATCAGAGAAGAAATGGGGGTCAAGGACACCAAAATATTCTTTCCTTATTATAGGACTATGCAAAGTTGAATCCAGCTGTGGTCTGGACAAATGGCTGTAAGACTGGAAGTGATGCCATGCTTTCCAGTGTCATAGCTGTGTGATCTCCCTGTGCTCATGCTAATTCTTTACCTATCCTAGAGGGTCCACTATAGAATGATTTTAAATGAGCGCATTGAACACTTTAGTTAACACTGTCTGTCAACAAGCATATGTTTTGCAAGCAATTTGCCAAAAGTGTCATTGTCATATTGTACATTAATGATCCATACAATCACTTGTATCACAGGACATATGCTAGATCTCAAACTGAATCTTTTTACTTAACGATGTTGCGGAATCAACAGGTTCAAAGAACAAAGTTCCAAAGTTATTTCCCAAGGTTTATTATTTTGTTTGCTGACATCCAGATTCAGACTAGAACCATTAGCATGTTGAAATCATTTGTGAGAAAGGCTGATCACACCATGTCTGCACATCCAGAGAAACAGAGAAGGCTCTACAGAGAGGAAAGAAAGAAAAGTCTATGTGCAGGACTTTGGCTCCAAGTCTGTAGACTCCAGAGACTTGGGTGATTCAAGAGTCTTTGGTACCAACACTTTTGGAAAGGTCTTAATTGCTAAGCAGGTGTTGAAAGATCTACTACCAAAGAAGAAAGGAAAATATTTAGCAGTGTTATGTGGGTTATTTTAAATGACAGTTTCTTGTCCAAGAGATGTCCTAGGTATCCAAAGAGTATTAATCTAGGTTAAAAAAAAATAAAAATCAGAAGTAGAGCCTACAAATAGAATAGTTGTTTTGCATATATATGGAGTTATCCTGGAGATTCAGGCTTCTTTTCCTGACCCAAATTCATTTTATTGGGATATAACTATATGTAGAAATCAGTTCCTGTGGCAGGAATTATGGTTTAGTGGAGGACTTGTTAGTGTTAGGTCAGAGGTTGGACTAGGTGATCTTGGAGGTCTCTTCCAACCTAGATGATTCTGTGATTCTGTGAACTGGCCAAGGTTTGTGATCCTTTTCTGATTCTACAATAAGGTAGGAAACTTGTTCAGCCAGACTGGTTTTGCCATACCAAACTCCATTTAGGTTGCCTTCCTCTGTCCATCATTGGCTGATGTGTACTCCTAAAGAGGAACACAGACTCTAGGCAGCCCAAACAGTGTTTTTTTTTTTCTTTTTTTTTTTTCACATGGGATTACTTTCCTAATCTTCAGTGTCTTGTGTATTAAAGACTTCATGAGCTAGAGGTAAAATCTTTGTGTTCCAGGTAAAGGTAATGCCTCTTCTGTCCTGCACCTTTGGTAAATGGTCTTCACCTTAATGTATTATTTTGAGTCTATGAGTCTATGTCCTTCAAAACATAAGATTTGAGGCTGTTTGGTGTTCTGAAAAAAAAAAAAAAACCACAAATTTAGAAATTTTCATTGTTTTTCCTAATTGAAGGCTGAGGTGGCAGATATCCACTAAAGGGTCTGTTTTGTAATCTGAGTAAAGCAATTTGTTTCTGGGAGAAAAAACATAAATCGTGCACTGAAAGACACCGAAAGACTCCATTATGCTGCATTACTCAGGAATGGGATGAGGGGTGGAGATCTGTAGTAGATTCTAATGTTCTAAAGATGTGAAGGAGCATTCTGGAATTTTTTACATCTATTCTTGCCTTTCAGCATTGCAAAATTTTCTTTTAATATTATTTCTCTGTAGAGGATAGGAGCAAGCCTTCTTAGGGGAGTGTTATTCATAAGTTTTCAACATTCTGTTGAACCTACTGCAGTAGAAGGAACCTTATGCTGCTTCTTTTGCTCTACAAGAACACAAGCTCTCTTAATTTTAGTATTGATGGACCTTTCAAGTATAATTATCTTGTCTGACCAAACCATGGACACATTGCTTGACACAGCTACTAACCACAACTACTTTTTTGTCAATAGCCGGTTCACTCTTAATTAGCTTTTCTTTTCCTCTCTTTTCCCTATTTCACTGACATTGGATACCAATTCAAACTTGTAGTTTAAATCATACAACAGATTTTTCAACAGAGCTTTTAATCTGAAGTTAAATTGGATTTCTATGTATGTTGAGCCTCTGCTAGATCAGATTCTTCCTAGGCTCTCTTGTAAAGTTCATGAGAAAGGGAAAGTTCTGTCATGATTTGAAATGATGAGCTTTTTAAAAAATAATTTTTGTTATTAAGTCATGGCTTATAAAAGTAACGTTCACAGGCTATCACTGTTTCTTCAGAAAGTCAAATAACAGAAAAATACATTCAGCTGAAACCTCTGAATATAAACCTGGTTGACTTCCAGGGAGTTATCCCAAAGAGATAGAAGAGATGAAAAGCCAAACAAAAGTACAACATTTTTTTCCTATATTTGCTGATGCCTACACAAGAGCTATAGAGCAAGACTGAAATTGTAATCAACCTCATAAAATATTTTTTGGAAGGTTTCTTGTGCATCTTGGCACAGATGTCCAGTGTATAGAAGCCTAACATCACTTTTTTATTGAATCCAGCCCCAGGTGTTCTCATATAATTAAGTGGGAAATATTGCAATACATACAGAATATTCTGTTATAAATCTTACTGTTTCAAAGTGCTCACAACCAGTCTTGTTAGACCTGCTTTCGCAACTCATTAATGTCATTCAAAAATAATGAACAGATTGAATTTATGTTATAAAACATGAATAAAATAGAAGTAGGCATAAGTTCAGATACCAATGCATTTCCTTTGTCATCAGACACACTGCCAATGTTTGCTTCTCATATGGGATATAGAAATGATTTATAAAGCAATAAAATAACTATGGAAGAAGAACTGTACATCTTGGATACTTCTAATCCTTATTGTTTTATATAGTCATCATCTCTAAATTCTGCAATCCAATGCAAGTACTCTCTTGTGCAAATGTGTTTACAGAATATCCATAATAAAGGTGTGTAGACACGGAAACTAAAGAAAATAATTATTAGACTGTTTCTCAAAATGACATTTAGATATTAGCTGTTTCTTCATGTAGTCTTCCAGTACAGCTCTGAGACATCAGAAAACTAAATCGAGCAATATCATCCCTGACAGGATGCAAGGAAACAAGCAGCCCTCATTTACAGAAACATATTTGAAAGAGAAGTTCAGTATAAGAAATGATCAAATTCATCTTGAACTGTGAAAATCACATAAGCTCAGTTGACCTATAGCAGGAATAAATCTCAACTATGAGGAACTGTAAAAATACATATTTACGTACAAGAATGGAATATTCTTCCACTCTGTAAAAAGAGCAAGGAAGAATTAAATATTTTATGGAAGTTGAATCAGATTTTTGTGATCTCCTGGAATTTTCTGGGGGAAAGAATAGAATTAATGCTCAAATGTGGGAATGGTAACAAACTAGTAGAATTTACTAAAGTTTCTCGCATACATGCATCCGCTCAGAATTGCAGGATCTTTGGATAACTTCTGTTCTTGTCCAACTCCAACCTGGCCACAAACATAGTCAGAAGTAAGACAGAGTCCGTGGCGATCCTAAGCCAAGAGGAAATTTGCTCTGCTGGATAGCCATTTCCTCAACAGTCCAACCGCTTTCCAGTCCAGTCTCCTTATGCTGCAAAAGAGGAGCCCAGAGATGAATAAAGGAAAAGGAAAAGGAATGAAACCTGCAGTGGAGATTCCAACATTTTTACCTGATGATGCGTTTAACAACTTTTTTTCATCACTGCAACATATTAACTGTTATTTTTATAAAGTTGCTCTCACGCAGAAACAAAGTGAGAGGACATAAGGCTGACCATTACATCTACATCATTTGTATGTATTACTTTTGATTCATTCTCCTTTTCACTGTTCCCTGGGGTTGATTATTTGCCTACTCATTTACAGTCTATCTTCTTTTCTTCTTCCTTTTGTCTGTTTCTTCCCTTTCTGAATATTCTTTCAGATTTCAGTTCTCTTACATATAGTTCTTACTCCTTCTGCGCACTTTTGCTCTTTTTTTTCCCACTCTTCAGTATCCTTCAGTTTGAAAGCATCCTTCTTCTAATAGTACATTAACTCACTCTCCAGCCTCTCTAATACTGAATTCCAACCACCATCCCTTTCTACTTTATTTAAAAGGGAAATGACACTACCACCACCACAGGCTTTAAAGAGAAATTATTGAAATGCAGTGCACTTAGACAAACTCAGATTTGATCTAACAGTAACTTTATATGTAATTCAGCAACCAACTTACAATAACATGACTCAGAAGAGAAAATCATGTGGTAAAACATTACATTGAATGGGAAATGATTCAGTGAAAACATTATTCAGAGTAGGCAATTACCGAGTGAAGATATTATCCACAGCAGACAATTACTCAGTAAAAATATTATCCAGTGCAGGCAAATATTCAAGCAAACATTTGACAAGGACAGCAATTATTCAATAAGCAATCATAATTGCACCCAATGGAGCACACTTGCCATAAACAGTACAAATAATTAGCAGACTCAAAGAATGTTACTATGACTGCCCAAGTTTTAGGTAATTTAGATGGCAGCTAAGCTCTGCAAGACAATCAGAATCTGTCAGTGAAAGACAACTTGTTTTTCCTTTTGTCTCTTTAGTTCTGGGAAGTAATATCGCAATTTTATCAATTTTAATGAAGAAGCAAGTTTAGCTTCATCAGTTTTCTGGAGTTAGTCAGGAATGAGGAATGAGTATTACTTCCTTTTTTTTTTTTTTCTTTTCTTTATTTTTTCTCCTGTTTGTTTGTTCTAACAGTTGATTTTTTTTCCAAATTTATTCAGTTTTATGCTTTCAAACCACAAATTCATTTCTTTCTGCATAAAGACATTTCATGCATTCCATTTATTTTTGTAGTAAAGTTCCTACTCATGCTTTTTAGTGCAGAATGGTGCAGCTCTCATTTTCCTTTATCTTGGAACTATCATTTCTCCTTCTGCTTTGCTCACTGGATCAGATGTTTTTTCTCATGTCATTCATCTTATGCACCTCTGTTTCTTCTTTCAGACATTCTCAGACTGCTCTCAACTGTTTTCTTTTCTTTTAGGCATTCATTATTTCCTTTTACTAGCCTCCATAGTACCTTCACAAAATCTATTTTTTTTGATTGAAAAATCGTATATTTTTGATGATTTCCTGGGTGAATGTATAGTTTTTTATCTCTCATCTTGCTTTGTTGCTTAACGACACATTTTGAAGCAATTCATTTGATTGAATTGTGGACTATTCTGTTGCTGAGTTATTTTTGTCCATGAAAATGCTAAATCCTTTGAGTATATTTTAGCTTTCCAAGCACCTGTATTTAGAGATACATAGCAAAAATGACTTGTATAAAAACAAACAAACAAAAAACTAAAATAAACAAACAAAAAATCAGAAGAGTTGTTGGGATTATGTAGCTGGAATAGCCACATTAGTATTATTACACTGACTTTTTTGTTGTAGATTAGGTTGATACCACAACCAGGGTTCACAGGTTTAAATGCATCAAAAACATGTATAATTATTCTCATCTTATTTTTTTAAGAGAAATTGGCAGTGGCATTCCAGAAGTATCAACGTATTGCAACCACACAGCCGTAAGATCTTCTGTATAACTTGGTAAAGTGACAAATTATACTGAAAAAGACACTTGTTCTCCTGCAGAGTGCCTGCACAGGGATTTACATCACCATAGCTACATGGTATACTTTTCCCAGCAGAGTTCTTCTGGCCAGTTTCCCTATGAAGACAGCCTTTCAATGATGTAACATTAACAGTGCCATGGGAGCAGCCATCCAAGTCATAAAAAATTTAAAATTAAATTATTAAAATTTAAAACTTTTAAATACTCAGGGAAATTTGTGTAATGAAACTGGATAGTTTTCATTGGAATACACCAAGTATTTTCTACCTGTCCCTCTCTGAATGTGAAGTCACCAAAGTCCAGGCAAGGAAAGGCATAAAATTCTCTTTTGTCTTGTCTCCTGTTTTCTAATAGTAACAAAATTCATTTATAATTTTATGCATTACCTTACATACATTTCTAGTTTCAAAATGATAGCAATAAAGAACAAAGGTTGCCCTGCATCTCCCTAACTCCTATCATCCTTCTTTCAGCTCAAATATCCAAAACATTTGCTTAAACCTTTCTAACAGAATAACTTCAAAAAGTTAGGAAGCTTTTTTTGGGCCTTGTTTTTTCTCATCTAGCTGCAAGTCAGGATTAATGTAACATAAGGAAATATTAAAACATTTAGAAAAATGAGACAAAAGAAAAGAGAGTAAGAAGGAAAATCTGTATTTTGCCCAGTCTGCACTGTCCACTCAGCCATGAACACAAGCTCCAACAAGGTCATTGCCTGAAACATCTTTTTCTCTCTCTTTAAATTTCTTGACATTGTTCATAATTCCTATATTCTATAATCTTTGTGAACTAATTTATAACAGGTCTCTACTCATATAACTCAATTTACGTTAATCCATTTATACTTCTGTAAAGTTAAAATCAAGCCCAGAAATTCTATTCACAAGCTATGTTTGAACCGACAATTTTCTCTTTTCTAGCTTTGTAGAACAAAGGAAAATTTGTTAAGAAACTTCACTAGTTTTAGTGTCAAGTAAACCAGAAGCCTGCTCTGAGTCACCTCTTCCAATGAGAATCATTCACTCCCCATTAGACAGCTACTAGTTGTAATGTTTGGATTTGATCCCTGATTCACACACCTCATTCATTGGCAAATAATCTCTCTCTCTGTTTCTTTTGGGAAAAGGACATAATTTTAAACCTTCAAGAGACTGGGAATATGTGGAAATGATAATAAAATATAGTTGCTCAGTGTCAAATTCTCAGCTGATGACTCACAATAAAATATCTCAAAATGTAAGCTAGAAGAGGTCCTGTGCTACATGCCAAGCTTCCACTAAATAGCTTACAGACAAATGTTGATCTCACTCAGAAAGGGTAGATTATAGACAGTATGAGACTGTTCTTCACTGTTAAAACACTTACTGCTTGTCTGATTACATTCTCAATTTTTTATTTTTATTTTTGGTGTGCTCACAGCTTACCATAAGTACCTCTGGGTACTTCTTGGGCACAGTAAGATCACAACAGTGCATTTGGGCTAAAACTACCTGGTTGAAGCACTGGACTGAGACCAAAGAGGTAATTGCTATAGCCTCAGTTTAATCTAAAGTTTTCCCTCTCACCTTGAACTGATCACATAGGTGTAATGTCAATGAAACACTCCTTTCCGTAACAGTGCTCTGACGAAGCCCTTTATCTGAAGGCCATTCATGTTCAGAAAAGATGAGTGCAAATGGGAATAGGAGGAGATGGTCTGGGTGAATAAGGTCAATCTTATGAGAAAAGACTAAAAAGAGATAGCCCTGTTTAGCTAGCTAAAGGAAAGACAATGCAGGAGCTTTACCTGTGTACAAGTACATGGATATACAGAAATAGATGAAGGAAGGAGTGAAAGAAATAATGAAGGAAGGAAAGCTATTAATACTGAAGGACAAATTTAGTGCAAGATTCATGGATCTGTAGTAATAATGGCTATAATTAGACTAATAGCAATTCACAGTCACAGGAACAAGTGTGCCTGTTATTAGGAACTGTGTAGAGAAGAGTTCTAAAGACATGATAAAACTGTGGCCATTTGTGGTAGTGCAGATCAGGACTTGATTGTGCAGGGTTTCCTGACTGCAGGGTCTCTGCTATACCTGTTTGTTTAAAAATAAACAAAAACATACATATCAATGTTATAACATCCTCTTTCACAGTACCTTTTTAGACTGAACTAAAGGACAGTAGTAAGAATCTGTCAGTTTTCTCTTTTTGAAATTTCTGGTTTTGCCTCAATGTTCCTTTAATTTCTCACTACCCTGCCAATCTTTTCTGCCTTTTCTTTGCTCATATTTGCATGGGTGACAGTTGCTGTCTACAGCTGTTATTATCCTTTCTATGTTACTGCCCTGTGCTTGTGATAGTCTGACTTTTTCTCTGTCTCTGCTTCTAACATGTTCTGATTTGCATTTTTTCCCTTTAAACGGCAAATGCCTGCAGTGTTCAAATTGCGTCACTGACCTTCCCTTCTGTTGCAAGAACTTGTTATTTAAGAACTCTAAGAGTTTAAAAAAAGGAGAATATGGAGTACGGATGTGTGCTGACATTTCAACTCCTCTGAGCTTTTCTGGAAACTCACAGTGACAATAAACACCTGGAGCTCTCCATCAGGCTGCTCTTATGCTTTGCTTCTTTGGCAGCAGAGGAATGTCTTTGACACCTGTGGGCTGGCATCCTCTGCAATCTAGATCTCCAGAAGATATAAACAATCCTAACGCTACTATCTTCAATGCAGCCACAGACCTGTGCCTTAAAACTACAGTCAGAACCTTAGAGACAAGCAAGGAAATATTCAAGTTGACTTCAGAATCCGTTGACAACAGTTATTCCTCAAAATGGAGAATTTAGCCATGACAGTCTCTCTCATGCTGTTGGTTACTTCCATAATGAATGGACCGTGGTGTAGTCAGGTACTGCCCCAGTCCTAATGAACTCTTTTCAGCAGTCACAAATGGCAGAGCAGCTTCAGGATCATAGGGAATGTAAGGAGAGACAACGATGCCACTTATAATCAGGATAGAGTAATCTGGCTCATTCCAACTAATCCAAACAATTGACTTCCCTGTAAGTAAAAATTCTACTTTCCATTCCATGATAATGCTTTTGCAGTTATCAAAACGTATAAATGATTATAGATGACTGGAAAGAGAGATGATTCAGCCTATTTTTCACAGTAACTTTACTTGCAAATACAGTTGATGTAGACAAGGGGTCCCAGTCTCTGCTTAAAACTTACCCTTTTATTTAGGCCTGTTATTTAATTACTTCTGAGACACCCTTCAAACTGTGCTCTTGGTATCTAGAAGAAATGATAGTTCCTCCCACATAATGCAAGTGATGTCCAGACACAACCCTGGACTAGAAGACCACACTTGTGAAGAAAAACATATCTTTTATTCCTGATTTATCCACATTTTTGTTATCTTCATGAGCTCACAGCCTTGTGATCATCCATAACAGTTCTTTTTGATTCTCTTCTGAGACACCATTTTTCATTAAAGCAAATTCACAAGAGGATGTAAAAAGCCTACTAGAGCTGTTTCTTGATTATCATTGAAGTATCATTGCACCTTTCATACCTGGCAGTAATGACTCCACAGCTCTCAAAAGTCATTCTTTTTGAGACGGTCTAAGCAATGTAGATGTAATTATGATAATCTGTTTTCAAAAAAGCTTGTTAACTTTGATAGCAACAGCTTCTATTTCAGACCTGATGAACACCTTGTGGGCCTAAAAACTACTCAGTTTTTTCCAAGTATGTTAGCAGATCTAATCAAAAAATGTTAGACCTAGATCTAGTGAGATTACAGTCTTGCCTTTGTTTTCTTTTACATTGGAGGAATGGAACTTTCTAAAGTCATACTTAAATGGTATGTTAATCTTGGGACTGAATCCTGGCTTAAACTCACTTTGTTGTCGTAGTGTGAAAGTCTTGGGGGTCTGGTGTTCCATAGTCTGGCTCTTGATGATTGAACAGTGAGAATTTTAGAATGGAAGTTTCAATCCTCTGCTTAATATTAGCAGAATGAATGGAGGAAAATATTACTCATTTAGATGCACTCTATATGGAAGATCAAACTAATATATGAGAGTAGACATTGCACTGAAAATTATATCCTGTGGGGCAAAACCCAAGGCTCATGCCTGTAAGATAACATAATTTACCTTCTGAGGATATCTGCTAATAATTAACTCTTAACTTCTGTAACTAGTAAAAGAGTACTCCTTATTATGGAGTCGCTTTCTGTCTCTACCACCTCATATTTAATCATTTTACTCCCTGTCTGAATTTCTCAAAAGCTTACATCTGCAAATTTTATACCTCAATCTAGAAAGTGTAAATATAAATCATTGTACTTGGGAAGAGTTCTTTTCACATAACTCCTCCTAGTTCTTGCTTCAAAAGCTCAACAACATGGAAACAAGCTAAAATAATCCTATGATCCTCAACTAGTGGTCTTACGTGCACAGTAATACGTATGTAATATGTATGTCCTACAGTTTATTTTCTACTTTACCATTTTGGTCCTGAAAGGAACATTAGAAGAGGTTCAACAGCCTCTGTCCCCCAAATTGTAGC
>NC_137695.1:110484065-110566082 GCF_964034855.1 Anser brachyrhynchus
GTAAAACCTTCCCCATTTTTCTGTGTTGGCTTCTCTGCACTGTAGATCCATTGGTAATGAGACTCTCATATTTCTGTCTCTTTTATCCAGCTTAGTGTCCTGCTAGTATTGACATACGAAATTGTATTTTCAAAGTTGGGAGCATGAATCAAATTTACACCATGGGATATCAAGCCAATAAGTAAAACAAGCTATGACGTCAAGAACACATTGTCTGATCTATCTTAATTATATTGCCAGCTCTTTGGGCAGGAGCAGGTCTCACCTTTGTTTTGTGATGCACATCTTGATTGTGTCACTACACAGATAGACTAAAATGGCTTGCAGATGCTTACTTCACCAAGATACTGACCATATCAGAGGGATCTAAGAAAACTGTCAAGGATTTCTATGACCGACCATAGGCAAAAGAAAAAAACCCAACTTTCAAAGATTAAATAAATGAATTTAAATCCCCATGCCCAAACTCTCATCCATATTCTTTAGGATTCTGTTGTGAGTCATTAATAACGTCATATCAAGTAGTCACACCTTAGGAGTCTCAAATAAAGAACATTTAGATTCTTGAACATGAAACCACCCAGTCAACATCTTTATTGCTTTTTTTTTTTTTTTTTAACTTAGGACACTAATATTTAATTAAAACTTTTCCCCAGACTCTGTTTAATTTGCTGTTGAGTTTATCACATTAAAATAAACAGAAGTTTCAGGCAATTTATTATGCCTGTTTTCTTACTAGTGTGGCCTTACTAGTTTCTGTGGCTTTTTTCAGTCTTTTTAACTATTACAGAGCAGCAGAAATATTGCTGATGAACTAGAGAACTGTGGGTTGAATGTATTACTTTCTACAATAACATCGCTCACTGGGTTGAAAGTGGTGATAACAGATTACCAAACTTTGGCAGTGCTTGAAGTAACACACTTCAGAATGGCTACATTCTTCTTAATCCTTCATCACATAGTTGGCATTTCTGTTTTTAGCAGGTTAATTATGTAATTTATCTCCATTTTGCATCTATTATCATTAAAAGATAAAACAATCCTAAAATAGCTGTTTCCATGAGAACTGGGCTAAAATAATAAACTGTAAATGGAGGCCTTTTTTCAGATGAACTTTATAGTTTTAGCTATTTTTTGTTTAAGAAATGATTTTATTTTTTCATACGGTAGAAGCCACAGTGGAAGGTATCAATGTGCTGTAAATGCACACCATATATTCTTCTTAGCACAAAAAAAATCTTTTTTTTTAAAAAAAACCACTTTTTTTTTAAATGTTCTTCTTTATAAAGTTTCTTACAATGTCATGTAACAAGAATTCATGAAAATCATAGTTTTGTTTGTTTGTTTGATTGTTTGTTTTGTTTCTCCTTTATGTCTAATTTCAATCTCTGGATCCTAGAGTAAATATAAATAAAAGTCTCTATCTGACTTCATTCATATATAAATTACAGAAAAATATTGCAGTAGAGCAGTGCTAGAAATCAGGGACATTACAAGACAAATCTCATACTGAGATTTTTTTAAACTCTTTTCTTTCTTAGGGTGTGAAAACCATGTGAATATCTCTGCTTTTCTGTGCCAGATGAGATATTGGAAAAATAAAGACATTAAAGAAGAAAAGAAAGAAAAAGCTTTCATCTCTTAACATGAAACATTTATTAAATAGAATTTTTTGAATAACATGAGCTATTTATTATGTTTTGATGAAAGTCCATATTGACATAAATTGAGAGTTATCTATATCTCTATGTCAGAAGCCAATTTATTTCCCTAAAACTAATATTCTACTTTGTTTAATGAGAATGCTCTTCTTGTGGATAGCAGCTGACAAGCTGGGCTAATTTTAAAATGTTCTAATGTGTATCTCAGAGAAAGCTTACTGGAATTTTTTCATCATGGAAATTATTGTAGAGGCAGCAGTTATCAGCTATAAGTTATAACAAAGTTTTAAATGATATTTTATACCAAGATGATTTCAGGAACTTTCTTCATGATAATTGTATATAGACATAAAATAATAATTCACATAAATGTTTTTCTCAGGGTAATGATTTTATTACAATACCATAATTTTCACTATATTTTTCTTAACAATAAAAAAAAAGTGTAAATTTATTTACTTATTTATTTATTGAAAAACAGGTTATAGGCCATAATCATAGTAGGCCAATGTTATTCTACATTTGAACTAGATCATTACACTGATGTAACTGTCACTGTAGAAATGATGAAAACTGAATATGTATTATTCTAGATACCCATTTCAATAAAATTTTATTTATCATAAGGTTATGATTAACAATATTCTGTCAAAAGAATTTGTGTTTTATTTTCCACCAAATACACAGTCTGTGCAGTTACCTAGCAAAACAAAATGAAAATTAGTTTGGAGTATAATGTTTATTAGTACAGATGGGAATTGTATCAGCTTTTCTAACTCATGTCAAAGGGTTATTCTGGCCTTCACAATCTGACTGTAAACAAATTGTTTACTATGCAGAAATTTTGTTTTGATCTGTTTTGTAGTTTAGGAACAAATTATTTTGAGTTTCTACATAGTAATCAAAAATTTAAGCATCTGGTCTTAAACCAATATATTAGTAACAAAGATTTAATTTTCTTATTTACTTGTTGGTCTTTTCACCCATTAGCCTTACATTCTGAATTATTTCTGGTACTAGTTCTCATACTGAACTTGTGAACCAACATCATCATGACTTTATTTTTCTTAAGTCAATAGTTGGGTATGTTACTTGTTGCGCTAAAGTCTCAGGTGTCTTTTACGATTGGTGGTCAACAAAAATACAAGCCAATGTTCAATTCGTACTTATCTATCTCTATATGTATTTATCTATTGGAGGGAGTAAGATCTAGCTCTTCCACAGCACTGAAGATCTACTTATGCTCAAAAAAAAAAAAAAATTCCAAGCAAGAGTTCCCGTTTAGGGAACCTGTGAAGACAGAAAAAACATATAAGGAACCTTATCTCACTGACCATATTAAACTTGATTACAAGCACATCAAATACAAAATTTAACCTTGCTTCCAAAACTTTCTCGTCAACTTATTTTTTTCGGAGCCAACCTACAGGGAAAAGAAAACAAAACAAAAAACAACAACATCCTCCCTGCCTCCATCAGCTTGAGTCTCTTCAGAGAACATTACCTATACTCTATTTCTCTCCATTCACAAACTGAACCTGACACTACATTCACCTTCTTCAAACCCATCCTTTTAAAGAACCAGAGAATTAACTAATCCAGCAAACCTAAACCTAGACATGCTTTCTTCACAAATAAATTTCCCTCTAGTCTGTGCATTGAGCTCTTTTTATTTTTCTTTCCCCTTCCCTTCTCCCTCTCCTTCTTCTCTCTATCTTGAAGGGGAGAGTTAACGTTTGGCTTGCTAACTCCTTGATAGATTTTCCACAACCTATTACAAGGCTGGGATACAGTCTGCCTGAAAAATGAAAAAACAGGCTGCATGAAAGACTTTCATCACATAAATAATGTTGGGTTTAGATGACAGATTACTTCATCTAAGTGAAGATACAATCTCATTAAATCTGCCACAGGTGGAAAGATCTCATGAGAGATACTGAATATGAACATATTGTGCAAGTGCTTTATGAAAGACTTCTTGGCAAAAAAAAAAAAAAATAAAAAAAAATTGGTAGTAGAATCTTATAAGAAGTCTGGAAAAAATAGAATTTTAAGATTTTAAGGTTTTGAAAATATGCTAACAACTCAAAATGAATGAAATGGGACTAAAATAAGAAATTATACCGCAGTTTGTAGCATCAGTGCTCTGGACATAATTAGAAGCTGAGCTTAAGATTTATTAACATAACATGTTTAAGTGCCTTTTAAATTTCTTAGGGTATGTGGCATGTTGGAGTAGCCTGAATTTTGTGTGGCAAATATCCTTTGGAGGTCCTGCAGTTACGACATTCTTTTGATGTGTAAAGCCTCCTGGAATCCAGAAGGCTGCTCTGGAGATGGACTACAGTTTTACTTTTGTTCTGGTCAGGAATACACAAATGCATTTCCTGATTGTCGTAACTCATTGTGCAATTGTGTTTACGGCATTGAGTTGTCTGAGAGAACATGAACTGGGTTAATTTCAGATGAAACTAAAATGGAAGATGATCTTCCAGGTGATCTTCCAGCCAGAAATGGACATTAATTTCCTGAGAAAAGACTATAGTTTGTCCAATGGTAAAAACAAACAAATGATAAAACACCACCACCCTCCCATCCTGGAAACATCGCTGCTTTCTAGTGTAAATTTGTCTAACCCTTCTGTTTATTGAGATAGCTAATGTTGACCTTGCAACAGCTACATGTACTTGGTGCAACTCTGAGTTGAGGCCATGAGGCCTTTGCCTAGTGGGATGCAGCCAAGAGGGTTTCTGAATTGGTGGATAGTGGATTACACGTAACCTAGGACAGTAATAATGAAAAGAGAACATGAGCTTTCCCTCCTCTTCCCATTCACTCAGTTTCCAAACCTTCATACTTATATAATGCTGCTGTTTGCTTGACAAGATAAGGCTCAAAGTATGGAATCAGATTTATAAATACAAACTGTCAAGATGCAAAATCACAGAAAACACTTGTCTTTACAGTTGCTTAAATTGACATCAAGCTTTGCACTAACAGAACTGGCTGCAGAACTCTGTGAGTGATGACTGTGTAAAAATGAATGTGATAAGGTGATTGCTGTTACATTTGTTCATTCAGTGTCACAAAATTAAGCATCCAGAGTCTCTTAACTGACTTTATATTTACCTGTAAATATTCTATTATCAAGAATAAGATGCATGCTGAATGGTCTACTGCACTTGATCAGTGTAAGAATCCTGTATCTGTCCATATTTACCCTTCAGAATGATGTGCCTGAAGAGTCCTTTCCTCACAGGAAAGTTATAATAGCTCATAAAACATCTTTGTCAGGTGCTAGCTTGTAATACAGTCACTTGATGGCTCTTCTCTCCTATCTAGACCTGTCATATTAATTTTGTGTCTCCACAAGGTGGTAGAAGTGGGTAATTAATTCCACAGCATGTAACATTCATAGTTAGATTGATTTCCTATTTACTTTGCTAATGAAAATATATCCCAGTCCTTTATTTTATAGATTTTTCTAGAAATGCCCAATTTTCTCATAAATTTCCTGGTGACGATCTATGTTTCATTCATTTCTTACTATTATGTTTTATTGTAAAGAGTTTTTAATTTAATTAAGCTTATCCCTGTTTCTCCAACTCCCTTTAATGTTGACTTTTGTAGGATACTTTTATTTGTAGTTCGATTTTACTGGTAAACGCGGTACCTGATAGCTTGAAGATAAGGCTAAGTAGCTTGGAACTAATGAATCAAACTCTTTACAGGTAGATCCTAAAGGAAATACTGAGCAATGAATCTGTGTAAAGATGGACCAGGCCAACATTTTCAATGAGAATGACTCATCCTATAATGTACACTTCAGAATATTCCGTGATGTTGCAAACTGTCAGGGTAAAATAGAGGAAGAAGAACAGTTGTTTCCTGTGTTGCTGAGATTTTAATGGGCATGTGAATTCTAACTATCCACTGGGAAGACATCTTTCATTTGATGTGTTCGAGCTTCCTCACTTATGAGTTTTATCATTATTCTCCACAAATATGTAGACTCTATTTTTGTACTCCATTACCATATATTTGCAGTCTCTCTAGATAAACTTTTGGTATCCATACAGACAGGAGAAGAAATCACTATTATAAGATCTAATTAAATTAAAGGAAATACTTACGTGGATTACAATGTTATATCTACATTTTGAAGTCTTTTCTCACATCAATTTTGCTCTATTTTAACTTTTATCTTCTCTAGAGTTACAATTTATACGTGTGAGAAGGGTAGAATGCAATTTTTTTTACAGATAAAATACTTATTTTTAGCTGCACATGAAAGATGGATATTTAATTTGAAAGTTATGTACTCAGTGCTTGCCATCAAGAGAAGTTTTTATATTACATGACATCTAAAGTTACTTTTGTTATATATCTAAAGATTTTAAATAAATAGAGCTGGATTAAGACTGTCAATTTACAGTTGTGGAAAATTCAAGTCATTTTGCACTCCTCCTACAAAAAAATATGAATCCAGATTGCCAGTGCTCTCAAAGACTAGGCTATGATCAGATATCAATCTTGCCCACTCTGTCTACTTTATCTTTTGAGACAATTAATTCATGAATATAAAGAAGGTATTCCAAGTAATGCTGAACATAAATAGGGTTGCTAAGATGAAGACAATCTTTCACTTTTTGCAATAACCTTCACATGACATTCAGCGTAACCAGCATAATCGGTCAAATATGTTTACTTCTTCTGAAGTTTGAAAAAAAGTCTAATAGTCTGGAAACATCTTCAGTATACTTCATTGAAAAAACACAATGTAGAACTTTAAGTAATACATTTCTCCTAGGAAGTGCTATTGTTTATCAGTACATAACATCTAACACATCTGAACAAATACTCATATTTGATCTCATTCCAATTGCAATAAATTTAAAAGCGTTAATATTCAAATGCCTACTACTTTTAAACAAGACATAATGATGGCATTTGCTTCATTAAAAGTTGTTTCAAGGCCTATTGACATTAATGAGATGTTATTTGTTGTCAGAGGTCTTTGGATCATTCCTCTTTGGGTCTACTAGCAATCTGTATACAGAACTTTTACTGATTTCCAGAGTAATTCCATTGGAAGTCTCTGAATTTTCAAGTAAAAATAGAGTCTTCTAAGTACTTCACAGAGCCACAGAACGTTAGCTTCAAGCAAACAGAAAATAATTTTGAATTATATGGCCTATGCTGTTTCCCTTTCCATTCAAGTAATTGTAAGCACAGTTTACAAGTAACACAGCTTTGTGAAACAGAAACTGAAAATAGAGTCTAGCATGTCTGGCAAAGTCTAAGTCTAAGCTGTTTTTCAAACAGACTGTTCTAGAACTCCTGAATGACAGATCTTGTCTACCAGGGAAAAAAAGGATTAATTAAAAGGAATAATTTTGCATGCCTCTTAGCCCCTGTTCAAATGGAAAGAAAAACAATTTAATCCAGAACAGAATGTGTTTCTGTAATAAAGATGCCAGTGGAATGAGTGAACATTCAATTAAGCAAGTTCTGTTTGTTTGAAACACCATTCCTAAATTTTCAGTCTCTTGCAAAAGATTCTAGCTACTGATATTACTGGTAGTGTATGGATCAATAAAACTCATTTGTCTATCTATCTGGTATATGTCTTAAGTTCATATAGGAGTCCAGGAAACGTCTGCAAATTCTCCTGCTTTTACCCTCAAAGCCATAGTCAATGACAATCAGTACTCTTTGATATTTTAAACTTAGTCAGATATTTGTATGTGTTTGGTTGATTTCTAGAACACAGAGCATCTATCTAAATCAGGTATCTAAGCCTTATCCCAGTTCAGAATAAACCTAAAATTATTCCATAAGAACATTAAACAATATTAAAAATCACTTTAAAATTCCAGGTGAGTAATGCGACCTTGACTCATAATGACCAAAAAATAATTTAATTCTGAAGACTGTAAGAAAAATAAGATCCCAGGCTGCCTGAGTATAAATAGCAGGGAAGAATTAGGAGCATCTATCTTGACTCCTGCAGGTCTAGACTCCTAAAAGTAACATTTGCAAACACAATGAAATACATTTCATTTGCAGCAAGGGATTTCATTAGTATTTTTTATGTTGGTTGACGAAGTGGTTTGCCCAATTTGGTGAACCTGTTTTATCTTTTAGAAAACTTACAAAGTAAAATAATTAAGGGATTTTAGATAAATTTAATTAATTTAATCCCACAGAGATGCTTTTAAAGTTACTATGCGTGTAAGAGCAGGAGGACTGAAACTGGTCTTTGGGAAGCAGATGGGATAAAACTTTATTTCATCATGATGGCAACATTACAGATTTGTGGTGGTATCATGTGGAAACTCAGGTTCTACTACATCTCTCTTTTATGCTTCCTCTCTTAGCTTTGACTTGAATACTGTATACTATTTCTACAGTCTTTTTCAGCCTCGCAGTCTAAGACATTTCAATCACTATGTCCCTGCTAAAAGTGTTGCAAAAATGTACACTCTGTTGGATTTTTGGGGTCAAATAGTTTTGAAAAGGGTTTATTCCTGAGAAAGAGAAATGTCTTTGATTTCCAAATCTATTCTTATGGGAGGTTTAGTAGCTTTTTATCTCAGTTACACTACACCATGGCTGGTTTTCCCTTTTAAAAGACCTGTCATCCAATAAATTCAGTTGATCTCTAAAAGCAGTTTTAGTGGGCTTCTAAGCACTACAGGTATGAACCTCCCCTGCCAGTGTCATACCAATAAGTTTATTTACACACTACCCTGAAGGCAGTGTATTTGTTGACCACAGAAGCTTGACGAAGTAATGGAAAAAAATATTCTTTATACGAAAAACAATATGAGAAGATAAAAATGGAGACATATAAGTACAAAATATTAATAAGAACTTACATATCCATCTCAGATATTTTTGCTATTTAATGTGTTAAAAAGCAAGAAGGAAGTATTATAAGTCTTCTACAAAAACAAACAATCAAACAAAAAACAGCACAAGACAACCATATTTCTATTGTCTGTGCAACTGCTCTCAGATAGAGCTTTGCAGAGAGCTGTTGGTGAGCCCTCTGTTATTACAGTTATTGCAAATAACCAGTGTACATTGGTGTCTGAAATTCCTCCCAGTTTGAATATGGGCAGTTCTTTAGCATCTTGTATATATACTGAGGAAGAAGTTAAAATTGTCTCCATTGTCCTTGTTATAGTTCTGGCCCTAGAGATGTTTTCTCACCAGACTAGAAATTGACAAAACAAATGAATAAGCAACATGCCTTGGGATCTCACCTGTTCAACTCAATTGGCTTTCAAGTCAGCGTAGGCATTGCTGGAGATCTGAGGAGGCAGTACCTTCTTCATAACACCAGCAATTCCTCTGAGTGCAGAAGTATCATCAGCCCTCAGAGATCAAAATTTGTCTGGTGGGAGCAAGCGGTACATTAACAATGGATATTTGCCTAAAAAAAGCTGTTTTAAAATTATGTTTTTATTTATCTATGTATTATTTTTTTATTACTTCACAACAACTCTAGAATCATCACTGAAGCCCAGTAGGTAGTGGCATTAATCACTGGTAAGTAGATCATCAGCCTCCTTTTAAGAGTATTCCCTTCAGTGATTCAGCACATGAAGAAACTGAATCAGTCACAAGGATTCTGTGCAAAGACATTGTTAAGCTGAGATGGCACCTGATGTTTTAAATGCTGTGTGACAATATTTTCTTTACTCTGGTGGATTGAAAACAATTGATTTTGGTCAATAACCTAATCAGACTTACACACTGGGGGAGAATTTCACATTTCAAATTAAGATATAGTGAACATACAGTAAATTCAGGAGTTCATCACAATGCCAGGGAATAACACAGAAAGTTTCACTTTTTTTTTTTTTTTCTCATCAGTTTTTCTCTATTTTGTTCCTTTTAAAAAACTAGACTGACCCTGAAAGCTATATGATAACTGAATCCAACAAACTATTCTATCTTTTCTTTTTTACAACACCATGAGCCCAGGAAAAAATTGCCTGAGAAATCTAATTGAAATTTTCACTTATTTTATTGAAGAGTGAATCTTTCTGTTTTTCTGCTGTCTAATAAAGGCTTGCATGACTCTGTCTTTGCAGTGATGTGCAGGTTGCAGTGAAGAATTCAGATGAGGACCTGAGGAAGGTCCTCAGGAACCAAACCTGATCAAAACTTTTATTTAAGTGCTTTTGCAATTCACCAGGCAAAATGTCTTTTGCATTTAAACTGATGAAAACAGTATTTTTCTTCATTTTTTTCTCTTCCAAAACTTCACTTTGATTACTTAGTGAGAGGACTTCTTTAGCTTTGTTCCAGAATACCCTGTCAGGTTTCAAAGTAGCTCTATTCTTTTGTTTGAGGTTTCTGGCTGCTGTATTTCCAGGGTTAAAATTATGCTTTAAAAAAGATAAATGAACAGTGGTTTCAGTTGTTCTGTACAGTGTGAAATAAGGGGAAGGGGAGATCTCTTTTCTGCATCACTACCCTCAAACCAGAGACCTGATAGCAGTGCACAGGTTCTGAGGCTAGAATCATAGAATCACAGAATATCCAGAGTTGGAAGGGACCAACAAGGATCACTGAGTCCAACTCCTGGCTCCACACAGGACCACCCCAAAATCAGACCATGAGTCTGAGAGTGGTGTCCAAATGCTTCTTGAATTCCAGCAGGCTCAGTGCAGTGACCGCTGCCCTGGGGAGCCTGTCCCAGTGCCCGACCACCCTCTGGGTGCAGACCCTTTCCCTAACCCCCAGCCTGACCCTCCCCTGTCCCAGCCCCATGCCGTTCCCTCGGGTCCTGTCGCTGTCCCCAGAGAGCAGAGCTCAGCGCCTGCCCCTCCGCTCCCCTCGTGAGGGAGCTGCAGGCCGCCATGAGGCCTCCCCTCAGCCTGCTCTGCTCTGGGCTGAAATCACTGCTCGTGAACTAACCATCTCCTCTAGACTCAAAATCCTTTGTCTGCCTTACATATTGCTCTAGAGTTGTCAGCCTTGCACAGAGCTTAAAATCCCTCTTGTGCTCAATAAATGAGGCCTAGATGAAAAGAGTTAGGATATGGACATTTGTTAACTGCATAGGACAAGAGAATATCTTAAGAACAGAAGACCACCCTGAGCATAAGCAACTTGTTAATCGCTGTGAAAGGTGCAAATATGTGAGTCACTGCGAGAGTGGTGAAGATGCTGAGCACCTTTGAGAGGAGCAGAGTGTAAATGCCAAGCCATGGTAACAGACTGTTGCTGAGCAGTGAATGAATTTGAGTGAGACAATCAAGAATAGGGTATTCTCTACACAGTCCTATAACTGGCAGGATCACTTGGGAAGAGGACCAGGGACCGACCAGTGTTGCACCAGGATTACACTGGGCATGATGCTGCACATTGACACTCCTGCAGAATAGGTGAGTCATGTAATTCACTAAATTGAATATATCTGTGATCAAAGTGTTTTGGTGCAGTTCAGTTATGGAAAGGTGAAGACGGCAGTGTTAGAGTCCAAGAAGCATCTGAAATACTAGGAACAAAATAAGCATTTAAGTTAGTATCCCAATTGCCAATACTGCTCTGGATGCTGATATTGACTCCCATATGGCAGTCAGTGCTATGCGGAGATAAATAAAACACTGGAAAAGACACAGATGGAAATATTTGGATAACCCATCTGGGCCACCAAGGTCAAAAAAGACATCCTGACATACCCAATTGGTTTATTTGTGCTTACAGGACTGCTATACTCTAAATGTAGTGCCAGCATATGCTATCCACCCACAAACACTTCTGCTACCATGATTCTCTCAACAGGCTGGAAAATGAATGGGGGGGGGGGGAGGGGGGCGAGGAGGAGGTCATTGTATGGCAGGCATACAACAATACACGTATAACAACCTGTGGGAAAGGCACAATATGGCAATCAGTGTCTTTGACTGAAGCCCAGATCTTAATTCTAGTATGCAACAACACAGAGAAAGATAAGCATGTTACATGAACAATTGTATAAGTTAATAAAACCACACTTATCATGAATAATTCTACCTGAATTATCTAAAATTTTCATATTAATTATATTCTTATATTAAGATCTGGAGAATGTTACATTGTATTTGTAATCTCACAAATGGCAATGCATGAAACTAATCTGAATTAACAGTAATAGGAATGCCTAATAAGAGATGGGTTGCATAGCAGTTAGCAAGTTACATCTAGTTGGCAATACTATTTACATATTGACTTTATTTAACTCCATAGGATAAGGGAATAGCTTAGTAGCTTAGTTACAAAAATAGAGGAGTAACACCAGTGTGAACAGCCTAATGACTGTTGCATAACTTTTGAGACAAACAGATTGTCAGTACCAAATGAATTTCAATGAGACAACCAAGAATCTGGTTTTCTGTACTGAGTCTTATAGCTGATGGTGCCCAGGTTTGCTTGTGGAGAAGACCCATGGACCCCCAACCCCTGAATCATGACTATGCCTGTCATGGTCAGAAGCTAGCTTAGCTCACCTGACCTCTCTCCTAGACCACATTGCCACTCTTGCAGAGCAGACAAGTCAATTTGTAAATTTTGCTTTTACTTGTGATTATTGTGTTTTGGTAACCAAATCCTGCATTATCATTTGGTTTTAAGCCATAATAAGGTGTTCTCATATTTCCAAGTCTATGGTTGCACCTGTTCACTAATCCATCTAGCCTTCAACTTCTTACATCAGACTTGTCAGTATTATACTTGTTTCTGTTTGAAGGATATTAGGTTATGTAAATATTGTGGCTTTGTTGTTGTTGTGTGTAGGAGAGCTAATAAAAATAGAGATCAGGTAAAGCACAGGCTCATTGGGCTTTGCTTGCTAGAGCTTTCTCATCCTATATTTCTGTGTTACGGGGGGGCTTGTCCTGACAAAACCTCCCTCAGCACCTAATCCTTTCCCTTCCAAGCTCTCAGTTATCGTTCAGAGCTAAAACTCTCCAGCTCCAAAGCTCACTCCTTGACCCCTTTCTAAACCCTGTCCAAATCTCCATGTCTCCCTGATTTGACATAACCAACCAACCAGAAACTTCAAGTTTTCTATATTTCTGCAGTTCTTCTGTCCCTGTCCTCATTCCTCCTTCTGTGTCCATGTGTTAGCATGGTCCCTATCTGGCTATTCTTATTCAGACTACCCTGCTGATATTCTCCTCTGTTCTTCCAGACTGAATGTATTTCTTTCTCTTGTTTGCTGCAGCCTACTGAACTTCTCCATCCTTCTGACTCTTCCCATAAGAACTAGTAATGGATCCAGTTCTGACTGCTATTTTGGACACTCACTGTAGGTACCATGATCCAAATCTATCTGCTTCTACTCTGTTGGCTGGAAAAGTTGACTTTGTTCAGGAAAAAAATAAATAAATAAAAAGGAAAATCAAGTTAAACAAGATAAACAGTAGCCATGTATTCGATTGTTTAGTTTTCAGTTTTTAGAAGAAACAGTGTTCACAAAATTATTGCACTATGCCTGCTTTGGAGGAGAAGAGGAGAGGAAACAAGCCTATGCCCACACAAAAGCTGTGGCTAGCACAAGTCAAGGCTGTTTTTGAATATATAGCCTTGAGGAAAGACACATGCTGGTTTTTGTTCACTGTAAAGGCTTCAAGGTTTAGGATTCTGGTTTGCATATGTTCAAAGTGGGATAAGAAAGAATCAAACATTGACAGAGTTTCTCTGGGCTCCTTTCCCTCAAAGAATAAAGGAAACAAAGGAACAGAACGAAAAGGTTGTTTTTGAAAGAGATGTATTGCTTTCAGAAGAACCAGCAACTTTTGAACTGTTTTGTTACTCTGGCCTATCAGTTATAAGGTGTTCTGGGGTAGAGTGAATTGATCTTTTAACTCAAAGTCTTTTTAAAGAGGGACTTGAAAACAGAGAATTGTAATTAAGTCCCCATAGAACTGTTTTTATTAACTATAACTAATAATTTCAATTGGGGATTTGGCAGGAAATGTCTGCTTTAAGAATGAATATCACTTACTCAGTGGCGCTCAGAAGTACAAGTAGATTTGTCAAAGCAGTATTTTATTCCAGGACAATTGAGTCATCCACCACATAGCCAATATATTTTCCAAGAATTACGCAAGTGGCCTTGGAAAAAAAATGGAATATCTAGGTCTCATGCACCTCAATGAAGGAAGCAGATTGTCATAACAACTTTGAAAATGCCATTCTTTCAGTCACAATTAATTTCAGCTCAGTCCAGGCACTTCACAGAACTGAGAACCGGAAAGTCAACAATGAAACTAAAGGCAATAGCTACCGGGCACAAGTTAGGGATTCTGTCAACCTCTAAGGCTTGTGAATGCCTGCTGCAGCAGTCCTCATTCTGGGCATGAAAGAAAAAAAAAGCTAGAGAAGACAGGAACATGAATCTGCAGAGAAAACCTTATTAATTGTACATTGTGGTGAATTTGAATAGTGTGTCTTCAAAGGTAAGCTGTCAGTGTTACAAGGAAAGTTTCAACTAATTAACAATTAATGGATTTAAAACGTACTCAGGTGTTTTGCTGAATTGAATCCTAAATGGTGGTAATACAATAATCTTGTGTATGAACTGCTTGTTTATTTTGAGCGAACAGTTTATTCAGCATCATTCTGTGGCTTCTTTTCTTAAAACAGTAAATAGAGCTTAGGATGAGTTTGGTTCTCCCTAAGCAGCTGTGTCAGAGACTAGTCTGTTACCTAAAGACTTTATAGACTAATACTTCTTTCACCTTTACAAATAGCCAAACACAGAGAAGACCTCATTAGTTAAAGTGCAAATCCATATTGGTTTTACACTCTTATAGAAATCTTATTTAGTATATGTGTACTGTTAACAAGGCAGACAATCTGCACAATTAAAAACATACTGTAATACTACAATCCCTCTGGGTTAATTTGTTTTTCTTTTTTCTCCTCCTTTCTCATCTTTATCATCTACTTTTTCATTGTCTTTTCATCACCCACCTGAGACTGGAGCCCAGGTTTAACGTTAGGGGAAATAAGAGGTTCTGCCAAGAATTCCTCAATGTAAAATCCCCTCTCTATACTGGCAAGACACAGCAAATCAGTTTTTCTCAGCTGGAGTGTTATCTGCTTTGGCTGAGAAGTGAGTTTTGAAAAAAACAAGGCGTGAAAAAAGTGCCACTCTTTGTTTCATCCAGGCTGGTATCATCTGTCATATGTATTGCTACTATTTATTTAGCAGAAGTGAGAGGCACTTGCCATTTGTTTCTATTTGATCCCTTTGACTTTTCACTTTGCTTCCTCAGGATTTCATTAGTTAGACCTTCCTGCTTGTTTTGCCTCCCCTCTTCATCTTGCTTCACCTCTGTGAATGGTCATTCGGCATATGGATACTGTGATCTACCCTGTTTTCTGTTTTGGTTCTTATGGGTTCTAAAGGGCAAGATAAAGCAGGGGCAAGGAGAAACACATTCTGTTCCTGATTTGCAGAAAGGCATGTCTGGAAAGGTGGTTCTTTATTTTATTTTACTTTATTTTGCTTTTTTTTACTTTATTTTGCTTTATTTTATTTTATTATTTTATTTTATTTTATTTTATATTTTATTTTATTTTAATAATTTTATTTTATTTATTTTATTTTTCAAAAACATTGCTATATAGAAATTGTATTTTTATTTCTGAGTAATAAACTATTTGCTTATTACAGAATATATTTCATAATCAGAAGATCACAAAATATCTTTCAAACCAAAACAACATTTTTACCAGCTTTTCATGAAACCCCGAGTATTGGCAAGATTTATCTGCTGTGACTCAGCAGGTTTGAGGAACATTTACTCAGGCTGAGATATTTTTGGAAGAGGAGTCTGACTACCATAGCTAAGAATAATAATTCTTTAGAAGATGTTTCAGATGTTTTTCTCTTTGGAAAATTGTTCTCAGCTTTATCAGCTTCATTATCATCACTGAAAAACCTTCACAGTCAGAGTGAAAGTTAAGGTAAGTTTATTGTAAGCTCAGCCTCAACAAGGCTAAATGCTGGGTCACAACACTTGGGACACAACCCCATGCGATACTACAGGCTGGAGGAAGAGTGTCTGGAAAGCTGCCTGGTAGAAAGGTCAATAGCCGAATGAATACGGGCCAGCAGTGTGCTTAGGTGGCCAAGAAGGCCAAAGACATCATGGCTTGTATCAGAAATAGCATGGCCAGCAGGACTAGGGAAATGATTGCCCCTCTGTACTCAGATCTGTTGAGGCTGCACCTTGAGTACTGTGTTCAGTTTTGGGCCCCTCACTACACAAAGAACATTAAGGTGCTGCAGTGTATATAAAGAAGGGTCTAGAGAGCAAGTCGTATGAGAAGTGGTTGATGGAACTGGGGTTATTTAGCCTAGAGAAAAGAAGGTTCGGGGGAGACCCTACCACTCTCTCTACAGCTACCTCAAAGGAGATGGTAGCGGGGTGGAGGTTGGTCTCTCCTCCCAGATAACAAAAAATAGGACAAGAGGAAATGGTCTTAAGTTGTATCAGGGGAGGTTTAGGTTGGATATAAGGGAAATATTATTCACTGAAAGGGTCATGAGGCATTGGAAGAGGCTGCCCAGGGAAGCAGCTGAGTCACCATCCCTGGACATGTAGATGTGATGCTTAGAGACATGGTTTAGTGGTAGACTTGGCAGTGTTAGGTTAACAGTTTGATGGTTTTTGAGGTCTTTTTCAAGCTAAATGATTCTGTTCTGTTCTGTTCTGTTCTGTTCTGTTCTATTCTATTCTATTCTATCCTATCCTATCCTATCCTATCCAACATAAGATATACAGAGAAAATATTAGTCAATTTCATGTACATCAAATGTGCTGAAGGAAGTACAGCACTCTGTCCTGTCTTGCTTAATAAAGATTTCCAAAATCACATGGAATATTACTTTGTCTTTTTGTCTATGTGATCAATAAATCAGTGATCAGTTCAAACTCCACAGGTAAAGCATCAGGAAAACTCTGAAATCGTAATGCAAGAAGTATGTTCCCATATGTCACTGGCTGTCTTACACCAATGAAATCAAGTGAAAGATTGCAGATTCTTTCTAGTTCCATAGCAACAGAGAATCAGACATGTTAAGTTCAAGCATCAACTATATATTCAATTTTGTAAGTTACTTAAAAATTCTCTCTCTTTTTAAGATAACTCTTTAAGAAACTTTAAAGCTATCTTCATTGAGGATGAAGTGTTGTGTGGAATCAATTTTTTTTTTCCCATGAAGAATGATTATTCTCTTTCCTATTGAAATTTGTGGCCATAAAATAAATGAGATTTCATCTCATAACTATAACAGTTTGAAAAATGCTGGTGGAATGGGGTGGGGTCCAATCTCTTCTGGCTACATGTGGGTAACGGATATTGACAGCAAGGACTTCTTTGCATGCAGATGGAGGGGAAAATAAACAAGGGACATGTAACTGCTGTCACACTGCAAGCATAATCAGTATTGATATCAAACCAAAAGCTCAAAGGGAGATTTCTATACATGTACAATTTATGGTCCCACAGATTTGAAATGAGCAAAAATCCTTACCTAACCCTTATACACACCTTGGAATGAAGACCAGATCTTTTCTTGCAGATACATAGTTAAAGTTCAAGGTTCTTTCCCTGTATTAAAAATATATGCATATTTCATAATTAATATACATGGAAATACTTCAGGAAATGCTTGAAATATATTAAACACATCAAAGTATTTTTTACCATGAGATTGTATTTCTATAAGGAATATGAAACACTCTGCATTTTTTGCAACTGTGTAAGGAAGAGCTTCTTCTCTTTCTGCTGTGGTCACTGATTCTTTTTAACCTTGATAAAATCCCAGCGTGCCTGGATAGAAAGCAGGATAACAAAAGCACACATTGTTGAAAAGCTATTAGAAAGAGAGCATGAACTCAGTCAACTGCCAGCCCTGAAATGATGGAGCTATTATAAATCGTATCCTTGAAATACCAAGGAGAAGGGAGAAACCTCACGTGTCCTTACACCTGCACTCCCTTTATTTCATTTAGACAGCGTATTATTCACACACAGAAGAGGGTGAGTTAAGAAGGGTTATTCTCAACGTATTCTCTTTCACAGGCTTAAAAAACACATTCACAGACAGACACAGACACACACACGTGAAAAGAAAGAGCAAACATAAAGACGAAGATATTTGAAAATGGAATGGTTTCAAGCATCTCTTGGGACTCAGTAGCACCACAACCTTTCAGGGTATCAGAGAGCTTCTAGAGTCTCCATGGCATCTCAGCATCTCTAGGGACATGCTAGAGATTTAGATTTATTACATATATGCCAGAGGCATGTTTTTCATAAAAGATATGAAAGCTTTTGCTTTCCTATTACTTTTTACTCCAATTCTTTTCTATATGCACATTTCTTTTCTGATTTGAAAGCTTCAGAACTTCTTAGGTTGTACCTGTGATGGTCTGGACTGTAATTTTTTTTGAACTTGCAGACAGCACTTCTGAGTGGAGTGTTAAAATCAGCCAATAAAGCACTGCTGGTTAATACAAGACAAATACCACAATGGCCTTTCCTAACTCAGCATAATATTGATCACTAGCCTCATATTTCCATTTTTCTTAGGTAGCAAAGTGATCTTAGTTTTATTGGAGTCTTGGCCAAAACAATGCATTCTTTTCTGGGTAGGAGAGGAAATAAACAAATAAGTCTTAACTCTAACCAGACAAACCAGATGAACATGTTTTTTTTTTTTTTTTAATTTTAATTTTTAATATTTATTTATTTTTTCCCCCTAAAAATCATTCTTCACAAGGGATTTTTTCTACCCTCTCTCTAAGCTGTATGATGGAAGGAGCTCACAACTTCCTCCTCAACATTCAAAAGTATTAAAGAGTTCTCTTTCTTTGTATGACATTTCCCATGTTGCAGTTTCTAGATCCACTTCATGTCTTATGTGTCTCTTTGAACACCTTATTCTAGATTCTTTTAAGGTTAGCTTAGCATGGTATTTGCGTGGGTTTGCAAACAGTTTTGATATCATCTGGTCATTGGAAATCTCCTTCGGGTTTAGTGCCACACATACTGTCTTAGAGTCAGGTCCTTTAATCATGGCCAGACAGTTTTATTCTATTTTTTTTTTCTTCTAGATAGAGCCCAAGAAAGTTCCAAAATTACCATTCATAAAACATAGTAGTTTAGGAAAAATAAATAAATAAATAAATATATAAATAAATAAATTGAGCTCTTTAAAAGGATGTACACAAGAGATTGTGCAATCATTGTCCTTTGGTTTAGTTTCATATTATTTTATTGTAGTAGTGAAATTGCAGAAATAATGCAACTGCAAACCAAACTGACATGAAACAAACAAACAAAAAAATTGATTATAAATTTAACAGACTTTTGGAGGAGAGGATTATCTTCTTACAATGATGTACTATTTTAAAGAAAGAGACTGTAAATACAAAGTGTCATGATAAAGTGTTTTAAATTATAGCAGCAATGTTGATAGATTAACAACGATAATGAAGAAAGATATCAGAGATATCAATATTGCTTCAAACACATATTTAATGTGCATGTTGAAAACACAATGTAAAAGCAAAATTCCCTAAGCTAAAGACAAGTAAAATGTGTTGAACAGGTCTGACTGACAGAGATTGGTCGACTCACTAATTGGAAGAACATACAAGTGAAACTAACCACGTAAATCAAAGATTAAATGAAGGAAACACTGTCACAGATTAAAGATTTATACAGCTGTTTCATCCATCTGGTGTTTAACCAAGCAAAGGCTGGTGGAGAGCATATGACTCAGATGTCTATATTGCAGGATAACTGACTGATTAAATGAATTTGTACATCCATCAAAGATCAGAAGACTTAAAATTAGACTTACCAAAAAAAGCCATACAAAAGATTTTGAGTGCGCATAGTTTGTAGAAGAGTGGGCACCAATTTCCAAGACAGTTTTGGAAGGCCACAAAACAAGAGATATCAAGCTGAGATTTGGAGCTGCAGCAATTATAAATAAAGTGTCTATTGTTTGAAATCACAGAATCACAGAATTGTAGGGGTTGGAAGGGACCTCGAGAGATCATCGAAATTTAAAAGTTATATTGTAATGTCCAGAAATATTGTATGTAAAGAAAATGAATGGCTTGAAATGTAAAATAAATGCATACAGTAGGAAGGTAAATGTATACTTACAAACATAAGCTACAGAGAAAATTTATATTCTCATTAGATTTGAATATCTTACACATAAAATTTCTTTTTGAAGAAATAATTTAGTTAGTGTTCTCATTTGTAAAGGTAGCTTTTCAAATGTTAATGTGTAAATGATTACCTGTACTTGCCAAATTTCAAGAAAAGCTGATGACTTCATTCAAGTTCTTGTATGCCCCAAACATCCTGACGTGGGTAACTGAAAAGATCTGTTTGTAACTTCTAAACCTTGCAATGAAAAGCTATGGTGACATTTACTGAGTAGATCAGTACACCAATATTTCTGCATTTCAATGTTGGTATTTTTGCTTTAAGCACATTTTAACCCTAGCAGAGAATACAAAATCTGGAAAAAGAAACATTCAATCCAGACTCACACAGGAGTGATAATGCCTTCATTTAGCTAAAACAACACACACACACATGATTTTGAGATGTTTATACCTTGCATTTGTGTTTCTCTCCCATGGCTGTACTAATGAGGAACTTTGCACATTGAAACATCATCACGACACAGTGGCAGAAACCACAGACAGAGCAATCTTGATGAGCATGATGAAAGGCACAGAGCTGGAACAATCAAGGTGAGAGTGTTGGATTATTTTCATAATAAAGCTGTCTAGATTCAAAAGAGGGAAGTGAAATATAGTACTTACTCAAAAGATGTAAATTTATATGCTTTCTATTGATCTTCTGTAAATTTTTCTTCTGTATGTCACCCACATGTTTATTGAAGAAAAAAAACTCTTCAATCAATACCCAAGCAAAAAGTCTGAGAGAACACTGTAGCTTGAGTTGTTCCCAGATACTTTATCTCTGCTTCTTCCTAATAGTAGCTCTCTTGGATTTATCACAACTTTTCATGTTGTACAACATTGTGGGAACAGCTTACAAGTTTTAAATATGCTACATCCAATACCGTGTGTGTTATTCATTAAATTAACCATAAGCTTTATTGTGCTGGGCTATATAAAACACTGGGTGTGTAAATGTACTGGGTCTGGCAGGGAACATTCCCTGCAGCAGCCCGTACAGTGCTGTACTCTGCACTTGTAGCTAGAACAGCATTGGTAACACACCAATGCTTTGCCTATTGCTGAGCAGTGATGGCACAGCACCAAGACTCCCTCCAAACACCCCGAAGCCAGTAGGCTGCAGGTGGGCAAGAACTGGGGAGGGCAGCTGACCTAAACTGACCAAGGGATATTCCATAGTGTATGATGCCACACTCAGCAATAAAAGGTAGGAAAGAGGAAGGAAAAGGGGGAGATCACACTACAAAGATGTCTGTCCTCCCAAACAACCAATATGCGCATTGAGACTCTGCTTCCCAGAATGTGGCTGAACGTCGCTCATTGGTGGGAAATAGAGAAGATTTTTTTTTTCATTCCCTCTGTGTTTCCACCTGCCTTTACTTGATTCTGTTGTTGTTGTTGTTTGCTTGTTTTCCTTCTTTCTTTTCCCATTAATTAAATTATCCTTATCTCAACACGAGCCTTTTATTTGTTCTTTCCAGCATACATTCTTCTCCCTCCTCTTTTTTTTTTTAAGGACAGGAGAATGAGAGAGTGGTTGTGGCAGAGTTTAGCTGCCCAGCAGGGTAAAACCACCACAATCGCTTTTGGCACCCCATGTGGGTCTCAAAGTGTTGAGATAACAGTAGATTTGATGAAAGCATTTTAGAGGGAACTTACAATCATCATACTTAGTTACATACATAGTTAACAGTTGCTAGTCACAATGTTGCCTAGTTTGCTCTTAATATTTTTCTATGTGATCCTCTTTTACATTATCCATACCATGTTCTCCTTTTTACTGTATCTGAGAGTTTGCTAAAGGCTGATTTTATTTTATTATTTTTCAGTTCACTGTCCTGTAAAGCACTGGCCTTGAGCCTAATGTAGTATTCAAGCCCTGCAGTGACATTTTACTCTGCAGAAGGTCTACAGTTCAGCCTATGTACAGGTTATGTTCAATAGGTTAATTATCCTTGCTTTTGTAAACTCCCAAAACACACATCCTCCAAGAATTTAGGGCAAAACCTTGAAGCCTATCTTTTACTGCAGGTAACTTCACTTTGTAACATAGACAGGAAGCAGAAGGATTTGAATGCAGATACAACTACCTCCAGGCAGTTTGAGCTGGGGTCACCTTCCATCAACAGATGTCTGTCTAAGCCTGAGTCAATAAACTTGAGCTCATCTTATGGTCAAGGAGAAGACACAGGAGCTTCCAGAGGGTGACCTATCCTACAGTTTAGGTTAAGGTGGAAATACCTTGGTAATTTGGAAGTAGTTATATGTGGTGACATGGAAAGTAGTCTTGGAAGGATGGTTGGCTAGATGTGTATAACTTAAATATCCGTCTTTTGCCTCTTCCATGGTTATATTTATCCACTACTCAACACTAAAGGTGCTCAACTTTTTGTTTTATGACCATTTATTTGTACAGGGTCAGCACAAAAACAGTGCACCTTCAAATTGCAGCTGAGTCCTTAAAAAGTTATTAAAATGAACTAGATTTGACTGGCCCATGCCAATGAGCAGGTTTTCACCTCTATTAAACTCTCACAGTGATTATTTCACAACTGTGAAAAGTAGTAGAGAAAGCTGTGCAAAGCCAGTCACAAAGCAGATTTCTGGCTGGAGGGCATGGTGAGTACTCAGAATCTCCCAGTCTTCTAAAAAAACAGGCACCATTTTTACTTCTCTTCTTGTGAAAAAAGTGCTGCTAGATGTTACTTCACAGATGACTGATGAACAGTGTTGGTGAAGAGGAGGCCTTGAGAGAAAAATGGGAGACACTTAGCTAGCCATGTCAGCATGTTCCTCTTCCTCTTTTGTTTTAAATGCCCTTGAATTTGCCTATGACAAGCTCAAGAAATGATATGGACTGGTGTTTATAATGTTTCAAACATAAAATGAAAAACAAATTTGCAAGTAAAAAGTATGAAACCATAGAGATTAAACTGTCAAGGTTGCTACATGGGATAGAAAACCTTCTGCAGGATATATCCAAACCACTATATACAGAGCACTTATAGATAAAGTAAAAATGAAAAATATTAAGAGTGCAAGATAAAAGGTCATATTTGCTTACATGCATCCAGATACATGTATATACACATATAAAAATAATCTAATTATTTATTCATTAAAAAAAGTGAAGGGAAGCTGCTGTGCAAGAGATGTAGTTCTTGTAATAAGTAGGGTTAAAAAAAGGAAGGTATGATTTAATTTGGGCTGTTTTTAACTAGCTTTTGGAATTAAAGAAATACCAACAAAATGATGTGGGTGGGCATGACCCTTCTGTTCTTCCCTATCGCTGATGAGAAGGCAGTAAGTCATATTTCAAAAGACTTGGACTGGAGAATTTCTAAAGTTGACATGTGGACAAAATTATGGTGGTAACAGTCAATTCAAGGAAAATGAAGACTGTAGTAGGAGGTCATGTGGACAGTATCGCAGGGATTGTCCTAAGTAGATTTATCTGTTTCTCCTGAAGAAAACTTTGGGACACAATACCCTTTGCAGTACTCTTTTATTAAGGATCTGTTACTATGATCAAAAGTCGAAGCAGGTTCAAGTGCTATCCAGGGAATGACTTGATGGCAAGGAAGACCAGTCCCACCAAGGAACAGTACCTCACAGACACCTGCTTGTTTTGTTCTGAAAACTTTGCCCTACTATGGGGCTTTGAGCAACCTGGTCTAGTGGAAGATGTCCCTACCCATAGCAGGAGGGTTGGAATTAGACGATTTTTAAGGTTCCTTCCAACCCAAACCATTCTATGATTCTATGATTCTATTATCAGTGTGGCTTTTCTCCCATGGAAATACAAGGACAAAAACAAGGACAGTTTGGGGAAAACTGGCTCACTCGTTGTATCCCAGTAAAAGTTAGAATTAATCAAGGAAGGAAATTCTTACAGGTGTTCTTTCTCTATCTGATTGGACTTAAACAATGAGAATAAAATTAAACAAAAGGAAGAAGCTGATGAATCAGACTCAGAATATGAATAATTCTGGGACCAAAGAGCTCCAGACAAAAGAAAACGTGATTCTTGTTTTCACAGTTCATCCTTCATTTTCCAGTACCTATCACCATCTACTGCCAACATGCCAAGATTAAAAACTGTTTCACCATTTGCCTTCTCATATTTGAAGTGAGTTCAAAGAGATCACTGGTCCCAGACTGAAAGTGCATTACCCTCAGAACAGGCAAAACAACATGAGAGTCTGCAAGGAAGATCAGCATGAAAGCCTTGATGAAATCATGATTTTTTATTTTTATTTATTTATTTATTTATTTTTCTGACAGTGAGGGGCAAGGAAGAAGAGAAAAAGTATCTTGTCCTCAGAGTCCTTTAAAGTGGTCTCTTCCTGTTTTATTTATTCTGGAATCCTTATTTCTATCTCAGTTTCATCCTTTTCTCTCTCTTTTTTTTTCATCATAAACACACACACAAAAAAAAAGTATTTTGACTGCAAAGGGTAAGCAAGGAAATGCTGATCTTACATATAACAGCACTGGGGTAGTCAAAATCTGGTTTCCATTTCTGTTATATACTTCATGTGTGATCTGAGTGATCACGTGTACTGAGTTTGTAAGCTCTCTGTAGTCAAGTCTACTCTCTCACTTTGTGTCTTTACCAGTAGACACAACCTTTTTCAGCACCCCAATCCTCTAGATATTTATCCAGATATCCTACACTGTAACAATGGTACCACATTTATTCTAGAGGATCTCAGGAAATCTTAACCCAATCTGCACAGAAAAAACTCCTTATGTCATAGTTTTGATGCCATAAATATTAATGACCTAGCACCATGAGGAGCAGGTGAAACCAGTTGGCATAAAAAAACAGCAACATAGAACTACACAAAGCTATTGCATATGGGCTAGTCAAAGTCACTGAATCAGGAGAAAGGTAAGTAGAGCACTGGTGGATGGCATGATGGGGAATGTGCAGTCAGCACTCACATAAACCCAGAGTGAGATGTCAGACGAGTCAGGAAAGGAAGAGGTACCCTACCAACCTCATCTCTTGTGTCTTATTCCCCCATAAGTGTCCAATGGTGTCTAACATCCCTTGATCCTGACGGTGAACCATTTTGGACACATGATTCCAAGCCTTTGTAGATGCAGTTCCAGCAAGTCACTGGAGTTTGCCCATCCAGCCATGAAGTCTGGGCTCTCCACTCAAGGGCCCTCATCACACTGGCACTAATACAACACCAAGCATGCGGTGCTGCTTTGGTGAGCCTGAGAGCATGTAAGCAACTCAACTGGGGCAATCGATACGAAACCAGTCAGACCATGCTTGTCATTACTAAATGACTGCTGACAATGTACAAACTTTGATAACAAAGTCTGCTTGATACTGAAGGTATGTGTTTTTATACAATACTCAAAACTGATCTAAACTAGTCTTGCTTATCATCTTTTTCACTATTATTAAAAGTCCGATTTTTTTTTAAGGGGGTTGGAGGTATCATAATATAAACATACCTCCGTGTAGTCTAAATATAGACATAGGTGTTCATGTGGATTTACTTTTCTTAAATACCGCAGATGTACATGTGTGTTCACATATGCATATTTTTGTGCATAATACAAAGACTAATGCATTCTACCTAATGAAATTTTATGTACCAAACCGCCAATAGTTAGTCACAATAGAAGCATCTACAACAAACTAAAAGCCTTTGGCTTTAGGATGAATGGGATTGCTGCTAGAAAAGCTAATAATCCTGTAACATTATTATTGATTTATTGTGTTACTACACGTATACAAAAGAAAAGAAAAAGGGTGAACTTTATTAGTGTAACAAATTTGAGCCTATGAACAGGCTTTTCATAGAGACACCGCTACTTCCCTGTAGTACTTTGTGTGAAAAATGCTACTATTTTATTTTTATTTAAAAAGTTTCCAACCATTATTATGTGAAACACATTAAAGAAACAGCTACCCATTTCCCTTTATTTATTCTGTTTTTTCTTTAAAAAGCTGCTTTCCCGCCTGGAATGCATTCTGACAATAAAAATATGAATAAAATACAAATAACATCAAAATGGGCTGGGGCTTTGGGGAACAGAAAAAGAACATGTATAATTAAAGACTACATCATAATGCCTTGAAAAGAACTGATTAAAATATTTTTCACGTGATTTCATTGTGTTGAAGCCAAAACATTTCACAGAAGTATATGAGTTGAAAAGGACATTTTTAACAGGAAAATTTTCCAGTCCAGATTCTCAACTCAGAAGTGACCAGAGTGAGAGACTAGCTCTCATTTTTAGCATAATAATCATTGCAAGCCAAGGCTTTAGTTTTGCTCTGTACTGTTCAGAAAGACCTAGCAGGAGATACTTGGCCCTGAAGGAAGAAGTAATAGGGTCCCTGGGTCATCACAATTCTGTTGATATCATCTGTTGATGTACGATGTATGATCTGTATCATACATCTGTATGATATCTGATGAATCTGTATGATTCTGTTGATGAATCACTTTGAATACTCCTATGTCAAATGGGTCTCAAGTTTCATAAGCCTTTTCCAAACTTTTTTGAAGTACAGCTTGAGATCCCAGAGCAGTCCAGCACTATCCTGTCCCTATGAAAGTACCACAAGTGTTCCACATTGAAATGAAAACAGGATTTGGAAAATCAAATGTCATGAAATTAATCTGTTGCCTTGTTTCAGTATTGCAGCTGAAAGCTGTTCTTATCTTTTAAATTTTCAGGATTATTTGGGACCCCAACTTTCTTGTAACATATTCTCAATATATATATATTCTATATATTCTATATATATAGAGAGAATATATATATATTCTATATAATTCTCTCTCTCTACATATATTTGTATCTAGAAATATGCTGAAATCTGTATCTTCATGCTTGAGCTTTAAAAGAACTTGCTGACTTCTCTGAAATCCAATGTCATGATTTTTAGATTTTTTTTCCTGGTTCTTTGTAAGGAACATGTCCTTGTTTCTTATGCACTGACTGGGAAACATCGTATTCCTGCTAACTGGGGATGTCACAGGATACCTCAGATATATTCTTAATAAGAGAATCAGAGCTATGCACTCAAGTTTGAACCCTCCCTGCACCCCTCCTGGTAGGCCAGCCTGTCTAACTGTGTGGTGTAGCACCATGCAGAGATGCTACCTGACATACCAGGCAATGTACAGATCTGGTTACATAGCAAAAGTGTCTGTAGACCTGTAGCTTACTGGGTCTCATCAGAAATTGGACTAAATGTTGTGGTGATGCAGCTATTTTGCCACCTGGACTAGCGCTAGATCAGTTAGAAGTAGGTTTGCATATGGTTAGTGATCACTGGTGGCCTCATTATGTGTTCACGAAAGAGCAGTAGTTCCAAATGTGTATGGTTGGATTACTGATATCAGAAGATAAGCAAGAAAAAAAAAAAAAAGTAGTCCTTGACTCCTAGCCAAGAATTCCAAGGTGATCCCCCAGGGCAGGAAAGGCATCTCCAAACAATGTAGGGACTTCTGGGAGTAAACAACTATAGCAAGTGGCAAGACAGAAATTGCACCACGATATATGCAGAACTTGTACTTGTGAGCAACCTCAGGTAGAGTTAGGCTGTCACAAAAATACATAAATAAATAAATACATGACTCACAGAACTGACTATATAAATTAATAGCAGGAGTCGAAACCTTTCTTTTTTCTTATTACCTGTCCATAAGTCACATAAAAAAGAAAAGATACTGGAGACATAACTAAGCTCATGAAGACCAACAATAAGCTCCTGACGTAAACCTAAGAACAAAATACATATCCAACTTGTCTCATTCAAGAACTCCAATAACTATAACAGGTGTTGTAGAGAAACTATCCTACGTTTAAAAAATGGAATTTACACAAAGAAAACAAGCATTTCAACTTGGGTTTAACCAGCTGCTCCTTACAGGGCTTTGTAACAAAACAGAAAACCTTCCCACACAGTACAGCAGTAGGAGGGAACTTGACCTCATTTACCAACACGTCAGACACATCTTTACTTACAGGAGAAATGTTGCAAATGCATATACCTGGGGATGTACTACTGGATGGAGAAGAGATACACAAGTTAACAATGTACCAAGGGCAAGGAACTTTTGCTGCAACATATAAGAATGGCACACGATGGATTGCTGGATGGACTAAGCACAAATTATTCAAGATAGGATTGCCTGAGTGTAGGTGTTCAACAGCTTCATTCCGGCATGCAGCTTAGGAAGCAAGGAAGTAATAAGATGCACCTTGATCAGGTTGCTACTGCTTTTTGTTCAGCTAAAGCATTAGAAAAAAATGGAATATCTTGAACATAGCAAGTGGACAGGCTAATGCCCCTAGAGATCACAAAGCCAAATCACTTTTCAGCTGATATTGATCTGGGTGAGATGACCCTGTTAGAAGAGGACCATCAGAGGAATTAAAGAAATTGCTTTGCAGACGAACTTGACAGGTAGCCCAATTTTTAGGATTAAATGTTGGGTTATTACTAGTGATTCATCAAAGACTGCTTCAAGGTAGCAGTACTACTTTTCATATTAACTGTCGTAATATTAAAGAAAGAGGGGACAGAGGTCAGAAGTGCATACAACAGCCATTTCTCTGGACATGGAATACCAGGTAGCTTCCAGAGAGCTTAAGCAAAGCTGCACCATGACTAAGATCTGGAAATCAGACTGGGACATGCATGTAGACAAAAGCAAAACCCACAAGCAGGACAGCCCAAAATGAAATTGCCCATGATTTTTCTGGCTTTCAGGTGGGAAAAGTGGACCCCATCTGAGACTACTGACATTTAATGGGCAGTAGCAGAGAGTGAAGGAGGGAGATTGCTTTGCACCACAACACATTCAAAGAGCAATCTGTCTCAAGAACAAGCATTTCCACTGCAATGGTGTGGATAGGCTAGGTGGAGAAGCTGCCCTGGTCACTCGGAAGAGCATCATTAAACATGATCTCAGGTTGTCTGCCAGGAGAGAGATCCTCTTGTCCAGAGATCTTAGTGTGCATTTTGTGTACGCTTTACAGGACATTGCCTAATACAATTAAATTACAGTGAATATGTACTGGTTTGTGGCTCAGGCACATTTTTATCTTTTCTTGTCTAACATATGTAGTCACATCGAATGTATCAAGTTGTCTTGGTATTGAATTCGTGGTAAGGACAGTACAATATTGAACAAAGGGACTGTATGTTCCCTCATATAATGATTTATTTTTCTGTTTTCTCTCTCTCTCTCTCCTCTCCTCCACTGCCATTTTCCACCCCCACCCCTTCATTTTCTCACACATTAAAGTACCATTTTATTACCTTGCAAATATACAGACACTAAACTGTAATCTGAAAACAGTAACATTAGAAGAGTCCTGCAAGAAGGGGGCCTTCAGTAACAAAAAGCTCTTCCCTCTGAGCTTCAGCTTGGTCTCCTGAGACCTCTCCCCTTGGCTTTGCCAGTCTCATTATCTCTTTAGAGTTGTTTCTCTCTGACAGATCTTTTAGGCAAAGACCAGGATTTTTAATTGTATCATGAAGAGAAAGATGCAGACCTAGACTTTATCTGTCTCATTTTTTAAAAAGCAGGCAGCTATATGTTGGATTTTCTGTGCAGCTTTCATGCCCTCGCAGACCTTTCCTGCATGAAAACTTAACAGCAGACTTCAGTTGATTTTGAAGGTTCACTGACACTGTTACTGTAGATTTTATATTATTTGTAGTCGTCTTATCTGGTGGGGAAAACATAAATTAAATGCCTTTACTCTTTACTGTAAGACAGTCACAGCAGCTGATTTATCAAACTTGTGTATGTAAAAGTCATGCTTTGAAATTAAATTTGCAAATAGTATAGTCTGATAAAAATGAAAATGTTCCTGAAATGAATTTAGTTTTGGGAGACAAAAGAAATATAAAATTTTAAATCTCTTTTAATCGTTAATGTCAATTATATCGGCATTAGAGTCCATCAAATCACTTTTTAGCAGGGGAGAAGGGTGTTTTTAATGTATTTCTTTAGATTCCTAATAAATTGAAGGGCTTTCTGCAAGATTTTGCCACACAGTATGGTGGCTGCAAGACTAATTAAAAGCTGGTAGTTTCTAAATTAACTTGTGAGTACCTACAGTGATGGAAATTGCCTCCTTAACCATATTATTTACTGACAAAGCAGGTGATGACCTGCTTGTATCTCCCAAACAAGTTCATTAGTTTGTCCTAATGGCTACTGCAGATAAACACTCTGATATTTCATTATCATGCTGCCTACAGAAGAATGAGCTAATAAGAAAGAGGGGGTGGGCGAGGTTGGGGAGGTGAGGAAGGAAAGAGAGAAAAGAGAGAGAGAGAGAGAGAAAGAGAGAGAAAAATAATAAGGTGAAAAAACAAAACCCACCACCACCACTATCACCAAAGCAAGCAAGCAAACAAACAAACAAACAAAAAACACACCAGATTTCCAGCTAACTGGGGTTTCTAGTATAGCCACCGTGACTCATTCTTTGTCAATAGATGTATACCTGACAGCTGCCATTAATAACTATTAGAGAGCTGTTTGAGCTCCAGGGCGAGACATACTTCAACTTTCCAAAAATAAGATATTATCATTCTGCAAGAATAATAGTTTAGGCAGCAGTAGTTTCAGCCCTCTTGGTCTGACTCTTCAAACTGAAATCATTTAATCTAAATGTTCTGTCCTGCCAGCTCCCCTTTTGGGTATACAATGATGAAAGAGCTCAGAAGTCATTAATACAAATATTTCTATAGAAAGTATTGGTCAGGTATATCTGGAAGTGGCTGTCTCATACATTACCTCCTGAGAAGACACATAAATCCTAGGCCAGCAAACTCATCAACACCCCTCATACTATCAAGAAACTGAATGACACTAGTTGTGCACTGGAAAACTGAGTTTCACCACTAAATTGAAAGGAGATGAATTTGCCTCTTTCTGAATGCTGTTGCATCCTTTGGTAAACAGAAATGACTTCAGAGAAATTTCAAAAACATTTTTGAGAATCCTCTTCAATTTTGGTTTTGGTTTTACTGGAATTTACAGATACAAATTGATGACTGGGACTTTCTAAAAGACCTTTCTACACTGAGTCCTTGGTTTGGTTTATGTAAGCTGGCACTTGGTACCATGTCTTTACATCTAATTTAATTTTAGGGACAGAGAACTTCTATTCTCCTATCAATTTCTATATTGTGTAGTCTATTATATGTACAGAAAATTTGGCTTAGAACCTTCCTGGTCTAATGCATTAAGGACACATTTGTTTGCCAAATGTATTTACTCTTTCCATGATGCTGTTTACCAGTAAGATTTTGTATTGGAAGAAAATTGGAAGGATTCACAATGTTCCTGTGTTTATTACTAATGGGAGCAATCTCTCCTAGATATTGGGTTCTTGGCCATTTACAGAGAGGGATTTTTGTGTCAGTCTCCAAGTTAAAATATATGATATATGTGTGGTGAATAGTGCAGGAAATTAAACTAGTTCACATCACTTCCAGTCACGTTCAAAAGCATTTCCTCTTGAGTTAGAATGAGGGAAGACAGTGGGAAGCATTTTGTACCAAGAACCCCTCTAGTGATGTTTTAAAGGGTGGTCTAGGCAAACCTATTTCAAAGCTATGAGCCTAAGTACTTTCATTTTCTGGAGATAATATAACTGGAAAGACTGATTTATCACTTCTTGGCATATTGCTACCTCAGACAGCAAATTAAACCCCTTTATTTAGGTTGCTTCCTCCTTCTGTTTATTCTGCTTTGGTGCTTTGTGTCATAAGACCTGAAGGAGGCCAGCTCTGCATGAATGAGACTGTCCAGGGTCTTACGGATTGCTCCTAAACCATTTGGAAGTATTTACATTTGGTGGATCACCAGTCTTTCCCATAGTCTCCAGACCATAAGTTAAGAAACTCCAAGCCTCAGGATATACCTAAAGCCAGCTGCAATTTGAGATTCTCCATGGAGATCTGGCAACCTAGATGTCTGGATCAGCTTCAGACTGTTAAAGCTCCTTTGTAGCCTGTTTGCTGGGCTTTTATTCCCATGCCTGAGAGCAGGTGGGGATGCTACATGCTGTGCACCAAAATGTGTTCCCAACCTGGTTAGACCCAATGAGCACAACTGAACTCAGGGGTTTAGAATAACCTTCGAGCACCTCAGACATGGCCTGAGGTGTCCTGTTTCCTCTTTCCTCATATGATATTTCCTTCATGTTAATAGGATGGAAAAAGTAGCTGACATATTGTGCTTATAAATGGCCATAGTGAAAACTTGAGACTGCCAGTCTGCCACATTTGTTTATCCATAAATCTACATACTTAACAACTTTTGTTCCTTTTTTTTTTTTTTTTTTTTTTTTTTATGTTCGGCCATGCTTTCTTTCAGCACTTTGAAATAAATACTTTGACTTCCTCCCAAGCTATTTGGAATAGATCAGAGATCACTGTTTTGCCATTGTGGCGTGATTTTCAGCTGCTATCATGTCAGCTGGGTATGTGCACTGGTGAAGCATTGGGCCTTCATAGCCAGAGAGTCCAGGGGTAGTCCCAGTAGAGAAGCAACGGAGAATGAGAACTCCCAGTATTTCTCTATCTACAGTACTGCTCACCAGAGAATTATGTAAGTTATAGTTTTATTATTTTCTGTGGTTTAACATGACTTGAGACCAAAGGTGGACTGTTCTTCTTGTCCCATGTGTACAGGATGATATTGCTGTCTTTATTACTTTGGAACTTCAGGGATTAAAGCTATTTGGAATATAAGAAGAAGCAACAAGTGACTCTTTAATTAATCCCCGGTTAACACAACAGCTGATAGAAATTGAACGAACCTTATGTTCTCACACAGAAATACAAAACAAAAATTCTTTAGCTTCATTGTTTCCTCCTTACCTTTGAGACTAAAGAGTTAAAACCATCGTGAAATGACTGCAGTGAAAGAAAGTTCTGATTGTCTCTAATGCTGACTTAGAGCCTTTGCAAGGCTCTAATCAAGAGTGAAATTAACATTCCAAAAATAAGATAATGTTCTTTGTATTTTTTTAACCAATATCTTTAGAAACTTTCTAAGAGGTTTTTATGGTCTGCTTACTAGTATTAACATTATCTGCAAGTACAAAATGGATACAAAACACTGCTCAACTATTTAAGCCACATACATTGCAGACAATGAGCTCTAATTAGAGAGAATCTCGTCATTTCTCCCTTAGATTCATGGGCTGGTTTTTCCAAAACCAGTACTTCTAAGGAAGTATTCTGAAGAAATAGCTTCAGATACAGATATGGGTTTATAATACATCATGATTCGGTGCAGCGTAGGGTGTTATATTAAAAATTTGAGGTAAAATGGTTGATTCACATATCTGAGGTATATGAAAAAAATCAAATTATATGAGGTCTGAATGAGATGTAGATACACCTTTGAATTTTATTTATTTTTAATTAGATTACTTTTTTTTTTTCCCTATGCTTACATATTCACCTGAGGCTTATGTTTAACCTGAAGAAACATCATCTTCGTAGTATGGCAGAAAATTAAACAGGGGCTGTAAAACACAGTTTTCCCTGTATCTGGAATCTCGTCTATCTTACTAAATAGCTCGTCAATAGCAAAATGCATTATATCACACTTCCAAGCTCAGCTTGTCAGAGCGGGTGACAATGTGACAATGGCATAGCTCACAGGACTGGCAAGGAGCCGAAGCAAGAGAATTCATTTGCAGGATGAGTGCTCTAAGACAAAGCAAACAAGGGGAACAGGAGAGTTCTGAGCTTCCATAGTTTTAACAAGCTCAACTTCCAGTTGTGTCCAGAAGAAAGATGTGCTAGCATCTCTCCAGCTAAAAATATGGAGAGAGCATTTTCAAGGTCAATATTAGAATAAATAAATAAATTAAACGTGACAGAAGTGTTTCTGTTGATGTCATCTTTATGATGTTTGTTCAATAAAAGGAACTTCAGAGAGGCTTAAAAAGGAATATGTAGAGGTCCAGCTGTAATTGACTGTATCATGTTCCATTGGAGAACAATGCTGGGGAAATTGGACAAAGAAAAGTGAAACCATTTAAAATTGATTTTTTTTTTTAATTGACTGAAAATCCACCCATGTGAACACACTATCTCTAATTCTGTCATCAGTAAAGAATCACAGAATATCGCAAACTGGAAGGCAACTTCCAGGTTAAGACTGTGACTACAGGCTATCTTTACATTGTAGGATCCAGGACCATGGGTGACCTGCAAGGTCCTGAGCCATGTCCTGGCTCCCCGGTGAGGTGAGAAGTTGTGGGCATGCCATTGCCTCTTGTGCTGCTATATGAACATGATCAGAGATGAGGGACAAATCTACAGCTATGCAACCTGAGAAAGATTCATTTCTCTAAGGCTTTTGGGCAGTGTGGACCACTTCTTGAGCCACAACTCTCACTTCAATTCTCCTTTTCAAATTTTCAGTACAACATCTTCCCTGTAGACCAAAATGGAATGAATAGCTTTCAGAGACAATGGTAACACCTTTCCCTTTTATTAACTGCTTAGCAGGCATGTCATGTTCACCCAACAGGTCATATTTGAGTCTCATGCCTATTAATTCTTCATTATCAATGGGAATTGAGGTTGCTTATTGCATTATGTCCGTACTTGTACATTTCTTCAGTCCTGGTGGCTTGTGGAAGTCAGGCAGGTACTTAGTATAATACTGTCCACTTGTCCTAGTAGAAAAGGGTATGACGTTTCTGCCTCTGTACCCTCTATCCTGCCAAACTACACAGCCATTGCTAGTGTAGTTGGAACTAACCCTCTTGAAGGACAACAGAGGGTTGCCTCAAAGATGTCCAACAACAGCAGTAACTGTTTTGGTGCTTGTTTGTTTTGTGCTAACTCATAAATAAATAAAGGATCATTGTATGTAAGGAACATACAACCTATTCAAAGCTGTAATCTTACTCCTGAACTTTCCAAATTAGGTAGGAAAGCTTTGTGTTGGCACGAACACTTAGTCATGCTGCATGCAAAGAGGAAACAACAGGCTGGTCCCTGAGAAGCTGTCTCAAAATATCAGTTCAAATAAAAAGCCAGACTAGGCAGTGGTGTCTAAAATTTTCCTTATGTAATCCTATTTTTCAACAATTTTAAGCAACAAGCATATGGGCTAAACAGTAGGTCATTACCTTAGTGAAAATTTAACTTATGATTGCAAAATCTGGAGCTTGAAAAACATTCTCTGTTCTGGTCCCAGAATGTTTTAGAAAAGTTCTAAAGATAACTTGACATTTACTTTTGTCTTTGCATCTGACAGGGATTGGATTTTTAAATCAAATACAGTATGAACCATATTGAGAGGTAGATTATCTACTGAAAAATCGTGCTCTTGTTTTATTTCAGATCCAGTATAGATGGCAATATAGCATAAAAAAATGGAAGACTTCATTTTCACCTGTTTCTGAAAAAATATTTAAATTCATGAATTTCCATGAGGTGAACTCTGGTATGAACACCATTAACTGGGTGTTACTGTAAGTCAAACAATTCATAGTACCTGCTCATAATATATCTCCCTTTCCTTTCTCCTCATAACAGGAAGTGACATACAGAATACCCCATTAGAAAGAACTTAACACTGAAGTTAATTCTTAATGGAGATGGTACAACACCTAGAAAATTTATGCTAGTTTATACAGAACATTTCTCTCATACAACAATTCAGTGCATGAAGACATGCAAGTGAACACTTAACAGACAGAGTTATTTCATTCTTGCTGTATATTTCTTCTCCCATGGCAAGCAAATTACCATGAGATTATTGGCAAAGTATCCTTTGAATAATAAATTGATTTTATAATCTTTTAATTTATCTTGAACTTTACATGTATTTTTTTTCAAATTTTATTGAAGACTGCATTAAGGTTCAGTAGTTTATGTAAATTATATTGGTGTTAATGAGGTGTGAAGGATTATATGGCAGCGAAGACTTGGTTGGATATTTTAGCAGTTCATCTCTAGACTTTCTATTGTTTGCAATAACAAAAATGACATTGCAGCAGAGGCTTACAGAAATTTCATCAGGGTTCTGATACGTTAACTGCATTTTTTAGCATATACTCAGTCTTTTTTGAGAACTTCTTAATTGAAGAATGAAAGCTATTTGTAATAAGGAGAAAACAATTTTTAGGTATAAATAAACATTTCACAGTTGATTTGAGATCAGAGAGAGGTTTTCCTTGCTTTCTTATTTTCTTTTTTTCCACAAGTCATGAATTTTCTATGCTATTAACGGCATTACATCCCTTGCAAAGTTCTTACATGACTATGTCTAATGCTTCAGATCATAGCTTTATGTAAACCCAGGTTTCTATCCACAGTATAGGACCATCTACTGGTGCTTGCACTGTTCTGAAATCTTGAATGCATTTCATCATCTTCTTTCTAAGTTTTCTTTCTCATACATTCCTTCAAAAATGGTCTCCAAAATCCAAAGCTAAAACCCAATCAGCTGGATTTTAAAGAAAATAATGTATAAGAGTAAAGATATATTTGGAGTCATGGGAGCCAGGCTGACTTATCCAAGTGACAGACTCATTCCTAGTTTGATTTTTCTAACCACCTTAGAAAATTCAAACATTGGCATGAATTGAGAGGCAGACTTTCTGGAAAACTGTCTCCTTTTGCATGTGAAAATAATGGGTTCAATGAAAAGTAAATTTCATTCTTTAGTGTAAATTGATTATACAACCTTATAATAATATCAGAAATACAGCTAATTATAAAATTAAAAGTTTCAGCTGTGCCTGTAGCAATGCAATGTCAAAGCGTTGTTTAGATTGAAATTGACACTTGCATATTCCTGTAGTGGATATTTGAAGTATTTTTCTTTTACAAATTAACTATCACTACATTGCAATACGGTTTATTATTGTTACAAACGCTTAATTTTAAAATATGTGACTAGCATGGCCATTGCCCACTGTGAAAGCTGACTTCTACTGGTGTGGTTGCCAAACATAGATCTGAGTCTAAACTCAAGACCACCTTCTCCTGATGTCTCTATCACTTGCACTGCAACACACGTACAGATGCAACCTGCTGCTGAGCTCTGAAGTGCTCTCACAGGAAAAGTATAAACATACCTAGCAAATCAGCACAAGGTCAATACCCTCCTACCATCCGACCAGTGAGACTCATCTAGGGGTGAGATCTCTGCAGGCCACAGGTCAGATGATGTAAGGCAAAGCATCCTTGGAGATGCTGTGTGGATAGTTGACAAGCAAAGATAGTCACAAGCAAAGATCTGGCCAGATAAGAAAACTGAAAGAAGGTAAAGACAGATATCTCACTTTCCATGCTTCATCCATAGAATCACAGAATATCCTGAGTTGGAATGGACCCACAAGGACATCGACTCCGACTCCTTGCTCTAAACAGAACCATTGAAAAATCAGACCACATGTCTGAGAGTGGTGTCCAAATGCTTCTCAGACTCTGGCAGGCTCGGTGCCGTGACCACTGCCCTGGGGAGCCTGTCCCAGTGCCCGACCACCCTCTGGGTGCAGAACCTTTCCCTAACCCCCAGCCTGACCCTCCCCTGTCCCAGCCCCATGCCGTTCCCTCGGGTCCTGTCGCTGTCCCCAGAGAGCAGAGCTCAGCGCCTGCCCCTCCGCTCCCCTCGTGAGGGAGCTGCAGGCCGCCATGAGGCCTCCCCTCAGCCTGCTCTGCTCGGGGCTGAGCAAACCAAGGGACTTCAGGTGGTCCTCATATGTCTTCCTTTCTAGACCTTCCACTATCTTCATGGCCTTCCTTTGGACACTCCCTAATAGTTTTATGTCTTTCTTATATTGTGGCACCCAAAACTGCACACAGCACATGAGGTGAGGCCTCATCAGTGCAGAGCAGAGGGGGACAATCCCTTTCCTCAGCTGACTAGCAATTCTGTGCCTGATACAGCAATGCCAGGATACAGTTGGCCCTTTTGGCTACCAGAGCACGCTGCTCGCTCATGTTCAACATGCCATTGACCAGAACCCCCAGAATGCTTTATGTGGGGCTGCTCTCCAGCCTCTCATCCCCGAGTCTCTATGTATATATTCACGGTTGCCCAATCCCAGGTGCAGAATCTGGCTCTTGCTCTTGTTAAACATACTAAACAGCAAGCGACACAATAGTGTTAGTCTAATGGATGAGCAGTGAGTAGGAAAAATGGGTAATCAGAGAGAAGTCAACTTTTCTTTGTGAAGCAAAGTTATTTACAGTTAGCCAAAATCATTAAGGTGTTGAAGAAATATGGCATAATCATTAAGGTGTTGAAGAAGTATGACATGACCTTACAAAGCTAGATAACTTGGCAAACATGACAGCAGATTAAATTGATGGGTTAAAAGCATGGTAATGTGCACTGGGAGTAGTAATTTGCAGTACTCATATTTGTCAGTGGTGTCTAAATTAACTGTGACTATGCAGGAGAAAGATTCGGGCATGACTATGGACAGCTTAGTGAAATCATCTGCTACAAATTAAAGGACCTCTTGGCCTCTTTCAGGGAAAGGCACAGGACTGCATGAGCTCTTTATGAAATAGTCACTTAGGTCTGCTTTGTGCATTGGGGCATTGCAGGTTTAATCACCTCAGATTTTCATCTGATGCATGGTGTAGGCGTTGGAGGAAGATGTGTGGAGGAACAGGGTGTTCAGGGCATAGCTGTCTGTGGTAAGATTTGCAGTCAGTCACAGCTTTTACCAGCTTGTCGCTTCCTACCAGCAGTTCCAGATCCCACAGCTGGACTATGTTTTTCACAGTATCATTGTGGTGACGATGTCCAGAAGAATTTGTGAACATATTGAAACAAACATGGTGGCTTCTTGTCATAGGAGATCTTGACATCTGAAGGAGATACTGGTAGATAGAAAGACAGCTGCAGCAACAGCTGTAACCAAAAATGATGAGTCGCAACTCTCTTGCAATAATACCTGTATACCATGAAATAATAAAAACAACAGTGTCAATGTTACCTGCCACTCAAACAAGATTAATTATTCCTTACTGGATTAGATGGCTACTTTTACAGACTTGTTGCTTCCTGATTTTAGGAGATACTTGTATGGAGTCAAAGGAGCAGAGGTTCAAATCTACTGTATTTCAGTTATTCAGAAACCCAGTTTCTCCAATGTGTTATGATTTTGGGAACTCACTACCATATCCTATCATGCAGTTATAAAAAAAAAAAAAAGACAAAGGGCCTGACAAAGACCTAACTGTAGTCCTTGATTCTGCTCTGAGCTAGGCAAGTTAAAATCAAAGTGTAGTAGTCTTGAAGTATGCTGGGAATAAGGCTGAGAATGAGAGTCTCGTTCCCCAGGGAATTACATGTTGACATATTTTACCTTCATGCTACCTTCATAACTAGTGACTCTGCTAGAGGAGGTTGAGAACAGAGGAGGCACAATCACTCTTGTGCCAACTTTATACTGCTCTAAGCTTTTGCCTTTACAGAGTGAATTTTCCATGTGTGCAGAGAAGCTTGGTTAAAGTTCATTAAATAAGAATAAGCACTTGTTCTGACTGCGGGATCTGGCTCTAAAAAGTCCCAGCAGTGTAAAGCAAAGCACAACATTCCAGTAACGGTTGTGTTGCTTCACATCATCATTATTCCCAGTTACTCCACACAGGTAACCAATTATTTAGGAGAGCTATATATATATATTCTTTCGTAATTACAAGGATATAGTTGAATTACTTTCATTTCTGCAAACTGCAAAATGAGAAGATCTAATTATAGTAGTAACATGGTAAAATTGTTCTACTTTACCATGTTCCAATGACTTCAATGTGTTTGTATATTTGTTAAAGTACAGATGAAATAAAGTCTCAATCAGAGACTCTACAGATTATTTATTGGGAGACTGTAATAAAAAAAAAAAGCAAAAAAAAAAAAGTAAAACAAGGCAATCTAAGGAAATCTTTCATCTAAGGAAATAAGGAAATAAGTAGCTTTATAATACCTCTCCCCCTTCCCTTTCTCTGTTTATAGATAACACTAGAATTCCTAAAACTAAGAAAAAACTGGGGAAAGCAAGTTAGTTAATTCTCCTTTCCCAGCCCCAACAGCTCTTTTGTTATTTGTCAAAGGAAATGATTACATTGGACAATGTGACAATAACTATTCCCTCCTCAGCCAGAAAATTGTAGTTTCCCTAGTGTGAAAAAAAAAAGGCATAAAGAAAAAGGTAGTCAAGACCCCTAGTTGTTCTCCATCCATTTGCTCAAAATTTCATAATATGCTTCAGATTTTTGAAAGATTTCAAGAATGGTGGGGAAAGAAAGAACTATGTCCTTCTGCAGGAATTAAGTTTCAGAATTGCTCCTTCTCAACATAAATTCAAAACGTACTAATCTGAAACATATTATTTAAACAAGGAGGATTTAATTTACTAATCTGAATATTTAAACAAGGAGGAATCAACAATTTATTAATTGGGGAATATTTTAATATTTTCAAAACATTATTTTAATTTATCTGATGTGACAAGTTGGTAAAACATTTTTACAAAGTACATGGACTTTTAGGTAATAAAAATGGTCCTGGCACTGAAAAAAATTAAAACTGTTATTTAAAAATGTGATGAAGCAGGATCAGTAGCAACTGCAAAAGTTATCTCAAAATGGAAGAGCCACAGAAACCTGCATCTTTTGCAGAAAGCTTGTCTAGGGTACCTTTGCATTTCTGAGATCAAAAAAATGACTTGCTAAAATTTCCAAAGTAGTTCTAGGAACAATATGCTAGCAACTTGTACCTTCAGGCATTCAATTAGCTCTGCTTTCAAGGCTTTCATTTCTGAAAACGCTTTACAAGATCACTTAAAACTTCTGCTTTTCACAGACTCTGCTCACAAGCTGATGCTCTCAGTTTTGGCTTTCACCAGCTGGTGCCAGAAAGGCTAACTCTTTCCCTTGACTTCAAAGTTTATCTGTGTCACTCGTGATAACTCCAGTGAGCACAGAGCTGAGCAGTGAAGATTTCAGTGGTGAAAACATTTCAGGTGTCCATGATGATTTCCATTTTGGCTGAGGTTTTGAGCCCGGAGAAAACAAGCTCTGTAAGCACATGCTTATGTTTTTTGGAGGATCAGAAAGTATGGGACTAGACTTCTTGTGTTTCTAAGTATTAAAGCTTTAGCTCAAGCAAATGCAAGGCTTCTTTCAACCATTTTACACCAGTAGCTACTCTAAGAGAAAGATCAATACACCACATCATTACTGGCCCCACAAGGAGGATCTCTACCTTCTCAGACAGACCGGATGAGATATGTGTGTCTTTACTTTGGTGCTACATGCGGAATTTGTTTAATTTCAGCCTGAGAATAACCACAACATGAGTAAAGCTTATCCTTATTAGGTAGATGCAGTGTATGAAAATACAGGTTGTTCTGGGTATTGTTCAGATTTGTAACTCAGGCTATTAAACAGAGATTTTTTTTCCCTTGAAAATGATGTTACGCTTATTTCCTGCTATATGCTAAATGACTAGCGATAGGGGATGCTTTTTAAACACTGTGCTTAAGCCACATTTTTTTGTTTTTAATTATTGGCCCATTAAAGATATAGGAATATCTAGAAAAAGAAGAACTCATGGGACACTGCCAAAATGATATTACTGTTTTTGATTCCTCCTGATCATGATTAGAAGTTGAAATTAATATTCATGCTGTATTTACTCTACCACCTTTTCACTTCTAATGCATTTTAAATCAGCTATTCTCTATAAGATAAGTGGCCAAGATTCTCCAATCAGCTTAGTCATGCAAAGGGCACAGTATCTTTGGAGAGGTGCTGAACAATGTTTTGCTCTTCCATTGGCAGAGCGAAGATCTCCTCCATTTCTTCTGGGATATGAATGTGACTTGCATTGGAAAGTGGCAGTTAATTTTTAACTGTCTAGTTTTAAAAATCAAAGACATTGAGACATCCTAGCATTGCTGAGATAGTGTATGAGTAGTACATTGCTAATGACAGATATTTAAAAAATAAAGTGCTTAAGCTAACTTGTGAGAACTCTCAATGCAAGTTGATAGTAAGGAATAAATTAATGTAAAATATTTTTTGAAGTCACAGAATCTTTTAGGCTGGAAGGGAACTTTTACAGCAAAAAAAGAAAGTGTCTTCTTGTGCTCAGATGGATTTTTATTTTTATCTTATCTTATCTTATCTTATCTTTATTTATTTTGTGCCCATTGCATCTTGTCCTGTCACTGGGCACTACCAAGAAGAACCTGTCTCCCTCAACTTAATTCTCTCCTGTCAGGTATTTATATACAGTGATGAGATCCCCCTGAGCCTTCTCTGCTCCATGCTGAACAGTCCCAGCTCCTTAAGCCTCATATGAAAGATGTTCCAGTCCTTGAGAATTTTCATGGCCTTCTACTGGTTTTTCTCCAGTATGTCCATGTCTCACTTGTTCTGTGGAGCCCAGAACTGGACCCAGAACTGCAGATGTGTGTCAGCAGTGCTGATCAGAGGGGAAAGATAACCTCCCTCCAGAGGCTGGTGACCCTCTTCCTAATGTGGGTCAGAATGTTGCTGGCCTTCTTTGCCATGAGGGTACCCTGCTGGCTCGTGGTCACCATTACTGCATAAAAATGTCAGTATGACTTGCCATTCCATTCACAGTTTCCATTACGTAACAGTTGTACTGGCTGCATCAAAAAGGATAAACAGAGATGTCAAACATTAAAAAAAAACCAAACAGTAGTAAGGGAGGCCTAAAAGAAAGAAAGCCTCTTATCACTTACCTAGAACTTAACGCTTGATATTGCACTTAGATGAAAAACATTCTTCTTTTCTTCACATAAGCAGTATTTTGAAAGTGTAACATTCAATGCATCAAAATGGAAAACCAGAAATCATGCAATAGCTGGTAATACAGCCGATTTTTTTTTTTATTTTTTTTAGATCTCAAAGACTGTGTTCACTGAAGACACAGTCTCTAAGAAATATAAGAAAGGAACTGACAGAAAGATAAAAACTTTTAAGTTCTTAATTTAATATTCATTATTTCTGAAATGAAACATTTGGGCCTTATGCTGAGAAATCAGTGATTGAACCCTGCTATGAAATTCCTTCCTAACTTTGCCTTTGGTTTCTTTCATATGCAAAGCTAGGGAAGCTCAGATGAATGCCTACAACAATCCAATGAAAGTTATATTGCATGCAATAGGTGAAACCCTCTGAATATACGGCTTAGAAATTTGTGACATATAACAATTATCTTTACAGTCTGGCAATCCTCAAAGTGTAGATATAATCAGTAACCACAAGACTTCTTGTGTTTCTCTCTCAGGGATCCGATTCAGAAGCACTTGTTTTACACTCCCATTCTTCATTTTGAGTCACATTAAAGTGCATATACTAAAGGCAAATGGTAAAGTCGTATGAAGGTTGTGATCTTGGAAGGACATTGAAGCAACAGTGTCATTAACAGGGATAAGCAACTCTAAAATTATGCCATTGGCATCTCTGACATTTCTCTCTGATAATTTGGGAAATTTCTTAATGAACCTGAAGCCATAAAATCAGAGATATAACACCATTTACACTCTGATCATGCACTCAGTGTCTCTTCACAGAGACTTTCTATACAACAAGTTCCCAGGTGTTAAAATGATATAAATTATGTGTTCATAAGGACACCAAGTGAATTGTGAAGTCAAAAACGAAGCTAATCCATTGGAACTTTTCCTTTCCCTGTCCTGGGACAGGGCAACCCTGGCTATATGTACAGACTGGGCAATGAGACGCTGGGGAGCAGCCCCGCAGAGAGGGATCTGGGGGTTGTGGTTGACAGCAAGCTGAATATGAGCCAGCAGTGTGCCCTGGCAGCTAGGAAGGCCAACCGTATCCTGGGATGCATCAAGCACGGCATCGCTAGTCGGTCCAGGGAAGTGATTGTCCCGCTCTACTCTGGACTGGTGTGGCCTCTCCTCGAGTACTGTGTGCAGTTCTGGGCACCACAGTACAAGGACGTTAAACTGTTGGAGAGTGTCCAGAAGAGGGCGACGAAGATGGTGAAGGGCCTAGAGGGGAAGACATACGAGGAGCGGCTCAGGGCACTGGGCCTGTTCAGCCTGGAGAAGAGGAGGCTGAGGGGGGACCTCATCGCAGTCTACAACTTCCTCGCAAGGGGGAGTGGAGAGGCAGGTGACCTATTCCCTGTAAACACCAGTGATAGGACCCGCGGGAATGGTGTTAAGCTGAGGTGGGGGAAGAGGTTCTTCACTGAGAGGGTGGTTGCACACTGGAACAGGCTCCCTAGGGACGTAGTCACTGCACCAACCCTGTCTGAATTTAAAAAGCGATTGGACTGTGCACTTAGTCACATGGTCTAAACTTTGGGCAGACCTGTGCGGTGCCAAGAGTTGGAGTAGATGATCCTTATGGGTCCCTTCCAACTAGGGATATTCTATGATTCTATGATTCTTTTCCATGAAGGTCAATACTTGAAAATCTGGTACCAATATGAGACTGGGAAAAATGCTCAAAAACTGTAGTCAGAAGACTGCAAGAACAACTATTTCCAATCAGTTATCTTTTCCTTTGGTTCTCAGATTTATGATAGTAAGGGTCCAAGAAACAACATCAATTCCTTTCTTGGAACCACCATTAAAATAAGACTTTTTTTTTCTTTTTTTTTTTTTTCTTTTTTCTTTTTTCTTTTTCCTCATTCATTGTTCACCTGTCTCTCTTTGGTTGCATCTAGTGGAATGAAAGAATCAATTATTTAAAATTTTATGCAGAAAATACCAAAATACCTTCCCAGGATAATGAAAAGGAAATGGAAATGATGGAAGGAAGGAAGGAAGGAAGGAAGGAAGGAAGGAAGGAAGGAAGGAAGGAAGAAGGAAGGAAGGAAGGAAGGAAGGAAGGAAGGAAGGAAGGAAGGAAGGAAGGAAGGAAGGAAGGAAGGAAAGGAAGGAAGGAAGGAAGGAAGGAAGGAAGGAAGGAAGGAAGGAAGGAAGGAAGGAAGGAAGGAAGGAAGGAAGGAAGGAAGGAAGGAAGGAAGGAAGGAAGGAAGGAAGGAAGGAAGGAAGGAAGGAAGGAAGGAAGGAAGGAAGGAAGGAAGGAAGGAAGGAAGGAAGGAAGGAAGGAAGGAAGGAAGGAAGGAAGGAAGGAAGGAAGGAAGGAAGGAAGGAAGGAAGGAAGGAAGGAAGGAAGGAAGGAAGGAAGGAAGGAAGGAAGGAAGGAAGGAAGGAAGGAAGGAAGGAAGGAAGGAAGGAAGGAAGGAAGGAAGGAAGGAAGGAAGGAAGGAAGGAAGGAAAGGAAGGGAGGGAGGGAGGGAGGGAATAGGAAAATCAGAGAGAAAGAGAAAAAAAAGAGGAAAGAAAAAAGGAAGAAAGAAGAGAAGAGGAAAAGAAAAGGAAAAAAGAGAGGAAGAAAGAAAAGGAGAAGGAAAGGAAGAGAGAGAGAGAGAAATGGAGAAGAAAGAAAGAGGGCCAAAGAGAGAAAGACAAAGAAAGAGAAAAAGTGAAAAAGGGTGAAAGCAAGACAGCAAGCAAGCAAGTAAAACTCCCTTGGGGCCTACAGAGACCTTTGTGAGGGAGAGTATATTGGCTGCACCTTACCTGAAATACTCTCTGACACCCTAATATAACAGAAACTAACGTGCTTCAGCTATGGAGTAGATAGTCATAGCTATGAATCCACTTCATCATCCACTATCATCAACTACCTACCAACTGGGAAACATTAGCATAAGCTCATTACTTTCAGGCAGTGTCTTCTTGCAATTCTCTGGCCAGCGTGCTTTTAATTCAGCAATGGGATTTGCACTACTTTGAGGAAGGGCTATGAAAACATGTGCAATATTCCCCATAGCAGGGAAGTAGACTTTAGGGTCAGTAGTCCTCAATGTGAATCAAGAAACTGCAATGAAGACATGACTCCGCAGTCATAATAGGTAAACCTGGAGACATTGAAATACTCTATACTGAGATATCTGACTTCAGATTCTACAGATTAATTGTTCCCAGGATAATCATTCCTGGTTACTAAGGTAATTGAGAACATTCAGCATACCATATTTATTGTTATGATGTCTTCTGTTAAATATTCTATTATGACAGCAGACTTTTTCAGAAAAAAAAAATCAATGCAGTAGCTAAATAGCATGATACCAAAAAGAAAAATGTCTTTTTTTTTTTCTTACTTTCTTTGACTTCCTAGTGATAATTGTGTAAAATTAAAAGTTATCGTGATCAAGCGTAGGACATCTCTTGCACAACTACATCTCAGAAGTTGGAGTGGCTTCAGAGTCTGTTGCGGGGGTTGCTTACCGATTGCGGCTCGGTAAGCATAGGCCGAGCCCCAGCATGTTGCAGTGATTTATGTCCCTTTGGAATTGCCAGGACAATGTCACAACTTTTTCAAGCATTTTACCATAAATATATATATATATATACTTAGGATTCTGCACTGTTCAGGGGTTAAGTTCCAAAGCATTGGAGATGCCCATTGTTCTAGGTGCCTGCTCATATCCTCCCACACTCCCTGCCACTCATAACTGTCCTGCCTCAGGATAGATCTCTGGATGGCATTCTTAAATATTGTTTAACCTTACACAAAACCTGAAAAGCATTCAGGAGACATAACAATAGGAACATGATACTTTGAACATCTCAAGGATATTCAAAGTTTTGAAGAGCTTTTGTAAGTAGCCTAGAGTAGAAGGGGGAGGAGAAGGAGAAAGGAAGAGTGAAGAAGTGGGGAAAAGCGTCCTTCTCCCTTGTACCGCAAATAGATTGGCTCCCTGAGGAGAAAAGGTAAAGGGTGTAATTATTAGTAGCTTTCGAGAGATGGTTCCCAAAGTATGGAGGTGACAGCAATGCTGAGTACAAATACCAGATTAATCTCAGAACCAGTAATTTTATCATATCATAAGCCAGTGTTACATGGTACAGCAAAGTAATAATCTTAATCCAGCCCCCAGAAATGATATACAGCACAACCAGAAACACATACAGTAAGTAATAGGATGTACAACACAATTCTGAAAACAAACAAAACAGACCTGAGATAAAACAAAACAAAACATTGTGATCAGCAAATATTAAACTGATCTAATGCTTACAAAAGTTATTTTTTAACATGCTCTGGTCAGATCTATCATTATCTCAACCATTCAGGCCCCATGCTGGGTGCCAACAAGACTGTTGTGGCAGTCTTGGCAGGCAGCTCAGTGCCACACAGCCATTTGCTCACCTTCCCCCCCCAGAAATATAACAGCAACAACAACAACAATAATAGAATGTACAAAACAAGCGATGCACAATGCAGTTGCTCACCACCTGCTGACCGATGCCCACCCTGTCCAGCCACCCCATAGTAATTGTTCATTATGATGCCACTTGGTATGGAATATCCATTTGGCTAGTTGGGGCCAGCTGTCTTGGCTGTGTCCCTTCCCAGCTCCTTGAGCACCCCAAGCCTCCTCACTGGCAGGGCAGTGTGAGGAGCTGAAAAGTCCTTGACTCTGTGTAAGCTCTGCTCTGCAACAACTAAAACATCGGTGTGTTATTAGCATTATTTTCATCCTAAATCCAAAACACAGCACCATACTAGTTACTAGGACAAAAATTAACTCTATCCTAGCTGAAACCAGGATAACATCTCACCTAAAGTTAGCTTAGGCATTTTAGTGCACAAGAAAGTGGTCATTCCATTCTACTCAGTGCAATGAGACTGCCAAGACATTGCCAGAAATTGCAAGGAAGTCTTTTTAAATACTGTCTAATGATATCATTTGCAAAATATTTTCTCTAAATCAGGTAACTATTAATTTCCTTAGCCTTGGTCCCTGAGTTTTCTGCTGAAATACCATGGAATTATTCTAATGCCCACTCACAACACAAACGTGAATAAGACATTAACACTTAGACATATACTTAGATCAAAGCATTACTAAAGAAAAGGTGAGTTTTTCTTTTCATTTGACTGACTTTGTATCAAGCCTTTAGCATTATCAATAGCTGTGAGATGTTTCACGTGAAAAAATGTTTTGAAAATATGTGGTAGACTGTCAATAAACATACTAATAATGCAATGAATAAAAATTGGCTGGTATGAACCAATACTGGGATTGAAAGAGTTAATCTTTGAAAACAGCATAATCATGAATAAATCTTCACTGACAAGTGTAATTCAAGGCAGCAAAAATTATTGTAGTTTTTCTTTTATCTCAAGGAGTGGATAACACCAGAGATCTCTATTATCACCCTTCTTTTATATCAAAATTTATCCTTAAAATGGTATACTATCATATATTAACACTTCTGAAAGTCAACAGATTATGCATAGAGTAAAATATCAGTCATTGGGAGTATATTTGGTGGAAGACGGCTATCCTGAGCTCTGGCTTTTGCTCTTTCTTTATTAACTGAATATTTAATTTGCTTTTTTGTCCTGGAGAGAATCAATTATATTAGAAAAAGAATAGCCTCAAAAATATTTTATGACAGAGAGTCAAAAATTGCAATAGTTTTCTAGGTGTTATTACTTTGAACATATTCTGTCTATGGACTGTGACTTGGACAGAGTGTGTACTCACCATGCTGAAGGGAAGCAGAAGTTCTCACACCTCCTTTGCGGCCATCTGGATATGAACAGAGTGCTAAACGGGAATTAAATTTTGTGGTTCTCTGATATACACCCCAAAACCCACAAACCAGAAGGTTGGAGAGGTCCTAGAGGAGAGTGGATGTGAAGAGTGAGGTGATCCTGGGCTTTGCCTTTCACAAATTCGCTGTCCAAGGCAAGTGGGCAAATTCAAGTTATTTGTGATTTGCTTTTGGGATAGGCTAGTCAAAAACAGCTATATTCTTCTCACAGAAAAGGAAAGATTTGCTGCAAAAGTTTCTGACCGGAGCTGTTGCACTCCATCCGACGATCAGGGCTAAGCCTGTACCTATACTGACACAGAAATGATTAAAGTTACTATTAGCCAATTTGTATTACTGTAACACCATTGATTTTCACTGGTAGTATACTGGCTATACATCAGTTGAAGAACTGGCTCACAAATTCAATTTCTCAGCTGAGGCCACAACTATTTAGGGACAGACTTCAAGAGAACAAATGTGCAGAAGCAACATACAAATGGAATTAGATAAGGGCTTTATCATCTCATGAGATTGAAAGACATCACCGTAGGGAACAATTTTACAAAGACCTGTGCTGTCTGCAAAGCATACTGTTCTTCTGAACATCGTGTAATTAACTCCTTACCATCTTCTTTTTTTAAATTTACAAACTGGTAACCCCACCTATTATATGCTTGGAAATGATATGACTCACATAGCAAATGTTTTAGCATCCAAAGAAGTAAAATGTTCTGGGGATTTTTTTAAATTTAATTTATTATTATTATTATTTAACATATCTTAGGCCACACCAGAAGAGTTTCTTGGACTCTACCAATTATTTTGTTGCATACATTCTCACAATGTAGATGCATGTACCTTACAAGACATCTAGGAACAACTTTTATACTACAAACAACTGATGCCAAAACAGTCCTCTACTGAAACACGTTCCTACTTTTTGTTATTGCTGCTTGTATAGGGACAGAGCCTGGTTTTATGAAATGGGAAGGATCCCGCTGATCTCAGTGGTCTTTGATTCAGATCTGATAGGGCTGGCTTAATTCCAATTGCCATATTTTTCTCCATAATGCTCATGAAATTTTGTATCAGCAAACCCAATGAGCATTTTGATCCTTGCCTCTGAGTACTCTGTTCACCCCTTCCAACAGAGTACCTTCTTAATATGAGCTTTTTCCACATTCAGTTTTCTCTTGAGTGCTGCAGATGGAGCAGGGTACCACAGCTAGATGACGTATGGAGTCCCTGTTGATTTCACATTGCTTACAGTTTTATACTAAGTCCTGTGGTTTGCTTCATGAATCATGCCAGTCTAATCTCCGGTGCTATGAAAGAGCTCTGTGCCCCGGTGATGGCTTATGAATAAAAGCAAAAACAAGATCTGGTGAATGGGCTGGATATGGCAGATGAGTACGGATCTGGAGAAAAGGCAAAAGGTAGATATAATCCAGAATCAATTCACCATAAGGATTTCCATTAGTTTCAATGAAAGTTGAAACATATCCCCATGTCATTTCAACAGAGATTCTAATATAGTTTTCTGCAGGCATGCTGAAATCTATTTGCAAAGTAAATATTTCTTAGGACCGACTTATGAAACTTTAGCTGGAAATGGCAGGGAAACAAGCAGGCCAGTCACAGTATTATTGGTTTTTATCCTCACAGCAGTGAATTGTTGGATGACATTTTCTTGATTTACTATGGTGGATTCTGAGAGCAAAGACAAAATATATGAGGATAGGGAAGCAACATGAAAACATGCTTAAACATAAGAGTAACTATCCTATATCAGCCTTAGACTAGACCAGAGTAGAGGCTAGTAGAGGAAGAATACAAGAACAAACATATAATTTTGATTTCTCTTTATAGCACTTGCAGTTTCCGTTATTTGTTGGTTGAGATGCTTCCTCAGACAGAGCTTGTTTTTGTATCTTTGCGTTCAATAGAAAAGAAGGAGAAAGAGATTGACACAGAGAGTGACATAACAGCAAAGTTATAGCAGGAATAATAGCCTGACAATTCACATGATGTTCAGGAAACAACAGGATATAATGACCTTGTTTCCCTGTACTCATCTGACTTAATCAGAACACTTTTAGGGCTGAGAAATTAAAGCCACAGCGGTGGTGCTAGTAACTCTTTGCAGACTAGTCTAGTTGAGGACGTCTGATGTTTTGAAAATGCAGAAGCTTTTTAGATTAAAAATGGTGCCCCCTCTGCATTTCTTTCTACCCCCTCTCCCCTTCCCCCCCGTCATTTTGACAAGGAAGGGCGAATTATGATAATCACTTACCTTTGGGTAACTTTAAAACACAGGCATTTGGGATGCTGGCTTGCAATACAACACAGTATAATTTTAGACCACTGATATTCAAGTACCAAATAATGTTTGATGTAAAAACAAGGCTTTGTATAATAGAGTCCACTCATTATTCTGTTTGTACTATCTACTAAGTGCTAATAGACATGGAACATGATAATAATCTCTACTTTATTGATTCCAAAGGGATACTAACAGCTGTGTTAAAATACACTTAGCTGTCCAAAAAAATCTCAGCTGATCTGATCCTGTTCTATATCTGTTCTTGGTGAAGAAGAAGAATTTCTTGCTGTCAGTAATGCAGTGGACCTTAGCTTATGGGTCTACGTCGTACTTTTACAGACATTGTCATGTTATTTTTTAATGTCTGAACCATCACAAATAGATCACTGTGCCATTGCCACTGCATTGTCACAAATAGTCGTCACCTTTTTCCTAATGCAAGAATATTCAGTTTTGAAAGACTGATTTTTCATTATTCTCAGAATTAAAGCAGAACTTAGCTAATCAAATCACAGAGTGATAACATTTAACATGACTGTAATACAAACATTCTCCAATGGCTGAAAACATCTGTAACTCTATCACATATGTTACAGTTCATACAATACAAGATATTTCGCAAAGTGATAATTTATATATATATTATATATAACACACATATATATAATGTATATATTATGCATTCTTTCAGTGAGTTTGTTAAACTGCTAAGCAAGTATAATTTACCATGGATTTCTTTTCTAGAAGTTATGGCAGTTATATATATGGATGTTTGTGGATTTATGACCAAGATATATATGCCATATATATGTCTGAACCATCAAACTATGTTAGGCTATTTTTAAAACTAAATATAATTAAATGATTTTATTTTTTCCTCCTATTTGCCTATTCCTCTTTTTGTTATTTCATAAATTAATTTGATTTTTTTTCCTGGAATCAGATTTTGAAATCAATACAGAAGGAATCAGCCACTATCTGTGTTCATGGCATGGTCCAAGGAAAGTCATAAGGAGTGGTGAAAGAGGAAGGTTCCAGTGCTAACAGTGTGAATTTGAATTTTTGATAGAGTCAGATTGCAATTATTCAAACTATCTAGAATTGAATTATGGGGAGGTAAGGCCTAGTTAAAAACTGTCATTCATTTTAGTATACCAGTTTAACTGATTTTAAACAGGCTTAATTATCAGTTTATCTATACCTCTGTTAAACATTTCTATATTTTCTTCCACTCCATTTGTCACATATGGGAAAATCGCACTAAAAAATGTAATACTTCACTATATCAATTTCTAAATCTTTCTTAAATCTCACCAGAATAAGTGCTTAGGCAAGGCAAGAGCTAGAAACCACAAATATAGAGCTTGGTTTCCTACCATTTTTTAATAGTGATACACATTATTTTCTGGAATACAGTATTAAAGACTTTTACTGTGTCTTGTTTTTTTGCTGTGCCATGAAAATATTTTACTTGCTTCTTTTTTCCCAGAGTAGTAATCTTCATTCATAGCAGAGATACGGGGAGCTGTGTGCTTTGGTCTGCACCACATAAGAACTTGGGCTGGATTTTTCTCCTCTTGGGAGTTCTTGAAGCTCATCCAGATCATAACTCAGACTTGTCACATAAAGTGGACATGAGGCAAATTCCAGCACAAAAACAGATTATGGCTTGCATTACTGAAGGTGCAGTACAGAGAGAGCCTGTAGAGAGACTGAGTGCATGAGCATGGCTACAAGATTTTTCACAGGGGTAGGTGATGTCTTGTGTCTGCATTACACCTTCAAGCGTGTTTTCTGGTATCTTCTAAGTAAAGAATGAATTTTAGTTTCACTGTGCTAAAATTACACTATAAATATGTGGATACATACTGTGAATTTCATTAAAATGCATGCTGATATACATTCTTTAAAGGAACAAAACAGTTCTACAAAATATGAAGCAGGATTTCCCTTTGGTCAGATTTACACAAAGAAAATAGTTATCTTCATACTATTTTTTTCTTCTTTAAAATTTCTCCTTTTGCTAAGAAAAGCAAAACCCTCGTTCCTAGCAAAAAGGTAGCCAATTCTCCTTTTTTCAGAATTGCAACACTATATGTGAATCACCAGACAATCAGCAGCTTGCAACTTGCTTTGGAATTTGACAAAAATGAGAAAATTACCATAAAATAACAACAAAAAATAAAATAGATTTTTATATCTCCATATTATTGAGAACAGAACTTTAACCTCCTTCTATGGCATTCATACATTAAAACAAACAAAAAAGATAATGAAAAAAACAGGAAAAAAAACACGTTAAAACTAGTGAATTTTTATGTATTTATATAATACTTTTGCAGCAAGCAGATCGAAGTATGAAAGCCATGATATGAGTGTGGATTGAAAGTATGTAGCACAGAAGGGTGACATTTATTAATTTACAGATGGTATTACTGTAGCTGGCTGAAACCATAGTGATTTGGTAACAGACATGGAACTCCAAATGCCTAAAGCAACCCCAGATGTCACCACATCCACTCCAGGGAATATAATTTAATAATAATTTATATGGCAAGTATAACAGTTGTGAAATATGCCATTCAGCACCATCACTGTGCACATTCCCTGGTGAGTAATTTAAGAACATATAATATTTCAGAGCTTTGAATCAGGGAAGAGATGATAATTAGATTCCCACTTTAAATCAGGTATATGAAGGGGAAAGTTAATCAACTCAAAAAGATAATTTAGCAGATTTGTATTCTCTAATGACACTTCTAATTAGAATTAGGGCATAATTTGGGACACATAAAGTTGCTAATTATTATGAAAATATTTTCAAACATGTTGCAGGCTCAAAGGTGAAAAAAGTTTATGCAAATCTTCACAACAAAAACTGTCAAGATCCTCTATAGCTTGATATAAGTATGTTTCTGTGCAGCTGTGGGCTTCCTGTTAAAATTTTTGATTGGCAAGTTTTAATTTAGTGCCACTGACCACTGAACTGCATATCTCCTTCTACTAGGGAGTCCAATGGTACTTTCTGAGAAAGGATCCATTGCCTTTCTAATTATTTCCTTCTGGCTATGGTGTCTACAGTTTGGTAATCATCAGCATTTTTGGCCTTTTCCTTAGGAATAAAGTTGAGACAGAAATGTCTTTTACTCCTGTCACTGTTTAGTGTCCTCCACTCTGGTGGGTTAATTAACATTCAGACTCCATAGGAAATAGCTGGATGACTGCAGCAAAGCTTAGAAAGCACTTTGAAACTCATCCAGAAGAAAAACAAATACATATAAGACAACTCTTAAAGGAGGAGAATATTTTCAAAGTGAATATTCCAAATACTAGATTAAAGCATGCACCCTACAGTGCATGTCTCAGCTTGCTTTTCCCAAGGAGACAGGCTTGTTTGGTGAGTAATAATAAATTGAGGAAGATGCCTCAAAAAAAGGGTTTGCCTAAGAAAAACGGCTTGCTCTAAACCGGGAAAGACAGAGCTGCACCCACGTTAACCCTAAATGCTGCTGCTCATTGCAGTAACTAGCAAGATAAGTCACATCAACATTTTTCTTGACTTGTCTGGTCCTGAGCCAGAGCCATGGGAGTGGCTTTCCACTGTTCTATTCCTAGAAGGCTTTCAGGACACCAGAATCCTTATTTAGACAGTACAGCATTAAATATTTGTCCATATATTCAAGCACATTGAGGGCCTGCTGCTCCTGACTTTAAAATACTTTGGACATGCCTGGACTTGGATACATCTGACTTCATTTTAGTCATCTAAAAGCTAGATGTTATCTCCTAGGCTTCCTCTGAAGTCAATGGTGAGAGCTGAGAATCTTCAGGTGACAATTTATCGTACTTTTCTACACACTTAAGACAAAATGAGTCACACTTCTAAAGGTGTGGGCCTTTCACCATTGACTACAGAGAAAGTCAAAAGGTTTAGCTTTTAGTCAGTGAGATAAATTCCACCCACAGAGTCTACATTAGGCATTTTTGATTTAAGGAAAACTTATAGAACTTATAGAAATTTACAGAATGTGTGATCTTTGCTGGCTTAGTCTATAGAAGAACAAACGTTTTTATCATGCATCATTGAATCTCATTTGTAGATTCTTCTTTTGTATCCAAGAAAGAAGAAAGATACTTGACAAAACAGTAAGCCAAATTGTGCACAGAGCAGTAGTTTTTCAAGGGCAATGTTAAAAAATTGAAAGATTGCACCATCATTCAGTGATGTGCTTGTGGAAAAGCTCAACGCCATCCTTCTCCCATGAATTTTATGCTTGTGATTTAACATTCAAGCTAAGAGTCAAGATGGTCTCCTAGCTGTTTGAAAAGTTACATTACTGACAAGTACCAGAAGAGTGTCCTATTGTATAGCAAGTGAGCTACAGAGAGAAGCTAGTATTGTATTAATTCCAAAGTAGTTTTATATACAGGTTTTCTTGAAATAATCTCCAAGATGTTTTAAATGCCACTGAACTGAGTAACTATGAGCAAGAAAAACTTTGAGAAAAATAGAAAACCCAGCCAGACAGAAAGCTAAGCCCAAATCTCCAGGAACACAAAGCTACATCATGAAGGTACCTCTTGAATAAAAATTATACCTTACCTTAATCTTGATCATGTAGAAATGCCAGTGTACCATCCTCATTCTTACGGAAAGTATCAAAAATGATTTATTACAGAATGAGTTTAATAATTTGCTTCATATACACTAGGTCTTCAAACTATGTATGCTCCTTGATAAACACACTTTATTGCAAGCACTTTTATGCTTTGTTCTTTTACCCAGTTTGTGGATCCACAACTAGTCCCACTCATACCTACAGCTGGTTTTGAGAAGCATGACAATCCTTTGATAGTGCAGAATTTCAGAGGATCCCCACTCATGTGCAAGGTTGTTTTTATAAAATGTGAATGACATGGCTTGGCCATGACTTGTTATCCCAATATGACCTTATGCAGATAAAAACAATAGACAAATAAGTCAGGAATATTTTGTATGCCAGGAAAAATCTCTTCTCGACCTGTAAACCAATTTGGTATCTGCTAAGTGCAAATAATGTGCTCTGAGAAGTGAATGAAAACCTAAACCTGAAGTTTTGTCATGCAACTGTTTTAATGATTAGATTAAGTATGAAATGCAAGCAATAAAACATAGCTTGCATCAATGACACTTGGGAAATAAGTTGATGCATGAACAAAGAGAACCAACTCTGTGAGGTTCTGAAGATAAATCCCTTACAGAAGAGTGGAGAAGTCTAGACTGAGCTATTTAGTCTATTAATTTGGAATCTGTAAAGCCATTTTATGCTTAATGGGGTTTGCCTTATAATGATATACTGCTTTGACATTAGGGTTATGTTTTCTATGAGCCAAACTGTCTGATATCTTCATAACTGCTAAAGATGAGAGCCCATTTGTAATTGCCAGAGTTTAGTTATGTGCTTTCTTTGCATTTGAGTGCTGAAGATAATGGTGATTTGTCTGAGGCATGGAAACCACAAGGATAATTACTTGAGTGGAAAATATAAAAAATAAAAATCTTTATATTTAAATTGACAATTTTAGCATCTTAATAGTATTTACTTCTAATCTAACAGGTGATAAACTAATAGAATAATGTATATTGTTAGAATAATTTACTTCTGTTATGTCCTTTTAAAGTTTTTTGTGTGTGTGTGTGTTAGTATCTCAAAGCCACCTATCATTTATGTATTTCATGATAGCCAAATAAGTACCCAACAGCAGAGGGTTTTAGACATAATTTCTTCATGATTGTTTATGGGAAAATTATGAAAATGAATATAAACCTGGTTTCAAATATCAACTTTATAAGTCAAACCACAAAGCAGAAATTTTGTAGAGACAAAAAATAACTAATATTTCCTTTTATGAAATATGAATATTATTAAACTCCTCAACATGACTTGCTAACGTTTGCTTGCAATCTCAAGTTTCTGGTATAAAAAATAATTTGTTTTTCAAGTGTCTGATGCTTTTAGCTGAAACATAGGCTCTTTTTTTTTATTTTTTTTTATTTTTTTACATGCATAAGCATTTGTTTTAAAGAATCAGAATTGGAACCACAGTAATATATATATGGTATATATTTCCTTATCAAGTGTACTATTAAATGATGTGTACCAGGAAACTGCATTATCTAAAGCATTAGTTTTTAATCAAGGGTTTCGATAAAATCTGACCACAATGCCAGTTTTCCCTACGCCAACCAAAACCAAACTAGAACCCCAACACCCCAAACACCCCAACATTGCCATTTTCCTGTACAAGATGATGGTCCAACTACAATACTTCTGGGAGGTTTTTTCAGTGCATGTCCAGTTTACTTTTGTCCAAAAGGCATCCCATTTGTATTCTCCAAGACTGCTCTGTGTTGTGAACCAGAACCCACCAATAGGCGAGAGATTCAATTCAACAGCTGTGCTCTTGACTGAATGTAGGATCTGTTGCTGCTTCCACCACAAGGATTTTGTATTTGGTTTGTAGTTCCTGTTCCTGTAGTTTCTGTAGTTTCTACTTCAGGGTAGAAAAGGAAAAAGTAAAGGAAAAAGAAGTAACAGTCAAGAATAAGCCTGCAAAATGTTCACTTGCAATAATAAATTACAAATTTATGGGATTGAAAGTTTTCATTCACACAACAGCATTTAGATCCAAAAAGTGTTCAAAACAGGTAAGTTTTCATAAATACTGGGCAGCCACAAGCTGCAACCTGAGGCCTATTTTCTTTGTTGCTCAAATATTAAAAATAGTTTAAGATGAATTTACTCTTTTACTCAACAGAAATACTGCTTCCTATATCTTCACTGAAAAATACATCAGTAGAGAGGTCTAAGTACGCTCACGTTTAATGTTTAGAACAGTATCTCAGGCACAATGCCATTCTTGGGACATAAGGTCACAAAGAAACCAACAATAAATCCTAGATGAGAAGACAGTGGTTTGTCTCTTACTGTTACGGAGGTCTCAGAGTTCCAGACCACATTAAGTTTTCACTGGCAGTTTTCTTCTTTCACATGTGAGAGATGATTACGTAAAAAAAACAAAAACAAACAAAAAAAAAAACAACAAGGAAAAAAACTAGTAGGTTTGGGTTTTCTTCCTTGTTCCTTTTCACTAAAGACATATATATTTTTTCTGTGTGTTCCTTGCTTAGGCTTTGAATCATACCTATTTATGAATAGCAAAACTGATCTTCCACTAAAATCAGGGGAGTAGTAAGTATAGAAATCACAAGTTCTTCAGAGTAAGATGTTGTTGCCAAAGATGTAAATCAGGTCAGTGAGCAGCTGTAACTACTAGCCATCCATTCTCTAACAGACAGGTGATAGAGTCCAAACTAGTTACAGAAAAAGTCCTCACACATGCAAAGGCCATCCTTTAATGTTGAACTGAATCCAAGACAGGCTGCAGCACATTTATTTGTAAAGTAGGAGGTTCTCCAGTTCACAGCTAACCTTCCACAATTTTGCTCATTTAAACGGGTGGAAGTATAGAATCTTATTACTATGCTATTAAATATTCATGGTCACTTTCAAAGATTCAGAATTTTTAGTTGAGATGAACATGACTCATCCTTTTGCCTGAGCCCTCTTTAATATTTGTCTGCCACTTTAACAATATCAGGTAGTACATTTTGTAGATAATCACTGTGCACTCCTAGGGAAAAATATACACATTATTCACAGGAACCATTCATAATATGAAAACATTTATTCTTTGATGTAGTTTACTTCGATTCGTTTTAAGATGTTGCTGATTTTTCTAGAAGATGTTAGCAGCAGTTCTTCCTCTGTGCATCTTGACAACAGCTGAGTCAACCATCATATACTTTGTTAAGTCATAAACTAACAGCATATATTTTAACTTTAAAAAAGCAATTCTTCAGAAAGTTAAAATTATCCCTTCCAGACTGGACAGCATACCTCAGAAGGCTTCTACATGGAACTAACCAATTTGAGTATTTCTGAAATAAAGAGGGAGGCTTACCAATTCTTATTCCTGACTCTGTCATATACAGACTCAACTCCTGTTTAAATATAAAATCCTCTTTTGTAGAACTGGAAAATGAAATTAAATAAATAAATAAATAAATAAATAAATTCAGAAGCTCCTCCTTCCTCATTGAAATCATTCATTCATTTAGTTTAATGGTTCACAGCACAAAACCTGTCTTTTGGTGAAATTATAATAAAAACAATGAAAATTATTATAACTCTGACTGGCTATAGTTGACTTTAAAGTATACATTTAAATTTCCCTATATAGCTATATAATCAGAGACCCTGCCGTAAGAAGAATCCAGGACCATCTTCTAAGACAATGAATAGTAAATTGTAGTGCTGGAGAGAACAATAACATGTTACATGAAGGACTGAAGGACTGTCTGTTATCTGATAAACGTCTGGTACTAAAAAACTTCCTATATGGAAGGCTCCAGATGCCTTAATGTGTCCCAGAGCTTAGCTGTCCTTGAAATCAGAAATGTACGCTATTTTAGCCCACTGCTTCTTATTCTGTTCCTCATGGGCAACGCAGAATGGATTGATTCTCCCCTCCTTTTTTTTTTTTTCCAGCAGACATTTATGGATTTGAAGAATATTACTGTGATCTACCTTAGTCTTATTCTAAACCAGATCAATTTTTGAGTCTTTTCCTTCAGAAACTTGTATCATTTTAAATTATTCTCTTTTGGAGTCTCTCCAGTTGGCCCACACTGATCTGGAATAGCAGTGATGAAAATCAGACAATGCTACAGCTGAGGCATTACCTCTATGCAGGGATTCAAAAATGCAAAAAGTGACACTTCTGTTTACACATCATGGTACATCGTATTTATGCTTTTAATTCAAGCATCCTCTGGGCTTTCCTCCTGTTTCCATCCTTTCCTCCTGTTCTGCCACCCTTCTTTCCCCGAGGCTCCAGCTAAGGTCTGTGGGACTGCTCCAAGTTGTTGCAGTAGACTCACAGTAGCTGTTATCAGAAAGAAGATATTGCTAAAAGATAACAGGCAATCTTTTTGGCCCCTTACCAAGTGACAAGCGTTTGGGGAAGAGGCCTTGGAAGTTTTTGCAGTACATTCACAATAAAGTTTTTTTTTCTCCTGAAGATATAATCATTAGGTATTTGACTGAGTTATTTTTTAAGGCTGGGTTTGCACTACCAAAATGGCATAAAAGAGATGGATTAGACTGAAAAATTAAATCACCCTACCCCATCCACTGACATGTATATTTCCGTATATATGAATTATATTTCATCTTAAATAATTTTTCATATTTCATGAAGAAAATAATTCTAACTTTTTACTCTAACAATATCATTACTTGTATCTGCTTTTTTTTTGGAATGCAGCTTAACTTTTCTCCTGTTGAGTTTCTGAGTCACTTTCTTTGTTAAGCACCTGCAGATGTTTAGATGTTTCACCTTGTGTTAAACAGTACAAACTACTTTCTTCAGTTTAACAGAGAACTTCTTTAGCTTTTACATGTGTTGCGATAGTTAGCTAAACTTGGATGATTCATTATGTTAAATGATCCTCAAAGCCATGCTTCCAAATTCTTTAGTAGTACCTCATTAACAGCAAACCAATAAAATGCAACAGCTGTATGCATAAACTATCTCAATACCTTCTGATGCTTCACTCTGTGCATCGCAGCACAACATTGGCCCAGCAAGACTGCTCTATTCCCTCAGTTGGTATGTAACACACTAAAAGAGATTTTTTACCTACATATAAAAAAAAAAATAAGAGTACTCAAGAGACAGCAGGGGTGTGAAAAACATACACAAGCAGCCAAAGAGCCTGCTTGTATAAACTAAATATCGTAAAGAAGAAAGTTGCAGAAAGCTGAGATTACAATCCTCCACTCTTGGATAACCTGTTGGACTGGGATCCTGGTTATACTACCTTCCTGTGGATAAGATAATAAATCAAAAATAAGAGTGAGGATTTGTGATTTGAGCCATGTGGCATAGTCATGAACAGCCAAATTGTGTTTTTTGACGTGGTTGTAAAGATATGTTATGAAGCTTGATAGCCTGAAGGAAGTCCAAGAAGGCATTACCATTCACTGCCACATGGACAAAGAAACACTAACATCACTCAGGCATAATGCAAAATCACAACAAAGTACAAAGTAGCAGAAGACACATCAGCTGGTTGGATTGTAGTTGGGAATCTGAGGTGCCTTTAAGAGTATGTGACCAGAGGGACCACAAAAGGCCCTATGCTCCAGGATGTCCCCATAAAGTTGCTGCCTACTCAGTATTATCTTAGATGTTCAGGGGTTCTGGTTAACAGCTGAAAATTTCCAGAAATGAACCTGCAGCATCCCTTCTTTTAGGATCTCTTCATCTGACAGTGACATGCCAAAGTGGAAGGGGGAACAGGGGCTGTTTGAACACATCTCTGCTGCACGTACCCAAATGACTCTTGTCCTTTCCACAGAACACTATTAATCCTTCTGGCCATGCACCACTTTCATCTAGAGACAGATTTGCCTGATATCAAAATGTGCAGGTCTCCATATTTTCCAGTGCTTGCTATCATGCTTCTAATCTGATGGCAGTGATTAGAAACATGCATTCTTTACTCACCATCTCACGGCTGGAGCAATCCTGTTTTGTCCTGAGGAGCAGAGTAATTTGAAATAGCCTCTGAACAAGTTTATTACGATCACTATGCACAGCACCTGACTGTGCTTTCCCCTGTGAATAAAGTAGAAGTCATGAACCTGATAGTCTCTTAACTTTCTTTTCTCCTTCCTGGTGAGTTACTTCCAAGGATGTGAAACAACCCCGAGGAAGCCCTTGGACATGTCAAGGCTTTCAGGAGGCTTTTACAGAGAATCACGAAAAAGATGCCATATCTTTCCACAGATGTAACCTACAACCATAAGAGCACAAACAGCTTTAAATTTTATTTTTTGCAAAATATATTGCCATACTCAAAAAGAAGAGCATCCTGAAAAAGCTTTCCTTGAAGTTACTCAGTTGCTTGTTATCAGCAACTTCCACTTTAATTTGCTAAGCAGGTGGCTTGAGGTACAGATGTAGAATCCTTTCTCTTGGCATTACAAAAGAGAAAGAAGCAGATCTTGATTTTCTAGCCCAGTAAGGAGACCTGAATTTCCCCCTTCCAGTAGATGATTCCAATTGCAATGCATCATGTAAAGCAAATACAAGTAAATACTTGGGTAGTCCATTCATGCTGTTTACTGTGCTGCCATGGCAGGGTAGCATTTGTGCTTCAGTGGGCCAGTTGAGCATAGCTAGTTTAAACTGTAATGTACCTTTTCAATAAACTAAATTGTGCTGCCCTACTAGTGATTGCAATGTAACCATAGCCTCAGATACTCTCTTTTCGAGCCATCCACAAAACTGAATTTTGTGCACACTCTGACAGCTCATATGTCAAGCACGGAAATGTACTTTTCTTGTTTTGACAAATGTAATCTGATCTTGCTGTCATTCATTTAGAACATGGATAGAAATAACACCTTCATAACCCACTCCTTTGGACATGCTCCATCCTGCTTTTTCCCTTTCTCCTTCTCATTAGGGGTATTTCCTACTGTGTCCTGTTGCCATTGGGAGTCTGGCACCTAAAAGCACTTAGATGCAGAGTAGGAAATGAGTGTCTTCTATGTCAGATACCAACAGATGCCCTCAGCTGTCTCTATGCATTCCTCCAATTCCTTTTTAACACCTCATAAGCAACTGCTGACTCTCCCAGTTAGGACCACTCCCTTTGCTCCGTGTTTGCAGAGATACCAGTGCCACAGGGCACAGCTCTGTGATGGGGCTGCTATGTGTAATGGGGCACTCTGCTCTCCATGTCACAGCTGCAACTAACAACTAACTGTGACCTGTAAGGGAGCAAAGGCCGTCCTAGAGAATTGCAATGCCACTAGTCTAGGCTTTGTATGCTTGATTTACTGGGAATTTATCAGAATTTCAATGATTACTTTTAAAAGGTTTTGTCATTAATTCAGCAACATTTTAATGGGGGCATGTCATTCTAGCTAGGAAGCATTTTTTTCACCAATCAAGTTTTTCTTTAAGTACATATTTCAAGTGACGTAAAAGTAAAATCAGTTACTATACTTTATTGGCTTTGGACACAGTTTTCAAATTTCTGATGGCTTTAAACTAAAAATATGCCTTTGGCAAGTGATTAATCAATTCCATTTGAAAATTAAATCTGTCAAGATAATGGAGTTCAAAATTGCAGAATGTAAACAATACTTTTGTATGCAATTTTCATAATTTTTGAAATTCTGGATAACAGTATAGTTACAACCTAGGTTTCAAGTGAGCTATTTTCATCTGATGGTTAAGTTATATTTAAAAATAAAAATTAGGATTTCTGTACATAGCCAAAAAACAATCCAGAATGATCTGATTAATATAGCAGTAAAAGTTCTTGTAAAAATTGAATCAAAATAAGAAGAGGGCAGGAAAAATGGAGTGATATAAATAGACTGATTATAATTTAACCAAAATTCCTGTTATCTTTTTAACATAGAATACAACCTTGAATTGCCTGGAAAGCAGAGGAGTAAATTATCTGAAAGAAAAATGGATGAAATAAGAAATTTCTGTTTTGTAATTGTAAAAGGCAAGTCCTCATCTGACTTATGAGCAGAGTCTTTTCTATACTTTCACAGGTAAAAGAATAGTACATGAACTTATGGTAAAAGGGAACTTTGTTGCAGCTCCTGTGAAGAGACTGCATCTCTGGCAATGGTTGAATACCGCAGTCTTCTTAAAGTCTCCACTGCCTTTGTAGGTTTTTTTTTTTTCTTTTTTTTTTTTTCCCCCTCTAATGTATCAAAAGTGAGAGGTGGCCAGTATCCTTTCTGCCAGTAACTGAAAATGACGCTCAAAGACTGCAAAGTCTGAGGACTAAGAAGTTTTCTTTGTCCTTCTTAAGGATATTTCCTAGTGTCTTCCATTGCTATGTGGATTTTATCACCTAAAAGCAAATGGATGCAGAAAAGAAAAGTCTCTTTCATGTCCAGAAGTAGAAAGTAAGTCAGCCATGATTTGCATGGGCATATCTCTCCTCCCACATTAAAGCAGTGGCAGAGTGAATGATGTAACTAACAAAAACCTTCTAGGTCACTTGTTGAAGCTGTCTGCACCAATTACTGTGGCAGATGACGTTGCTAACTGAACATACCCTGCTATACACAGTGAAGGAAATCACAGAATCACAGAATCATCTAGGTTGGAAGAGACCTCCAAGATAAACCAAGTCCAACCTCTGACCTAACACTAACAAGTCCTCCACTAAACCATATGACTAAGCTCTAGATCTAAATGTCTTTTAAAGACCTCCAGAGATGGTGACTGAACCACTTCCCTGGGCAGCCTATTCCAGTGCCTTACAACCCTTTCAGTAAAGTTCCTCCTAATATCCAACCTAAACCTCCCCTGGTGCAACTTTGGCCCGTTCCCCCTCGTCCTGTCACCAGGCACGTGGGAGAATAGACCAACTCCCACCTCGCTGCAGCCTCCTTTAAGGTACCTGTAGAGAGCGATAAAGTCGCCCCTGAGCCTCCTCTTCTCCGGACTGAACAACCCCAGCTCCCTCGGCCGCTCCTCATAAGACTTGTATGTTTTCCACAATAGTGCTTTTAATCTTTTGATTAACTTCAACTTGTTTTCTTTTTTCCTACAGCTTAAAAAATAAAAATGCATATTTCTTAGTGGATTTTCCTCTGGCTCCTAGTGGCTCAAAATGTTCAAGTAACTTAGAGGTGTACCACAGTTTTATTGATTTACTTCCTGGTCATTGCATTACTATTATCTATTCCACTCATGAAAAGTGTCAGAACCCAAAGAATGAAGAGCTGTACATCTGGCTACTGTTGAACACTTTGGAATCTTAGAAAGAGATAGAACAAGAGATAACAGCCATTATTTTCCCATTAATTACTGAGGAAGTATAGATGACCACTTTGGATACAGACAACTCCATTTCGGAAATGTAGATTGGATCAGGTGAATTCAATAAAGCTTGATGTGTTTCTGATTTCAATCTCTCCTATCCAGACAGAAAGAGGAACTAGGGGGACAATTATCTCAGAATCCTTTTAACGTTATTGTTTTAATGTGGGACAAGACAATCTGGCAAATTATTTCTTACATTCAGCCTTAGGAAACCATAAACAGTGGGACATATTTACTTTCCTTGGTTTGAGTGAAAAAGAGTAGCCATTTATTTCTAAACAACCTCTATGGAGATCAAGGATAGACTCATTAACTTGAGCTTCATCTACAAATCACACTGACAGTCAGTATCCCACAGACAGCCACTTCTTCACTGCAGTGGCAAATTGGTAAATAATCACCTCTCTAACCTCTTTTTTTGTGTCTTGCTACTCTCTTCTCTGTTTGTGGGTAGGGATGAAGATAAACTGTCTGCTTCCCAGCAGCCCTGACCTATCAGTCAGAACAGACTGGGAGCCATAATCTTGGCTATATAAGGAAGAAATCTTCCTCACTGCCAGGATATTTGGAAAGAGCATTTTTGTCTGTCTGAATACTTACTGTAATTCCGGATGCAATCAAGAGCACTAGCATAACAGTGACTAACTGATGATGTTTTTCAATGTTAGTTACAGAAACAATGCAGTGTTACTTCTGTACTTTTAAAATGAGAATCCATCTCTTGTTGAAGTCAACAGAAGTCATACACTCATCATTCTACTCAGAAAACTTGTTCCTCTGAGTCATCTGGTAAGATTACTAAGCACTTCACATTATGAATTCTCTTTTCAAAGGCAAAACATATACTTGACAAGTATATGTTTCGAGATTTCATTGATAAATATTTATATACATTTATAAAAAAGTGTACATTAGCTGCCATATTTTTCAACATATTTAAAATAATATGCATCTCACTATCATACCAGTACATTACCATATGTTTTATTTCTGCAAGCACCCAGATGCTCTCTTCCTGCAGAATAACAAGTAGGTATACTGGAGAATTCTTCTCCTTAACAACTTGGATTCCTTTTGTTTTAATTATCTAATTCTTTACACCTGCCATCCTCCCCTCTTATCAATTGACTTGATATGGTAATTAAAGCTTTGGAAATGCTTAGATTTAGAAGTGCATGCATCCTTTTTTTGATTATAAAAACTGTGTTTCTCATTGTGGAACCTACATGTCTAACATGCTACAACACCCAACACATATAATAAAGTGTGAAATGGGGTCATTGGTGTAATAGCGGACATAACTGATGCACAGAACATTGTACATCAGCTCCCATTTTGAAACTTAGGCTTTTACTCGCTCTAAAAACTCTCTTTCTTTGGACAAAGTTTCTCATTTTTCATATAAAAATGGTGGTGGGACATCCTCCCACCACCCAGACCTAAACCCTGTTAGAGTGCTTCTTCCTTTATTGGTTTAATCACTGCTTTCACACTCCTTTGTTAAAGGAACTAATTTACTCTGTTTCTAAAGCGAGTTTCTTAGTCATGCCCCTTCAGTGGGCTTTTGGGATAGACTACCGCAAGAAACTGTGTTGGCTCTTTTACAGTAGCAGCAGTGGAGAGCTGTTCTAAGACATAAAGAAGCGTTTTCTCATTGTTGTAATTGGATCTGTTAAGAAGCTGGATGGTGACAGTTTTTTTATTAGATATCAGTTCATTTTGGACCAAGTATAGATTTTTAAAGATATAAAATCTTAACTGTCTGGACAGAACCTGCGGCTTGCCACACAGTTACCAGGAGAGAGAAAAATTCATCAGTTCAGATTAGGCCAAGGGAAGCATATGTGCTGTGAAGCACAGTCTGTTTCACTGAATTCTTCTGGGATGTGCAAAAAAAACTATGTTCAGTTCAAACAACAGCAGCAGCAAACATTGTTATCTTCTTTTGTATACCATGCACAGACATCAGGCCAAAATACCTCTTACCTACATCATGAAACAAACCTGACAGAGATTTATGCTAATGATTTCAAAGATTAGATCCTTAGTTACTGTGTGGCAGTTATTAAATGGAGACTATACAGGCTGCACTTTTACTTGTTTTGATTCAAAGGTATAGACAACCAGAAGGCATACCCATTTATTGTCCTAGGTGTCCTTTGACTAATTCCAAGCATGTAGGTGTACAACAGGTCATTCCTTTCAGGCAGTAATCAGTAAGTACTTTACCGATAGTAACAAAAAGAGGTGATAACTCAGCAGGAAAAATACATTCTCCCATCAAAATGCTTTTCACTTCATCATTGTTAAGTGGAAAAAATAAAACAAAATAAAAGGCTGGCAAGAAAAAACAAACAAACAAACAAACACAACAACACACACATTAACAACTTCCAGTGAGGATACTTAGAGCATATTGCTAGGTGTCTCTTTCTTCCACATCAGTATAGGTCTATCAGTCTACTTCTCCTAATTGTGTCTAGATCTACAGTATATTTAGAATCAGTGTTTCAATGGGATAAATTAGAAATTATGAATACTCACGCTAACTATCTGCAAAATAGTCTATGGCATTATTGCATACCTTTTATATCTTTCCTTCATATTCTGCAGTGGACCATTGTGTCAGAAGTCTTTTCAAACTGCTTGTGTCACCCAAGGGAACTTGCAAAAGATTGTATTCATCAGGAATGCTCATCCTTTTGAACTATCTATATGATACACTATAATAAAATGTATATAACTACATATATAACTACATATTTAAGTACATAATATTAGAATATATTATTTGCTAGTTTGAAAACTATCCAATACATTCTGTGCTCACTCTACATGGACCGAGATCTGGACACACTGTATGGTGCCATGGTCTTCAGCTATGGGAGAGGAGCATCTTCCAAAAAGCTTTTTTCTGCCAACACTTACTTTTATGCTGATATGAGTTTCAAAAATTTTGGAAAAAGTTGCTACACTGGTTAACAGGGAAAGTTTATAGCTTTGTACAGGACTATAGAATGAAGATGTGACAGCAGAAAACAGAGATTGTGTTCCTCTGAGTATCACTTACCAAACATGATCTGAGATATACTTGAAATGTATTAGTCCTGGTGAAGTAAATGAACATTAAAACATCCCTTTCTTGCTAAACTCACTTGATTTCATCACCTTATTCTCTTTTATTCCCGTCTCTCTTGTCTCTTTATCTATTTCATGTTATCTGGCAGATGGATAGTAAGTACTTTGAGAAAGGGACAGTTTTTTTATTATGTTTCTGAAAAGCCGCTCATGCACTTCAGTTCTGAGTTGATATTCTTAGGCACTATCATAACACTTAATAATGGCAATGTTTATCAATGAAGTGACAAAATGTTGACCTATTTTAAAACAAATATTTATCTGTCATATTTTCACTCTAGGATTTGTCCATTTGTAGTTCTTTGTTTTTTTCTTTGCCAGCATTTTCATATTCTATGTGTTATCTTTTGATGATTGAAACATTTACAATTAAGAAGAAATACTTCTAATATATGATTTGGTCTTTATTCCTGCAAAAGTTATGTTTGTTTAAATCCACATAAGAGACTCCATTGACATTCACTACTTAGCTATGAGTAGACAAGGGTATAAGTGTATTTTTTGCTGTCCTATATAACAGGACATGTAACAAAGGCTATGTTGCATTAGCCTGCTATGTGCCTGTAAGTGCCTGATAAGTATCTTTGATTTGTTTTATTCACAGTTTTCATATGTATTTTATCCATTTCTTTTTTCCACGAAACATTTTTTTTTAATCATCTTGCAATTATATCTTGAAGTTATTCATTTTTTTTTTTAATGACATGTAGATAGCCTAAGTTAGTACATTAGCCCATGGATATTTGTGTATTTAACAGCTCTTTCATAGGCTTGTATAAACTTACTAGAGCATATCCTTAATTTAAGAGCGACTAACAGGTGTGAAGATAAATGATTAGTCTTTGAGTCAAAAACAGTTTGTGCTTGATTCAAGTCCATCCAATAATCCATTTGATTAATTCTCAGAATTTTTCAAAGTCAACAGGTTGTTAAGTGCTCTTCTTACTGAGAATGAAGCTTTTCCCTTAAGTCTGAAGCTGATGCTCAGGAAAAAAAAAAAAAGTGCATGAAAAAGCACTGTTCAGAGCCAGACTGAGAATATGTATCTTATGATCAGTTTACAGTGCTTCTAACAGGCACTGAAAAAAGGATGTAAACAAGATTCTTTGAATGCTGTCAGAGGTGATGATACTTTGTCAAATTAAAAACTATACTAATTAAAAATGCTTTCTAGAATAACAATATTAATGTAAACAATAGGTAAGGGAAAGAAATAAAATGCCTGACAGGTATGTTTTCATTTGACATATAAACTAAAGATTTAGTTTGTTTATTTTGTAAAGATTTTTCCTCTACTCCCCATCATTCATGGGACAGCACATAGGTGCAAGAATCGCATCCTCATATTCACTAACAAGGGGAATATTTTTAAAATAATGTTTTCACACTTGTAACCTATAATCCATCCTCCTTCAAAAGTACCACTCCCTGGCTCCCTGAATTAAGTTATACTTGCAAAGAACCAACACAACACTGGAGATAGAAATATGGAACATAGTAGGCAAGGGATATTACGGGAGCAGGTTATATGAGTAGGGAAGGTATTATAACAGTGGTGATATTAGAGTAAAATGACTGCTCACTTCTACTGGATTTTTCTGCTCAAGTATCTAACCCACTGTAGACTGAATTCCTTTTCTTATTTATAAAAGATAATGAAAATTAAAATGGTGAATAGCTTGTACTTTCCTGCTTTTATTCAAATGATTGCATTGCAGCAGGATATGAGACACTATGAGTGGCCAAGGGGAGTAAGAAGTGAAGTTTGTAATGAGTAGTTTGTATTTAGGAAGCAATGAAGGAGAATGATAAAAAAGATGGTGAAATAAAAAAAGGGCAAATTCCTCCAGAGTGTGAAAATTTTCTATGTAAAGACAGGATAATACAGTTCTGAGGCCACCACTTGTGAAGATAAGTAGATCACCATGACACAGATATTATTAGATCTAACATGAGGAATATACAGTCTCATTTATGATATCATTCCATCTGCCAGAATACCCCGTAAGAGCAGTCTTCTTCTTGAAGACCAAAGAGAAGGAAAAGAAGAAAGAGAAGACTTGTGCCAGGGTGCTAATATACTCTAAAACTGAACAGGTACTCATATATTCTTCCCTGCCAGCAAAAGGAATAACTGTAGCCAATGAATGAGCATGATGAATTTAATTATGGAATTAAAACAGGAAAAACAAACAAACAAACAAACAACAAAGCACAGCAATCTGTAGTTAGAATTAGTGATCCACTTTTCTTTTCCTTAATTAATTTGCGTATTCATGCAGGAAATGTAATGCTGACCAATCTGTTTGAACATATAGGTCCCTTAAGAACTTTATTTATCTTCTATTTTTAAAGTTGATGCACTTGATAACTGTGTAACATCCAACTCATTGGTAAATTGGCTGAGATACAAAGAGGTCATGTAGCCTCAACATTTGAACCTGAGAACTAGTTCAAGTATTACAGTAAATGCAGTGCCTGGATGAAATAATAGACATCAGAATAATAATGTACATCTAAACTACGTTGATATAAGGTTTCTGACAGTCACTAATTAACCAGACCACTCCTACACATGTTCTTGAAACAGACTTCTCAAGATGCTAATTAATAAGCACAAATCTCCTTTGACATATGGTACAGACTTTTAAAAAAATATGTCTCTAGTCTCCTATGAAACTTGAACAGTACACTGATATATGGCCAATTGATCATATCCACAAAGACAACTCAATGTAGATCTGAATGTTTTTCTATTTCTTTATCAACAGATCATTAGCAAAACCTGGGCCACATTCTGATACCTTTACTTGGGCTGAATAACACAATATGTTGTTTATGTTACACCTAAAATAAACTCTTTTCAATTCAAACAAAAATGTTGGTGGACAAAGGTATTTCTTCGCAGAGTTAGAACATCAGACTGATCGTATAAACTATGATTTTGAAGATGATAACTTGCTTTCCTGTTGTTACTCTGTGGCCATGATCATAAACATAAGCTTGCAGTTAGCTTATGTACTGGATGATCAGACTCCATTTAGAAACACTAGACCTCCTTCTGATGCTTGTTTCACCAGCTGTTGGCCAGAGAGAAGGTGAAAGGGATGTGATCCAGCATTTTGAGTTATTCACACAAAGCCTTCAGTTGGGAATCATACCTGCAAATGCTGGGGCTGGCAGGGGGATGCAAATTCTTCTTCATGTGCCACCTGGTGTGTGCGGCACCCACAGCAGATTTGGACGTAGCCAGCCAGGAAAGTATCAAATCATTTCCAAGAGCCATTAACAAATTACCAGAGGGGGTCTCACCAACCACTGGTACTCTAAAGGGTGAGGATGCCAAAAGAACAGCTCCCAGCACGTGCAGGGGAAAGTTGTGCTCTACTTGCTGAGCCCAACCCCAGTGCTGGTGCAACACCTCAGGCAGGAGTTGACCTGCAGGGCAGAATGCGTGCTTATGTCTTGTTTACTGAGACTTTTTCATCATTAATAATAATCATCATCATTAACAACAATTTTAATGGTAATGAAAAATAATAAAATTTACCATTCATATACAAATGGCTGTGCTGATTCAATCCAAAGGTCAGTTTACATTCACACTTTCTCCCTGACAATGACCTGTGCAAACGCCTAAAGCTGTATAATCTCTGGGACATATGCAGTAGATGAGAAGTTCAGTAGGAGTTACAGCAGCTTATTCCAGCTGAGAACTGGCCCACTATTGTTAAGCAGCCCCCTGCAGACCTCCATGCTCTCCACGTGAAACCTCGCTGCCTACTGAGTGCACTATTTACATCTGGATGCAAACATGCAATTCAATATTAAATATAAAATTCAAGGAAAAGCATTGTCCAGAATTAATCCATTTCTAACTCCTACACAGCCTTTTTCATATTTTTTATAATGTAACTTCTAACCTTACTATGTTTGGTTAGAGGATATGACGTCGACTGATGTCTTTAAGGGAAGGAAGAGATTTGGAGATTCGTGATGTACTAAGCTTCCATGCAAGTGTAACCTTGAATATCAAATAAGTTCTTCACAGGACTTGAATGGCAAAACACTACTCACAAATAAGCATTACCCTTGGTTTTCCAGAATGTTAGACTCAATTATAAGATGCAGCAAACACCATTGATTGTAATCTCAGAGACAGTCAAGAAGATTTTTGCTACAGGAAAAGGAAACCACACACACGGAGCTGTTTAATATGTTACTGCAGGCAGCAATATTACTTAAGTATCTTAAATAGTTGCTCAACCATTTCACAGGTACTGTCCTATATATCATAGGAAGCTGTCACTCTACTGACATTTATTCTTAGGTATGACCATGAATATTTCATGACCAAATAGATTAAAACCTGTTGTAAGCAATTATTCTGAGCTGTTTACTACTAAGAACTCTGATGAGTCAAATCTGTGTTTTCCATACTACTTTGGTACAGGATATACTAAATATTTTTTAATCAACCAAATCAGCAGATATACAACATGTTCAACTGAACTAAAACTGATGTATTTCAGAAGAACAAGCAAATGAGTGGAATCAATACAGTGAACTGTCATTGCTAAATATTAAAGTAGCTGCAGACAAATTTGCCAGTGATTCTTTCATGCTCTGGAAAACAAGCCAAGTTTGAAAACAAGACAAAACTTTATTACTTATGAAGACTTCACAAAAATTAACTCATGCACCTCCCAGTTGACACATACACGTGTCCTCATCTCACCTCTGAATCATCTGTTCAACCTGCCCTTTCTCCATCATGCTGTGTTGTACTGATTGATTCAGTCATATAAGATAGGGAGCTGGGAGATGAAGATGTCTTAGCACAATACTGCAGCCTGCTCCCATTCAGAAACAGTCAGATAAAATACATCTGAAAGGGTGTCAGCCTCCAGCATACAAGTAGAGGGAGTTTCTCTTTTTCTGAGCTGGGGTTAAAAATAGTGATCAAAGCAGCAGCATTTGGAAGGAAAAATGAAATTTTTAATTTAACAGTGCAGGGTCTTGATTCAACAAACAGTATGTACTTTGTGTTATGCTCGTTCTTGAATAACAGGTGGAACTGGGGTCTCTGCACACAGTATCAAACACAGTAGTTCTTTTGCCCACACACCACTGTCATTGCCCTTTAAAAACAGCTTCACCACATTATTGCAAGCTCCCAACAGGGCTTTATTTCTCCATCTTACCTCAAGCAATTCCTACAGCTACTTTGGTCTTAGTTGTACTTCCTGGAAATCACTCAGAAGTGCTTGATTTTTGTTTTTCAAGAATCCAGACAGGGGCACTGCTAGCTTAACAAGTCTGAGGCAAAAACAATTATAGAAAAAAGAAACGAAGATCAGACTTGTGTTTTTCTTGAAAAACTCCAAATAATTCACTGAATACATGAAAGACAATGCTGATAACTTGTGTGTCAAATATGGAGATGAAACTCAATGGCCTGGTATATACAAATTGTATGTGCTTCTTGATATGTGTTGTAATTGCATCCATTCGTAACCCATCAATGTAACATGCACATAGGATGGGATGCCATGAGAATGACAAGAGAGAAGGACAAGAGGCTTCAAAATATTTTGGCAGTTACTTAGCCTTTCATGTTTATCTTTAATATTGGAGGGAAGAGACACTGCAATGGCAAAGCATGGGCATGCCCCAAGTCATGAGGCTGATCTGCAGCCAAACCTCTAGTGGGTGTGAGCTGCAGAGAGAAGTTTTATGGTCCCCATCAGATGTGTTCCTCCCTTTATCCAGGAATGCAGGTACATGTGAACAGGAACAGCACAGGCACTTGAAGACCATGGTCAGGAGAATGTCCTTGGTGCTTAGAAGTAGCTCAGTTAATGGCAGAGAAGAGAGCTTTCCATGTCTGAAAGGAAAACTTGTGTCCTAGGAAGCCTCCATCTTATATGGCCCCACATCTGTCAGAGGGAGGACAAGCCACCAGCGATCAGAAGGCTTGGCCTGGGCTTAGCAACATACCCTGGGTGGAGAAGTCAAGAACTGGGGTCCAACAAGGGAATTGCTAGAGGCCCCTGTAGATGTTGCCCTGCATCATCATCATAATGCCCCATGACATCTTGTTGTAGGAAGGAGAGTCTTCAATAAGTCAATGTATTGGTGTATTACACCTTCTGTCAAAGTCCTGGAAACAAAATTCCTGCTCAATCTCTATGCCATCTTTTACATTTTTCTCTTTTAATAAGTGTATTCAGGTTACCAAAAAGGTATCATAAATAAATGATATTGGTACCCTGTTGAGAGATTTACAAGGCCAGAAACAAGAGAAACTATTTACTGCTTCTTTATTTTCACTTATCTGGAGACCAAATGATCTCTTAGAGCAAACAGAGCTGGAGTAAGATACAAGTCTGCTGATTGTTTTCAGTTCTTCACAAGCTGGAATTCATCTGCTTACCCCTAGTCAGGACTATACAGGTTCCACCAAAAGCTATTTTGTTTATACCAAATTGTGTTTTCAGACAGAATCCCTTAAGAACAGAGCAAAAAGCAGACACAGAGTAGGCTGGGATGTAGACATTGACTGAGACAAAGTCATAAGTGTGTCTCCCAGAATGGATGTCTCCTAGGCCATTCAGCAGATATCCTACAAGTAAAATCAGGAAAACAAAACAAAATAAAACAAAACGACAACAACAGAGGTGGATATCCTCAAAATATCAAATAATTCAGGTTGTATATATCTTGCCAGTGTTAGAGCAAAGAATTTCTCCTTTTCAAGTAATTGACATAGAAAAGGTCTGGTTACTAATTTCAAGTATCTCCCAGGAGATGGAAGACACTGGTTATTCCCCTCAGCTGGCAATTACATGATTTTGACAATAAGTTGGTTTCATTCCTTTCCTCCACCTATTTTGCACTTTTTAGTTCAGGATAAGGGTTCCTCAGGCCAATTGCAGAAACCTGCATGGCCTGCACCCTCAAAGTAAATTTTTAAATTAAATCCAAACCAACCTCATCTCTTTTAAAATTAAAACCACAATTCTTTCTTTTATGTTGTTGTTTCCATATCAGTATTTAAGGACTGAAGAAATATTTAGTATATTTTACATTAATATATTTCACTTTGGGAATGGGCTTGAGAGCTGCCCAAGCAAGCACCTCCAAACTCCAAGCAATTTATCTATTAGTTTGCTTGTTTGTTTAACTTTAGCTGATAAGACATGTAGACGTGGTGCTTAGGGATATGGTTTAGTAGTAGACTTGGCAGTGCTAGGTTAAAGGTTGGACTTGATGATCTAGGAGATCTTTTCCAACCTAAGTGATTCGACGCTTCTAGAAATTCTTATTCATCATGCCACACATAGCCATAAAACAACGCTGAGGAAACTTCTAGAGCACAAAAGCAAGTAGTCGGAATGGGCTCATTAACTCTGGTTGGCATACAAGTCAAAAATCAAAATACTGTTCATGAAATTCATATCTGTTAAAATATGGTGAATGATACACTATGCCAGAAAAACAAGAACAATGATAACCCTTTATATCTCCTATAATTTACCAAACATAATTTTAGAATGTCAAAGTTATTGAACACTTGTTAGGCTGTAAAAAAATAAACAAAAAATCTTCATTTCTCTCTTTTCATCATTATAAATAAAAATAAAATACCTGTGGCAAATATATATCAGGTGGTGTATTTTTTCACTGAGCCCATCAGCTGACTGCAAGATACATGTTATCGTAAAAAGAAATTACTACTCCCAGTCCACTATCTGATACTTCAGGGATGTAGCTTCTATTCATAGTTTTGTTCATTTGGAGAGCTGTTTGATGAAAACAGGTAACAGCTTTTGATATACATAGAATTATAGGCCAAGAAGGAAAAACACAAAACAAAGAAAAAAAAACATAGAAAAAATACGGAGTTCAGAACTGATCTTAAATATAAAAGAAAACCATATACTTCAGAGAATGTACATTCACAGGCAAAGCACCTGTAATGTTTTAATTTAAGAAACAGGTATAGGTGGCACAAGGAGTCTATGGTCAAATGAAGAAAAAAAATAAGGCATTAATTTTTTCTTTAGTTTATTCCAGAAGGTTTGTTCAAATGCATTTTTACAATGACAGAAAGTAGGTGTGCATAAACATTTTGGTACATCATTTGACCTTTTATTATCACACTGTTTATTGAACTTCTAGATGACAGTGCATCTCTGGTAAGTCAGAGCTATTTTCCTGTTCCCTGTGGGATAACTGGACCACCTTGTAAAACTTACATGACTGTTGAATGAGGACTAAATAATGAGAGAAACGGAATGCGCTGATAAAAACTGAAAGTTACTTGTACCCAAACTGCAGCATGACAAATAACAGGAATAAATCAGGCTTTAGCTGCAAGCAAATGAGTTTCTTTGCACCACAGAATAAAAATGGAAATAGGAAAAGGTTGCCTTTGTTTAGGTTTGATAATACTGTAGGAGTAAGTTGATCTACCCAGAAAACATTGGTATTCTAAATAATGAGAAAAGGTTGAAGTGCAGATTTAATAAGTTAACTTAAGAAAACACTTAACATTAAGTACATACCTAGCTGCAATGAAGTTATTTAATTAAGCTCTCAATGAAAACAAATATACATGGTTGTAGAACATTTTAGAGCAGAAAATCTTTCAATTTACAGACAGCCCATATATTTAAAAGGTAGGGAAATGCTTGAGGGACTTCTGTAATCATGAGAAATAATTAGTTAAGGAGAAAAATACATCATGGATTAGCTTTTAGGTCCAGGCCAAACTGGACCTTTGCTGAATCCTGTCTCTATGTATTTTGTATCTACAACAATTTGTCTGTTTCTTATGATTTAATCATGAGACGAAAAGATATGCATATTGACTTTTCATGTGTAACTAAATTAATTTTGTGAATCCATATTTGCTTTTCAGCAGAGATTACCCAGAAATAGTTTCAAAGATTTTCAGCTGAAAAATGACATCAAATTTCTAGTTGTTCTTAAGTGGTCTTTTCCTGGTACATTTCTGTTTATGACCAGAATATAAGATACATATAAAGTGTTGCAAACAAAACTCAGCTTGGTCTCAGAACTGGGAAAAGATTTCACCTTAGTCTGAGTAAAGTTTTATTATTTACCATGAATATTTGAGAGGAAATATAATACCGAATAGCCAGCAAAACAATGCATGGTGAGTGACAGTCTGCTTCACGTGGAAGAGGAATGGATATGTACAGGACTTAACTGTCACTATTGTAGATTTTTCCTGTGAAGGAAGAAGCCCGGGGTCAAAGCACATATCTATAGGGCACAGCAGGGAAAGCAGGTAATATCTCTTGAATGAGAAAAATGCAGTAAGCTACCCTTCAATATTTGTTGATAATGATGCTGTAAATTTGGAGTCCTAGTTGCCATGGTTACAGACTTTTGTACTGACCAGTAACAAAAAAGTGGCCTCCAGTTATTTGTTGCCTGTGTTTCATGTTGCTCACTTTTCATAATGATTTATTCCAATTGCTTAACACTTCTAATAGAAATATTCATCACTTTCCGTGATTCAGTTTTTCATTCTTTCCCAGCTCCCACTAATAATTCAGGACATTGAAGAATTGGAACCAGCAGTACTTTTTTTTTTCTTTTTTTTTTTTTCTTCTTTTTTCACAGTGATTGCCTGGATGATAACAGGTTAACTTTGCATAATGTCTAGGATTTATTAAGATAGAATTTCAGCCATACCAAGACAAATAGGAATATTTTCATGATTTTTTTTTCGCTGTAACCCCAATACATAAATATTTCAAGTAATCATTAGCAAATTAAGTACCTCCTCTGCTTTTTCAGAACATCTTGTAAGCCACAGTACACACTGCAGAGCATGTAAACAAGACTGAAAATGGAAGTGTGAGCTGACTCAATTGTTTCCAGTTCCCAAAACTAAATACATGGAAAAGCATAAACTAGGAGAAGCAATTGAAGCTTTAATTTTTCCAAAAGTTTTTGCAATAAGCTACCATATCTACCGTTATCCAGAAAAGAGTACCACTGGGACTGTATCATATGAAATATGCAGGAAGAATGTAAGATTTGCCACTACAATAAAGAAGTGGCTTTTGGGCCCTTGGCCTGAAGATTTCCAGTAGACTGTGGAAGTCCTGTGGCTGTAGGGTTGTCCTCTGTGCACTGGTATGGTTTGAGGATGTCAAAGATAACCTGACATTCAGGATCCCGATTTTTAGTTGAATCCTTTGTTGCATTGAATGACTACAGCTACAAAAGCTATCAAGATGACATCAAGTCAACCTTGACCTGCAAACACCTCATGTGACTCAGCTGTGTCTCAGGAGAGACTGACTGGTTCCTTCTCTCTTTCTCCAGATGCAATGCAGCTTTGTCTAACAGAGGGCTCTGGCAATGAGTTAGGGAGAGTTATTTGGAGTTCTTAACATATTGCCGTCATGTGTATCTTCACTCACAACCCTTCTCTAGCACTCAGCGAGCTATCTGCTATCCTCGATTGTCTCAACTTCAGCAATAGAACATCTGACCACTGTGGAGAATAACATTTTAAAAATTAATCTGTATTTGCACAAGCTCTACAGAAACTGTGAATCAAAGCTTATTAGGAGTTTGAATTGCTGTGGCTGTCTCAAGGTTTTTATATTTCTTTAATTATAAGCAATAGATCAGGTATTTTTGTATAGACAAAAGTCCCTTCTGTATTACAGTTTTATAACAGGAACAATGGTAAATCTCAGTAATTTGATAGTGTCCTTCCACACTTTATAAGCACCTACTTTCATAAGAGATTCATATTTTCATGAAACCCTGTATTTCCCTCTCTGCTCCTCCAGAGCACTATTTCTATTGTAGATAATTTTCTTTCCTGGTACCAGTGCTAGTAAGGAAGTGCACAGTATGTTAAAGTGATTACTTTAGATTAATTTAGAAGTGATCACAGAAAGCTCTTCCCAGAGACCCCTGGCAGAACTTCAGTGTGAATCAGTAGCATGGTCTTCGGTAGGAAATATGAGGAGCAGTGCTTATTGTGGCATTCATTGCATGTGTTGTTGCATGTGCTTGAACATCTGTTTTAGTCCAGATGAGGAAAGGAATTTTGTCTCAGTTTTTTGAGGAATAACAAGTGGCTGCTATGGGGAAAAACATGAAGCAAAGCCTTTCCAGTCATACCTGAAACCACAGTATCAAAGGCAAAGCTCTTGTCTTCCAGTTTGTGCTCACATAGTAGTCTTCATTTGTAACTATTCTGTAGTGTCTTTTGCACAGATCTGGGTTGTCATGAAATGTTCTAGATTTCTTTTTCACTTTCTTAAGACTGTGATTTCCTTTCAGTGTAGTCTCAGCTCCCCTGCCAACTGCATTTCCATCGATATCTTAATGTCATAACATCTGCAAGGGTTTATGTGTGTTTTAGAAAGCTTTCTGTCATGATCTTTATCCCCTTCCTTTGGGCATCTCAGTTGTTGAGCATGAATTCATCTGAATTGCAAACAAAGTAATCATTATTACTGCAGAAGAGAAGTGGCCTTAATATTGCTAAGGCTGGCTGGGAATGTAAATGTCAGGAAGCTCACAGGACTCCTATGAAACCTCAGCTAGATTTAAAAGATGTTATTTTAGTAGGGAGCAATGTCAATATTGCTGCCTGATCTATACGAGGAGTGAGTTTTGCTATTAGAGCAGTGGACAATGGACAGACAAATGACAACTGTGTGATGTTCTGTTTTACAAAAATCAAATCTCCTGTTTGCTAGGTTTTTGCATAGGTTTTTGAGGTGGCTTCAGAAGAATAAACAAGATCTTCAGAGGTGGCCAGCAATGTTCTGTGTCTAATTCTGGGCATTTGCTAATTCAAATATATTGCATCTACTTTTTGAAGTCAGAATTTGCAACTTTCTAAAAACAACGTTGTTTAGTCCGTTCTGAAAATCATGACCAAAAATAGTTGTATTGATCAAAAAGGCAGTATGCTATTAATACATGAAGATGTGTAATTCCACTTTTTCAGACCTACTCTTGAAGGAGAAAGAACATGAAAATAAGTTACTCATAATTAATTTTGCAAGAGTTGTGGAATGTAGGAGGTTTTATTCACTTTCGTCCAGACATCCACAACAAGAAGGTCTCAACCTGATCTTGTCCTCTCAGGGAGTAAGGATTATTGAGATGTTTCTTCCAGTCTTATTAGAATACTGTTAGAATAGCAAGTTATCACTGGGAAAGCTGAGTTGTGAAGTTACTGCCATGGTTCTCCAATAAGTACTGGTAAATGAAAAGCTGCTTTCATTCATTCTCAGTGAATGTGCTAAGTGCCTTCCATTTACCAGAAGTGTGTGAAATTATCACAGAATACATGTATAATTATCAGGGAGTATCTTACGTTCTTATAAGTTCACATTCCACTCAACTTCTTGATTATCATAGTTAGACTCATATGAAAATTTAATATCGCTTTCCTGAAGAAAACAATTGTGAATGAGATGCTGCCACTGTATTTCATGTGAGTTAACACTGTTATCTTCTGGTAGCTAAATGATTAACTTATGTCATTGGTATGCTGGTTGTCTAGGCTGGCTGACCTTTAAAATAATAACTAGAAATTAAAATCCACTCCTTAGAAATACAACTCAGATTGCAACTAGGAAATGAGGCAAAGCAATTTATATGTATGTCAGGAGGTGACATATGTGTTACTGCTACAGACTTCCCAAAACATTTCAGAGAAATTTGAGTGGTCTTTTTGAGTCATTTCCCTGAACATTTTTTCCTGTCTTGGTGCTAATCAACACACTTTTCACTGTGCAAAGAATGGCAGAAAACCAAGTTGGAAACATGGGAACAACAAAGAACAAAGTAACGTTGACCATGAAGACATTGCAGTTGCAGCCAGGTAGAAAAAAAAAATTACAGACTTAATAAGAATTGAAAATGTTATTTTGTGTGGGAAATCAAGTTGCTGTATATTTGAAGTGTTGCAAAAAATAGAACAGTTCAGATGAGGGAAGGGTGAAAGACAGTGTCAGAAACAGTGAATAGAAGAAAATTGTATATGTCAAATTTTGCACAACTTTACCTTGATGACTTTTTATTTTGTATCAACCTCAAATATTAAATGAAATAATTGGGAATGTTACTACAATGATTTGCTATTCATCATGAATAATAAATATAATAACTTATCACTCAGATATCTCAGGATTGCAAATTAATTCTTATGGTGAGTCAGAAGGCAATGACCAAAGCAAATTTATCATGTGAACTGATGCAAGAGTGTGGTAAATTCTTCACATTGCTCATAAATCACTGGGCTTATTGCTGTACCTATTTCCCTGAACTTTTGTTCTTTCAAACCATTTGATTCTTCTCATTCACCCTGCAGCTATTTCAGAAAAAAAGGTACCTGAAACTTTGGTGTTCTACTATGTCTGTGTGTGGGAGCTACCCACATAAACGCGTACACAGAGATTGCAGCACCCCCATTGCTTATCACTTGGTTAGTTGGTATTTCCAAATTTAGAAAACTGCAGATCACAGGAAAGGCAATTCCATGATCAAAAATATGGAAATCTTTGCTCTGTACAGTCACCACCATTCATAGACAGAAAAAAATACACCACCAGTGACTATCGAACAGCCCAAGGTTATGAGGCAGATCCCTACAAGGTTTAGTCTCATCCCATCTTTTTCCCATGACTGGTCATTTCTGAGCAAGAGATTCAATGCTTCAGACAAACAGGACAGAGCAGAGGTATGGATGCAGAGCAGTATTTATGAACTTAAAAGACAGGAGGAAAAATTGATCCCAGATTCAGTCTGCCAAACCTGAAAATATGCAATCCAAAATGTACATTTTATAGTAAAGTAGCTATTTGAGACCATGCTTTCCAAGGCAGATGAACATTTTCAACATATAAAGAGAAAGTGAACATGGTAGCTCCAAAATGTCTCTGTATGTCTCTGAATTTGGCTTTTGATACTTTATAGAGATTTACCTGAGAGATTTTTCTTCAACTATCAATGTTTC
>NC_137695.1:110566282-110718623 GCF_964034855.1 Anser brachyrhynchus
CTCCCCTCCCCCTCCCCTCCCCTCCCCTCCCCTCCCCTCCCCTCCCCTCCCCTCCCCTCCCCTCCCCTCCCCTCCCCTCCCCTCCCCCTTCCCTTCCCTTCCCTTCCCTTCCCTTCCCTTCCCTTCCCTTCCCTTCCCTTCCCTTCCCTTCCCTTCCCTTCCCTTCCCTTCCCTTCCCTTCCCTTCCCTTCCCCTTCCCTTCCCTTTCCTTCCCTTCCCTTCCCTTCCCTTCCCTTTCCTTCCCTTTCCTTCCCTTTCCCTTTCCCTTTCCCTTTCCCTTTCCCTTTCCCTTTCCCTTTCCCTTTCCCTTTCCCTTTCCCTTTCCCTTTCCCTTTCCCTTTTCCCTTTCCCTTTCCCTTTCCCTTTCCCTTTCCCTTTCCCTTCCCTCCCCTTCCCTCCCCTTCCCTCCCCTTCCCTCCCCTTCCCTCCCCTTCCCTCCCCTTCCCTTTTCCCTTTTCCCTTTTCCCTTTTCCCTTTTCCCTTTTCCCTTTTCCCTTTTCCCTTTTCCCTTTTCCCTTTTCCCTTTTCCCTTTTTCTCGTCTCGCCTCGTCTCTTCTCGTTTCTTTTCACAAACATTTCCATGGGGAAGAAAAATACATTGAGCTTTCTCTTTGGTTTTGAAATCAGGTACTAAAATGTAACTCCTTTTCTGTCTCTCCTTTTTATTTGTCCCCTCCAAACCTCTTCTGACAAAGGAAACAGAGAAAAGAAATTGTTAAGAAAGGAAGAAAACCTAAAAGTATAAAAGTAGGAAAAGAAACCACCAGCCATCCAATCTGAAAAATAGAATCATAAGAAATTGAGTGTTTGCTTGTTCAGGGTCTGTGATAAAAAGATGGACATTTTCAAATCTTTCCTTCTTGCTCTTCCTGTCCCAGACTTACAAAACCTCAGATTGATATCACAAATATTTTTTCATAGCTTTTGTTACTCTTTTTCTCTGTATGCATTATAAATCTTTGGATGCTAATTTCAAATGGGGAATTTCTTAATTAAAACAACTAATCACAATAGAGTGTCCATGTGGTCCTTAATATTTCCCCATGATTAATGCAACCAGCGTGAATTTTCAATGATTTCAGTGAGTCTTCCTTTAGCACCTCACATTTTGCTAACAACTGCCTCAGTTGTAGACTTTGTGGTAAAAATGAAACTATACTTACATCTTAATAATAATGTGAATGAAATGTATTAAAATCCTGCAAAGGCAGTCTTCTAGTTTTAGAGATATTTTAATTTTTATGTTAGTTACACCTTTGTTTCTGAACTGACAACATATTTAAATAGTCATGGGTTGTCTACATTGTATGCCAGCAAGCCAAGAAAGTACCTCTTTGGGAAATTCCATATGAAAACAGCACTCCTGAAAGCCAAACCAAATAAATCTAACATTAAAAAAAAAACATACTGAGATACACTTGAGAATTTATTTTGTTAGTTCTCAAAAAAAATCAATCCTAAAGTCTTTATTAAAAATATGTCTGCTTTAATTAGTTGTGTAACTTCTTCATTACATCCCTGCGTACCAGAACAACATGAAAGGAACAGGAGCAAGGAGAACAAGGAATAATAAGAGGAGCTGGTACTGCAATACACTTTTGAATAATTTGGCAGGTCTCTTTGCTTGGCGATTACAATCACAGTAACAGATATTATCAAGCCAGCTGCAGCAATATGGCAAGATATTTTACGAAGGTAAGTTCGATGTGGGACAAATCATAGCAATTAAACAAGTATTCTTTTAACCCACAAATATGGGGAGAAGGAAGTAGCTTAAAAAAAAAATAAAATAAAATTGTCTTTTTGTGTTTAGCCAGATAATCACTGCTTTCAGGAAGAAATTCACAAAGTACTACTACACCTAACTGAAAACAATGTACCCATTGTGTTCCCCTTCAGTAGGATTTTTTGTATATTTCTTCATTATTTTAAGTATGCTTTCTACTTTTTTTTTGTGTGTGTGTGTTTTTCTTTTTCTTTTTGTATTTTTGTTGTTTTTGTTTGTTTGTTTGTTTTTCACTGGAAAGAATTAAATAGTCTAGCTGTGAGTAAGTAACATAGATGAAAGGCAATCATGTGGTCCCAGAACATGGGGGATCCATTCCCATCTCTTTTATCAAGAGCAATGCTTTTGTGCACCTCTCCACCATATTCATTTCTTTAGCTAGTGTGGTTTTTTCAAGTACCAATTCTCTGGCAGGAGGACAGTGGTCTTGTTGTGTCAGTATTTAGACTATGAGAACAACTAACAAATTGCTAAACATATGTGTGCGTGCGTTCGTGTGTATACATACCATGTATATATGAAAAAAAAAATTAAATAGACATGTCCTATTAATGGCATGCTACCACAAAGAGACCCTGATGCTGCCATGATCTTGTGTAAGTGCCAGATCTAGAAATCCCACAGGGATGAAACCTGCTGAACTCCCTGGATTATCCAGACAGTGGATCCAAGATTGAAAGCAGAACATTTTGGAAGTAAGCACTCCCATTGAGGAGACATTTAACAATCACCCCAAAGCATTTAACAACCAGCTGGGGCTGTGTTGAGTGGGTGACCATGCAGAGCTGCTTTCACGCAAGCTGCCCTGAGTAGTTTTGCAACAGTCTCAGAGCACATGATGTAGGCTGAAATGTGTTGTGCTCTGATGAGCAATGGGGAGTTGGCAGAAGGTATAGCAGGGTATAGCTAACTTTGCAGTAAGGATGAAAATGGGATTGTGCTGACATTATAGAAAATGGGAAAGGATAGCTTCAGATTACAGGCAGAAGTGTTTTCTTCGCTGGAGTGGAGGGAACGCCACCTGTCCCCATCACCTCTATTTATCAGTTAGTCAAACTGTGAGTGCCACAGGGAATCTCTGTCCATATTCTTATTTTCTACCAGCTGCAAAATAAATACATTGCAGCTGTGCCATTGGTCATAGTCGCTACACGCTTTGCTCTGCTCTGTCTTTAAAATATCAATACACATAGCTTCATCCCTTCTGTGCTCTCAGTGGGCAGAATTTATTGTTGCGTGGTTTGAGCAATGCTCATGACCCTGAGAATAACCAAATCCTGCCCACAAGAGAGCTTCTGTGTGAATAATCAATTTTCTGCTTAGTCTCACAACAAAAATTTGAAAGAAAACATATTTTAGAGAAATAGAAAGTATTTAATTTTCATGCCACTGAGGTTTTGTTTTGATCTCATGGGTTATTTTTTATATAATATTAAACAAATTAGTGAATTTCAAATTGAAACATTTATTTTCTGTGAAAATCACAACACTACATGGTGTTCATTTTAGAAAAAATGGCTTTTAGAAATTTTTTTCTCCATTCCTTCTTCTGGATCAAAACTTCATGCCAGTTTTCCCAAATTCACTGAGTTGCAAAATTGTCCTAGATCTGCCTTTTTTTTTTTTTTTTTTTTTTTGTTAAACTTAAAATTCATTAAATCGTTTGGTCCAGCTGTAGCTGTGGTTTGATTTCTCAGAGCCAGAGGAAGAAACATAAATGTGCATAGGTGATAGTCTAATCAGTTTTAGAAAAGGACCTTTCTGTGTAAGGTCCTTGTTCCCACTGCTGGCAGCTGGCAAAAGAACTTTCCCCAAATAACAATGACTCAATAGGGAGCAAATGTGACTGTCTATACCTGGGATTTTGTATGCAGTGAACAAGCTTAAAAAAAAGAAGCTCTTTTTTCGGTTATTGTAATTGCTATGCAGAGTTCTAAAAATATATATCAAGGACATTTTCTGGCAGAAAGTTTACAGTTTAGCTTGTAATTACAAGTGCTATTGAAGACTGATTCCAACTGTCAATACTCTCACACATTAAAAACAGGCATTGAAAACATCTCCACTATTTGAGCTCGTACGATGGATTGTAAAAGATTGCAGGGCTTTCAACTTAGTCTAAATAAGGCAATAGAATGTAGGCACTATTTTTCATTCAAGTCAGATCATTGTAATGTTTATGGAATGCAGAAATTACTTAATATTCTTGCTAGAAATCTGAAGGGGGTCTCCCACTCAGAAATTTCAGATGACATTACCATTTTTCTTAAATCTCCCAGGCCCTTTATAATGGCTTGCTTTCACTCTCAAAGAAAAATAGCCCTTTCTGGCTAGAGTTATTCTTCACATTTCTGATAAATTGCAGACCGATTTGGCAATTACTCTGAATTAAAGATAGACATGTCAAACAGATCACTTAGAAGCTGATCAAGAGCAAGTAAAAGTGTCAGGATGTAAAATAGAATTAATTAAAACCAGGAAATGGCTGTAGACTTTTTTCCTATGAATAACTGTGACTCTGATTAAGCAAAGACACACAAGCATAAAAAAGCCACAGTACATCAAATAGTTTATATCTCCCTTTTTTTATAATGCTCTTCTATACAGTGGTCTCAGAGTACTTCCAAAATAACCATTTTTATGTACTGTGGATTTCCACATTGTGCATTTCCCACTACATAGCCTAACTTACCTTGAAAACACTCTAGAGTCCTCCAACAGGACTCCTAAACATGTCAAACTCAGGAATTAAACCACCATCATTGCGGGCTCCAGGAAGGCTAACGGTTCTCTTTCAGCTTTGTGCAGTCTCTGGCACCAGTTCTTAGGTTGGCTTGGGGTATCCTGTAGTCCTGGGCTGGGGTCTGAAAGCTGCCACCTTGGTACAGTGTTAGCACTCTTGGAAGCTGAGTATCAACAGGGTACAGGAATGTAATTATTCTTTCTAAGCCAAAGGTGGTCCCCATGGAGATCCTTTTGTTGCAATGGCTTCAGCTGTACACATTAGCTGGATAAATAGAGCTCACAGAGCTGTCAGTCTGCTGCCTTGTGCAGGATCTGTTTTCAGAGGAAATGATTTTCTTAAATAGTTGCATATATAAATACATTGATGCATATGCACGTTTAAGTATGCTATAATGCCTTCGCTGATTAAATATTTAGACATTTATTTGCACTGTTTGTGGAAGCATAAGCAAAGAATCTGTTTTTGGAATTAACTTGATCTAAACTATGTTTGTAATAATCTTGATTATAATTTAGAGTATTCTGTACTGTGTTAGAAAAGGGAGAAAAAAATGGAGGGAAACGGAGCCATCAAGATTGAGACACTGTGGTTAATCCCTGTTGTCAACTATTTTCAGGATTTTGGTTACTGAAGCAAAAGGTTAGCTCTTATTTCAAGACCACTTCTATAGTGTAATTAAGCACAGAGGCAGTTTTGTTAGGCTTCTTTCCAGCAAAAGCTCCTATGACCTTTTTCTACTAAGGGTAAGGACTTTCAGCCACAACAAATGCAAGAGGTTTTCTCAGGGTGGCATCCTAGCATGACAGCCACACCAGTCCTGTCAGGAATAAAGAGATTTCATAGGAGAAACCTGAATCGGTAAATATAGCTCAGTCAGTCCTTCAGAACTTATGGTATGATGGTAAAGGAGCAAAAATTGTGCAACTCAGCATGCCTCTCTGAGACTCACAGTTCCATTTGTAGCAATGGAATGAAAATAAGATTTGTCACTTATTTTCATAGTGGGGATGTTCCCTGCCTGTAAGCCAGATGGAATTTTATATTAAAACTCTATAATTCAATAGAAGCACTAAAACAAACAACCAAAACATTTATTTGGATAAAATTTTCATATTTATTTAAAAATTATGGGTGATCTTTCATTTATTTCTCCAAATATCTTCTGGAGTGCATTTCTGTTTGCATTGTTTTGAATAATAATATTGGTATTTATTTGTACAAGTATTGGTGCCTAACTCTTTGTCTGGTTCTCCTAGGACAGATTCAGGGAGCAGAAAAAACGTGATTTAGGTGACAAAGTCACCTAATTAAGATTGAACTGACTCATACCAACAGCTGCAACAGAGAGCTGGTGAGCAGTCCAAAGTGTGAAATAAGTTCTTGAAGTATCCACTTAATAATTTTGAGTTTCAATGAATAAGACTTATTACCACTGAAACTGGAGATGAATAACAGTAGTATGAGTCTTGGTTTCTTAATGTACCTGCTGTGCAGAAAAGGAAAAGCTGTTAATGTTCCAGAAGTTGCCTTCATGAAATCCATCATCTTTCTTCTACCATAGTACTTTCTATTCAGATTTAGAGTGTAATGTGTTTCACCATTCCAGATTACTACTTTGTAAGTCAGTGTGTCGTTCTTCTAATAGCGTTACTATTTGATTTATAATATTTGTCTAGCATAAGTAAATCTGGCAGAAGGCAATTAAAATAAAGTTCTCTAAGTTTACAAGGGTTTCAAGCCTAGAGCAAGCTTAATTAAAGTCAATCATGGGAAAAAAGCACTTAGCCCTGCAGCCCTCCACATTTGTTAGACATCTGAATCATGGGAAAGGTTAATTAGAATCAAACGAGGAAAAAGTAAACACTCAAAGTGCTTTCTGGGGTTCATTAAATTTGAATAAGTCAAAATATGTAATATTCAACTTTGTAACAATAACCCACATACATCTCTGTCTCCTTTCCTACAATTGCAAATCTTCTCAACTTACTGAATTAACGTACTTGGAAAGCTCAACTCTTAGTTACACCAGGCCTCCACAGCTCCATTTTGGTGGTGAAAAGGGAAGTAAATGAAAATTGTAGTCCCCTTTACATTGACAGAAGAGAGTAAAGCAACTTTTGTGTAAGTATTAATTTCAAAATAGAATGATTTTTACTGTCTTTTGATTATTTCACAGACCCCTTTTCTGTCTCTGTGTCCTATGAGGGATGAAGAAGAAATAAGCTTTAGAAGTCCTATTATGACACTCTAAAGAAAATCTGCTAAGTGGGGGCATAACCAGGCCTTGGATCAAAATAACAACAACAACAAGAATAAAAATAATAATACAGAAAAAACAAACAAACAAACAAAGGATATTGATTTTGCCAAACAAATCAGAAATCAGTAAAGGATTCTCCTGAGTGAAGGACACAAATGCTTGTCTTGCCTGCAAGACAAGTCCTCAGCAGTGAAAGACCCTCTCTTGATTGCCTGTTCCCTTGCAAGGAGGCTATTTGGTATGCTCCAGCTTGTAGCCCTGGGGTCAACTGGTGTGTCAGCACAGTCAATGCTTAAAAGGCACAGATAAGGAAAGAGGGACTGCAACACTGCTTGTGACTGAGCTTCAAGGAAGGCTATTTGTAAGAAAGTGGTTGCCTAAGGAGTTTTGTTCTGTGCAGAACAGAGAAGAAGGTGTGTGCCAGGCAACGAGAAGCAAAAAGGAGGATGCCATAGGGTACATCCTGGCCAGAAAAAAAAATAATAATAAAAAAATAATAATAAAAAAAAGGAGTTCTAACACGAGTGAGAAAGGGAGTCTCATTTGCCTTGTTCTTGAGGGAGAAAGGAGTATGTGGAACAATTGCACAGGAAAAAGGATAATATTTTTTGTTTTGGAAATAGAAGAGAGCTGTTAGAGAGGGAAGTATGCCCACTATATGTCTTCAAGATTAAAAAAAAAAAAAAAAAAGTTGTCCAAATTTCTGGGCCTCTCTGAAGTATGTAACTTCTCAAGGTTTACAAGCCCTCGTTGCCCATGGGAAATGAATGTCTCACCACTGCATTTCTTAACAAGTCATCTCTTTGTCTCCCCCCCTGCATGGATTAGATTCTTATTGAAATAAAAACATTTCAAAATCATCCTATCTACCAGTTAGATCAGCTGACTGCTCTGGCTGCAGTGATGTGAAAACAAACACAGTATATAGATTGCAGCTGGAATATAATTTGCTCTAAAGCTAATAGCTTTCATTTGTATTCATTACAACAAACTTTCTGTGAAACATTAACTAGTCTGTCTTCTAGTTTCCTTTTAATTTCTTAATATCCTCTCATTTGATTCTTCATCTGCAGTGTTCACAGTGATGATAAATCAGTCAGGACACCTTCATAAAAAAAAGAGAGGTCTTTGTCTCACTTGCACAGGGTATGATCCACTGATCACTCACATCACAAGTATGACCCACTTTTACAGAACTTGACAGACCCACAGATACTAATGCTGCAAATGTGTCTACAAAAAGCAGAAGAAGAGGGGAATGGCACTTCATCAACAGAATGCTTCAGCCTCCTTCATTAGCCACAGGCAGAGAAGTTGATTCTGCTTCTGTGCTACAGGGCTGTCATCTGCATACAGTAGTACAGGGTCCTGTAGCTTTTGCCTCACAGATTATAAAGCCAAAAAAGGTCCACTGCTAACTGCTCTAGGTTGACAACCTCCATAGTACATTCCGAACTAGAGTACAGTATTGAGAAAGACATTCAATCTTGACTGCAATATTTCTGCTGATGGAGAATTTACTTTAACACCAGCTAAACTGTTGCAGTGCTTAAATTCCTTTATTCTATGCAAACTTCTAGTCTGACTTTTCCTAATTGTATAGCCATCTGATCCTCATTCTACTCTCACGTAGTAGACTGGCAGTAGCTGATAAAAACTTTCTCATCTCTGTGTGGGCAAATGCAGCCTTCCACTACACCACAACTTTCAGTTTATTACTTCCAGCTAAGCTATCTACTGCTTGAAAGTAGTAGACAGATAAAGAGATGATTAAAAGGAGAAACCATGAATATAATCAGAGAATTTGAAAATCAATCTTGTAGCCTATGAAGGCAACAACAATCACAGTGATGCTGAAATTTATTTTATTATTGGCTTCATGACAATCTGTCTGTATAGCTTTCTAACTGTCAATAAATCCAAATGTAATCCTCTTTGTTATGAATCAAGAAACTCATCCTATTTCAGCATCTTGATCCATCTTCTTTTTTCTGACTTGGCTTTAGGATACCTTCTATTATCTCAACACTCTCATAATGCTTACACTTTAACTTGATTTTGTTAATCAGAGCTTAAGGTTTTCAATTAGTTACTTCCAGGGGGTGAGGAGAAATTTCCTGCTGCTTTTGTTTATTTGTTTTCTCATCTAGTTTTTGCATGTCATGAGTGGCTTGCAACATCTAGATCACGAAACAGAGTATTTAGGCCAATACTCTGAGGGAAATTTGTGTCATTGGCGTGTCTACTCACAAACTTGAGTCTAATCAGTTGGACAGCACTTTGTCTCCTTTTCATGGTGATAGATCTTGAGGTTTGTTTGGTATATTTCTTGGCCTTCTGATAAATCAGAAGATATGGCTTCCAAGATATTGGAATTATTTAGGTTCACCTGATCTGATAATTTCCTTACCATTGCAGAGGCACTGGTCACAAACCAGACTCTTCTATCCATTGTCCATAACACACATCTTTTGAAGACTGAAATTTCTGGCTTACCTAGGAAAAGTCTTTGGGCTTGATTTGTGGAAACAGAACAATGTTTTGAATATATTTTGATACATCAAATATAATGAGTTAATTGTTCCTTCTGGCCCCAAATTCAGTGTATACCTCACACTTTCTTCCTGATCTATGCAAGTTGAACTTCTCATCTCACACAACTCTGTATAATTCATGGTTTCGGCCTTCAGAAAAGAAGCTATGAAGATAAGAAGCTTTCAGATAAAAGTTTCTGACAAACTTCTTGAATTGTTAACACCAAACTGGGGACATTATCCTTGTAGTGTTTTCACTGTTATCAGTAGCTGTAAGCTAATGTCTTTGCTGGTAGTTTACAGTCTAGATGCTTTTGAAAGGATACTTCCATTAAACTTTTCCTGACTGGCAGATGTCATGAGGGGGAAAGTTAATATAACTTTCAGCAGGGAGAAAGCACAGTTCATTATCCACTCTACATCACTGCTCAAAGAGATGTAGTGTGGAGAAATAGTAAACTTGAAGGGAAAGAACAGGGAGAAAATAAGAGCATAGACCTACCTGTCAGGAACAATCTTACCAACCAGAAAACAGGAAACACCAGTGTGTTTAATGGTGAGGGAAAAAGATGGAGAGGGAAATGCAGCTCCCTATTCATATGTTAATAACAAAAGCAGATAGCCTGATAAGCAACATGTGTGTAACAAAAATGTCATAAAATGAAGCCATAAAACCAAACTATTTTTGGGAAAAGATGTCTATTCATGGAATTAAACCAGAATGCCAAATGTGAAATACAGCATGTTGAAGGATATAGATGGTGCAGGGTGTAATAATATGTTGGAAAGATTTGCTATAGTTTCGCATGGGTTCAAAAATGGAAAAATTATGAAAAGTCTAAACAAAAAGATTTCTGTTTGTATTTCTGTAATAATGATCTGTTTTAGACTATAATCAAAACAATCAGAAAATGAGTACTACAGCAATTCTGAGCAGTCCTAAAGGTAAACTGAATAAAAGAAACAGGATGGTATAACATAGTAATTCAATTGGGTGAAAGTTGTTTTCCCAAGGGTATGCAAAATTTGATAAATCAGTTCCTTCTGTGGGCCTAATTCCTGCAGCATCTCTGAAATTCTGCAACAAAATCACTTCCAGTCTTTCTGAAGAAATGTACCTCTGTGCTTTGGGACATTTTCATTCCTGTGAGTAACACTTCCAGAAAATGCTGCTTTCAGAAAGGATGAAACACCCTTTATGACGCTTCAGTTCTCCAGCAGCGAGTGTTTATGGAGACCTAACTCCAGTGGCTAATTTCACCTTCTGAAAAAAAGCCTACTGAGCTGGAAATCCATTCCAAATATTTTGACTGTTTGAAATACTGCACAACAGTAAAACAAATTCTTGCAGAATAATAAAATAACAAGCGAAACTTTTGTACCTGCCAGCATACATCAGAGTACGAGACTGTCTGCAAGACATGAGAGGTCCAGGATCTCCTGAGTTAAGCTCATACCTGTGACACTGACTTGTTTATGCAGCTTTGGCAAGACAAACTACTCTCTGTCTCACCTCTGAATCTACCTGAGGCAATTTACATCCAGGAACGATTACATATAGGAGTATTGACTGTTACAACGTACTGTAGTAAGTAGAGAAGTTTAAAATATGGCTTTTATTCTGTCCTCCCCTATTGCCTGCATCGTCTTCACTTCCACCATGCAGTAGGACTGCTAGTACATTAAGAGAAGGGAGCACAGTCCTTGCTGTGTTGCCATTACTGGTAGCAAGAAGGAGGGACAGATGGGACAATTTGCACTGATTCTGTATATCTGTGTAATGTCAGGTATTGAAATCAGTAGGGAGCTTATTTCATGGTTGTAAACATGGCTCTTTGAACCTTTGGCAGCGTTCTCTCCTGACAATGAAAAGTGACCATGCCCTGCAGCAGTTTGGATCCTGATGTCATTCCACCACTAAATAAACTCATCAAAAATACCTGCATGTGTGTCTGTTATCCACCCCCAGCACTGTATTTGCCAAGTGTCTGAATGTATCCCTTTGTATTTGGAATATAAAAGCAGGTCCAGAACTACCAAGAAAAAAAATTTAAACATGAAGGTCTTGGTGACCTAGTGATTCCACTTATGCTAGGGCAACCCCTGCAGATAGAGAGCATGGTTATTAAACTTGGTAAGACCTTTTCAATCTAACTCCATTTAACAGATTCAGTCGTCCTCCATGAAGTTTGTCATCTGAATAGCCCACAATAGTAATGGCAAAATACCATCAGAAATGACTTATTTTGTTCAACAAACCTATATAAAATTAAAACCTTCAGCAAAACACAACATGCTTTCTTACTTTTCCCTGCCTTCCACAACAAAAGTAATATTGTGGCAGACAGGAAGATATCTCTTTCCATCCAGTTTTTCTTCACAGTGATTCTGAAAGCCAAAGAAAGAGGCTTTCCATTTGCATTCCCAGCACTAATAAATGTGATAAAGCATTTAAAAAGATTTAGCTGTCAAGCAATAATTCATGGCTGAATTCTTCTAACCACTGCAAAATGTACCACCCTAGTAGCTTTCAAGCATTAAATATGAGAACACTACTGTTTGCATGTACATTGATATAAATGCACCATTAATTATATAAACTGTTAGCTGAAAAATTAATAATACCTTATCTCTGAGGTCAATTATATATAAACAAAAGTAACAAGTAACTGTTTATTATAGCACAGGAGGGATTCAAATGCAATATAAATTATAAAAGCAAATCCTTAGAAGCTTTTTTTCCAGTCAGATATTGCTATATTATTATATCAGAGTACAATTAGGAAAGTATATCAAGATCAGAAAATTCAAACAGTCATCTGCTTTTTTTTTTTTTTTTTTTGAAATGTGGGCTTAAACTTCCACAAGGAAAGAAAATAGACATTCATGATAGATAATAATAGAATACCAATTGGAAGAGATTGTAGTATAACACCAGCTCTTAAAAAGGGAACTACAGATCATTTTGTGGAGTTCTGATGAATAAGCTGGTTGTGTGACTCTTCTTTCCTCTTGCTTTCACCTGTTTAATTACGTTAAATTCTAAGTGTGCTAGTCATGATGGTCACCCTGGTTTGACTTGCAACAATTAAATGTAAACTGGTAGTATGACAGGCTTTCACAAGAATTGCTGCATTTGTAACCAGAATGTTATGCACTCTCCCTTCACCCCAAAGATCCTCTTTTAAAAAGTCTTCTTTTAAGAGGTAATACAAACATTGAAGAGTTTGTACAATATAAAACATACCATGGCCCATTATCACAGGAAGCAAAGATCATGGACAGATTTTGAAACGCTTCACAGAAAAAAAGATTGAGCTACTACCTGCAGAGTAAGCAGGGATTCGAGACTTCACTGTTCTATTTCAATAGCCCCAAGGATACTGATGGCACTGGAAAATTATACCTGAGAATGTGCTTTCCTCTCAATGTGTCTGTGTAATACACTAAAGACTACTTTTGGGGGGGTGGGGGGATGGAGGGGGGGAGGAACGTGACCTAATGTTTCACAGTGAAGTCTTTTAAATTTATATAAGGAAATATATTTCAAATTAAACAAAATAAACTTCAATTTGATCTGTATATTGAAAGATAAATACTACCTTAACATGAGTCCCTGGTTCATAAAAACACCTTCATGTGCAAGCCATAGAAGTATCTATGCCTTTGCTGGTGGATCTTTTTCTGAGCTGTCCTCAGACACCTTGCCTCCACCTTCACGCAGAACAGTGCAGCTGCAGTTGATGCCAGCAAGTAATCTGAAATGCTGTTTTAGGTATACTACAGTGGTGGATCTCAGTTGGAGCGCTGATTCACCACATCAAAAGCAGCATGGCCAGCAGGTTGAGGGAGGTGATTTTCCCCCCTCTACTCTGCCCTTGTGAGACCCCACCTGGAGCACTGTGTTCAGCTCTGAGGCAACTAACACAAGAAGGACATGGATATATTAGAACAAGTCCAGATGAGGGCCATGAGGATGATCAAGTGGCTGGAGCACCTCTCCTATGAAGACAGGCTGAGAGAGTTGGGGTTGTTCAGCCTGGAGAAGAGAAGGCTCCAGGGAGACTTTACAATAACTTTCCAATACCTAAAGGGGGCCAACAGGAAAGATGGGGAGGGACCCTTTGTCAGGGAGTGCAGTGATAGGACAAGGAGGAATTGGTTTAAACTAAAAAAGGGTAGATTTAGATTAGACATTAGGAAGAAATTCTTCACTCTGAAGGTGGTGAGGCACTGGCACATGTTGCCCAGAGAAGCTGTGGATGCCCCATCCCTGGAGGTGTTCAAGGCCAGGCTAGATGGGGCTTTGAGCAATCTGGTCTGGTGGGAGGTGTCCCTGTTCATGGAGGGAGGTTGTAACTACATGATCTTTAAGGTCCCTTCCAAACCAAACCACTCTATGATTCTATGAAGAAAACAAAGTTACATTTCATGCATTAAGCAGCTTTTAAAACAAACAAACTAAACCACATCCAAAAAAACAAGTAAAAAAGAGAAGGGAAGGGAAGGGAAGGGAAGGGAAGGGAAGGGAAGGGAAGGGAAGGGAAGGGAAGGGAAGGGAAGGGAAGGGAAGGGAAGGGAAGGGAAGGGAAGGGAAGGGAAGGGAAGGGAAGGGAAGGGAAGGGAAGGGAAGGGAAGGGAAGGGAAGGGAAGGGAAGGGAAGGGAAGGGAAGGGAAGGGAAGGGAAGGGAAGGGAAGGGAAGGGAAGGGAAGGGAAGGGAAGGGAAGGGAAGGGAAGGGAAGGGAAGGGAAGGGAAGGGAAGGGAAGGGAAGGGAAGGGAAGGGAAGGGAAGGGAAGGGAAACTACTGGACAAATAACTTTCTCTAAAAATCTATCAGTAGTAATAAACTTTTAACAGACCACATGCCAGGCTGAAGAAGCACAAAGCTTTCCACTTTCTACTTGCTGGACCCTTTCTTCCTTTTCTGTAATGGCTAGGCTATGGACCACATAGGATAGATTTGCATGTTATCTCTCCAGGTGTTTTACTCAGCAGTTCTTCAAACACTGAAAAGAAAACCTGGCATTGTCTTACACAAACAGAGTGAAAAATAAAATTGAGCTTGTTTTAGACTGTTGGATTGTTGTTGAAACAAACCCTGTAGCCCTGGCCAGATACAAGTCTCAGGAAGAGCTTCATTGGAAGGAATCCTCCCAAACAGCTGCTGTCCCTAACAGATATGCCAGCACAGCACAGCAACAGGAGAGACAGTTTCCATAGTGATTGCAAACTTTGCTCTTGTTCTTCATTCTGTGGTGCCAATAGGTGGTCACTGAGTTGCTCCGTGTCAATGCAACAGTCATAAAAGTCTTTTACAAGCAGGAGTCTGGATATAGGCACAGGAGGCAAAATGACACCTGCAACACACCCTGGCTGTTTCTAGGCTCCACATGGAAAAAAAAATAAAATCCTTCTATCCTTTTCTCAATACACTGCTACTTTAAGAGTCATACTAATACCAGATTTTTGATTATTTCAGGCTTGTAATGATACCCAGCACTTTCAAAAGTTGCAAAATAGGATGACATTAATATTAAGTTGCATGAACAGCAGCAAAATTACATCAAAAATGTGTGATATTTCAAAGAACCATACCAAATGAGTTAATTTGGAGTTATGCACAAAAACAGGGTTATCAGAATTGAAAGAATGATTCACTGTGAATAATGTGCTCACTGTAACGCATAGCATAGGTGCTATAGTACAAAACGATAAACCGTGGCAAGTGATGGTAGGAAATGGCCAAATACAGACACGATATAAAAAATAAAGTAGAAAAATAATGGAAATTTTTCATTTGCATTTCACAGAAAAAGGCTCATTATCTGAAACTGAAAATTCCTGTGGTGTTCCTTGATTCTATTCCTATTCCTATTCTTGATTCCTATCAATTCAGATAGGAAATATGGATGGTTTTCTACCTATTGAACATCTGAGGATAATATTTAGATTTAAATTCCCAGAATGAACACTATCATCATCTTTGTTTTGAAGATCACTGTATCTAGTATTTTGGTCCTGTTGCTGTGTGTTTGATATACAACTGTATCAAGACTTTTGGGGTTTTGATCAGTTTGGGGGCCAGAGGAAGACTTGATTTTTGACTTTTGGGAGGCTTAATCAGGAGATTTTCTGATTCTGACATTTGAGGTACGAAGTATGGAACATCAAGAACTTCAGATGTCCCCAGTGTAAAAATGAGTGAGGTAAATTGCAGGCTTAATCACTGCAGTCAACAGCATCTTGAGAGCTGTTCCATTGACATGAGGTTGGAAAGTGGCTGCTCACAGTGCTCACACCTCCTCCAAAACCCACTCTCAGTGGCAATCACAAACAGGCCTCTAACGGTTACATATAAATCACTTCTGAAGGATGGTCTTAGGGACAGTGTACTCTCAGATTTACCTCCTTCCTGGGGTTTACCAGCAGTGTAATATAAGTGCCAAAATATCCTCAGGAGAGCCCACAGAAACCCAGACAGGAACTCCTCTCTGAGTCAGAATTAGCTATTACGGTACTAGCAGCAGCCAGCAGCTCCTGTGGAGCAACCTGCCAGCTCTGGAAAGTTTCTGCATGTTGTGCTTCAGAGTTCACTGGCCAGTTCCCTAGCGGGACAGATGGTGAATCTGATTTTGAAGGTCATTAATGCGCACTGAGGGAGAAGATACCCAACTGGATTGGATGTGACCAACATTAGAAAGAAACTGAGCAAATTATTCATAGTGATGAACCACAGGCATCTCAACTTCCTTTAGTGCTACTTCAAAGTTCTGTTTTAGGTGTAGATATTTGCATTTGCAAACTGGGAAGTTTTGCTGTAAGTTGGGCAAACACCTATTGGAAGTAAAAGAGGAATAAAAAAAAAGGAACTTAAGCAAAATTTTGGATGATAGAATAACTTCGAGCAGTGCTCTGTGGCTCTGAAAAGAAGAAAACAAGCAAAACATTGGAGACCTAGACTGTGAGGTAAAGTATTTTCCAGAGCAATAGAGAAGTATTAATGTTTTTGTGCAAGTTTTTGGAAAAAACTCATTCATGGCAGACCTCATTCACCTTCAAGAAACACTTTCTACGGCTGGAACAGGTGCGTGGAGTGACTACGAAGATAGAAAGGGGAATAAAAAGCTTGTCTTACACAAGAGAATAGAAGTGCTTAGCTTTTTTCACCTAATAAAATGAAAGCTGAGAGGAGATACTATTGCCATCTGTAAATATATCAGTAGGCAAACATTAAGGAGAGAGGATAAGTCATGGTTGACAAAAAATATACGACTGTAAATTGGCTATGAATTTTAGTCTGGAAGTAGTAAAATTCAGTACAAAGCAAAGTACAAAACAGAGAACATACCTCGGTTGATCAGGGTAATATTTTTTTCCTTAAATGAAAGGACCATAACAAGCTGTGTGACAGCTTTCAGTGTTATCAGGTGAGAGCGCCCTGCTGTTACACAAGCTTTCCCTTTGCAATCCAGTGACAGCTTTTCCTCTAAAAGGCAGATTTGGCCTGCACTTAGTGCCAAGGTGCTGAATGAAATATATTCACATGAAATTAAGTTGAGGTTAGAAATCAGTTATCGTGCTCCGGACTCATTTTCATGAATGATTTGTATGTGGGAATTACCATCCTAGCAACAGGACCGGAGTTGTAACCCTGTGAATAACACAGCATCTCCTCACCTGCAATCAATGGAGAAGGAGTCCTTTGATTTTGTCCTTTAATTGAGTAATTGCATGTTTTGGTTAGCAGGCTAATGTTATATTCTTCAAATGCTATCCCTTCAAGAACCTCATTTCCTCAGAGTAGCTCTTCTTTTCCTTTTTCTTTCTGCAATCAGAAAATAATAATACATGATGTAAACATACCAGCAGTGTGGTGAAGAAGCCATTTACTTGTTTGTAGCTTCCACATCTGCCTTATATAAAAATCACTTAACACTGCTGGCAACTTCATTTTGCACTAAAGACCAATACTATTCTAAGCTTTAACTCAGCTGACATTTACTGTGTTGGCTGATGTTAAAGGCAAAGCCAAGGATAAATTAATTGGTGAAGTTATTTTACTAATTCATCATGCACTAACTTATTCAATTTCATTAGTGATTTACTGACTCACTTATGGGTCCTTATTTTTTATAATAGTAGTATAAAAGGCCAAATCAAAAGGATTAATTTATAAAGACATTTACAAATTTTCCAGTTCTGTATTGACAAAAAAAAAAAAAAGGAGCAAAAACAAAACCAAAAAACACTCAGATCCATAAACCAAGTCCTACTTTAATCCTGTCAAAGCTCTCAGTATCTGGAAGAACTATGACACTGCCTTGAGATCTGATTTTTCCAGAACTGATAACCTAAACACAGCATGGCCTTTTTAATATTTCAGTACGAGATAGGCAGACCTGGAGCAGGCCAGATTACTGAAGTGGGGCTGCCATTGGCCCTTTCCCTATGATGCACTGCACAGGGTGTGCATGCAGCATGTACAGCAGCACTGTGTGGGGGCTCTCTGCACACAGCATTGCACCACATGGCTGGGGTTGCAGGTTTCAAACAGATCACCTGCTGATGCATCTGTGCTGTCATCTCCTACGTGTCCAGTCCCAGTGACAGGACCATTTTGGCTCCTGGTGCCCTGGGAGGCATCTGGGAGCAGGGTGATGGAAAGCACCTGCAAGATAGTAACCTCCTCATCTTAATGACTGGAAAAGTTCTTCATCCTCAGGCCCTCCACTAGTTTGCACAAATAAGAGCTTTTAGCAATATAAAACAGCTGTATATTTTTTATTTTAAAACCAAATTGAGATTCTGACATTGCAGTGTTCCTGAAGTGGGCCCTAAAGTATTTATACCTTTAATGTCTCTCTGTCCAAAGTATGTGCAGGCATTGCATAAAATGTTAGAGGGAGATAGATGTATTATTGCAAACTGCTGTACCATTATTTTTCAGCACACTTACACTCAGCAATCTAGGTTAGGTGGCATACCCACATTGACAAATTCCTGCTAAATGTAAGTCTGCCTTGTTCAGCTTCCTCAGGCTTGCAAAAGCTGTTACAGAAAAACAGTAAAGACATCTGCCATAACCTGTGTTTAAGAACTTTTTGCAGAGACTGAGAATCAAGCATGCTGATAATTCCTCAGTCTCAGGGAACAAGACTGCAAAATTTTTTTGCAAATAAGGATAAATGGGCATCAAGAAAAAGATGCAATTTTCCCTGCAGTCTTGGACTTCCCTGTTCTGCAGAAGCTTATAATGGTAAATTGACTATGAATGGATTCAGATTCCTCAAATTTGCCACATTGCACCAGAAATATCTCAGAGATGGGACATGTAATGCTGGGGACAGATGGGGAAAGTGTTCCGCTTTCTGATTCTAGAGGGGTGGCCTCCTCAAACAGGAAATGGGCTCAGGAATAAGTACTTGATCCAGTGCCATCCTAGAATCACAGAATGGTTGCCATTGGAAGGGACCTTGGGAGGTCATCCTTGCTTAAGCAGTGAAGGAAGGATGCCCAGGATCATGTCCAGGTTGCTTTTGAAGATTTACAAGGAGGGAGATTCCACAGCCTCTCTGGGCAACCTGTGCCAGTGTTCTGTCACCTGCACGGTACAGAAGTTTTTTCCTGACGTTCAGAAGGAATTCCTTGTGGTCCAGTTTGTGCCTGTTGCCTCTTGTCCTGGCACTGGGCACCACTGAAAAAATCCTGGGTCTATCCTCTTTGCACCTTCCCTTCTGATATTTATGCACATCGATAAGCTCCCTCCTGAGTCTCCTCTTCTCCAGGCTGAAGTCCTAGCTCCCTCAAATGTTCCTCAGAGAACAGGCACTCCAGCCCCTCCATCATCTTTGTGGCCCTCCACTGGATTCTTTCTAGTGTATCCAGGTCACTCTTGTACTGCGGGACACAGAGCTGGACCCAGCACTCCAGGTGTGGCCTCACCAATGCTAAGCAGAGGGGAAAGATCACCTCCCTCAACCTGCTGTCAATACTTTGCCTAAAGCAGCCAAGAATTATCCTTCTTAGCAACAAAGGCACGCTGTTGACTCATGTTCAACTTGGTGTCCACCAGGACCCCCAGGCCCCTTTCTGCAAAGCTGCTTTCCAGGATCATACTCCTGTGGTCCATTACTTACTGGCTCCAACTAGACTTTGCACCACTTCAACACCCTCTGGGTCTGGTCATTTAGCTGAAAGGGACTAAGGGATTAATGGGTCTTGTCTATAAAAACAGGCTGTTATCATCCCAAAGAATCACAGAATGTTAAGGATTGGAAGGGACCTTGAGAGATCATCTTATACCTTCTTTTCAAAAGTTACTTTAAATATTTATTATTATGATGTTGTTATTTGAAGATAGACAAAATAAGTAATGAATTTTTGCATACAAATGGTAACACTGTAAATTTCCAAAGTGCTGAATGTCATACTAGTAACATCTACCATGACTACCATGCTGTCCTTTTCTGCAAAGATAAGTTATCATGCAGGAAGCCAGAATATCTTGTAGAGTGAGTAAAGGTGGGATATGCTTATCATATTCTAATACTCCACCCTTTTCTTTGAAAATCCTTTGGAAGCAAATGTGCAAATACTAGTAAGCAATTCTCTTATCTGTTCTTGGAATGAACTTCTTAATTAGGATATTTGCCACCATCATGAAAAACAATGGTTAAAGTCAAGAGTTAAAAACGTCAGGCTTTTACAATACAGTTTTAAAATGTTGTGAGATATTTGTGAAATATTCTTTAAAATTTATATGTGTCTGGTTTGTTGCTTGGCAGACTGCAGAGTAAAAAGAACACATAAATAGTTTAAAAGAAGATTTCTGGAACCCTAAAAGGTGAGACAGAAACTTTTTATTTATTCCTCAGGAAAAAAAAAATAAAAAAAAAATGATTCAAGCAGTAAAGAATCTGGCTGGGCAGAAAAAATTAATCTAGGCTTTTTACAGCACCGGAGCTCTCATTCTCCACTGACTGAAAATATAGTCAGGCTTGTAAACCAAATTACAGGTTTTTACATGGATCATGTATTCAATTTGTCCTCTGAGGATTGGCTTAGGACACTATGTTAGTTAGGATTGGAGAAAAGGAGGTTGAGGGGTGACCTAAATGTTACAACTTCCTGAGGAGAAGAAGTGGAGATGGAGGTGCTCATCTTCCCTCCCTGGCATCTAGTGACAAGATGTGTGGGAATGGATCAAAATTACAGCAGGGAAGGTTCAGACCAGTCACTAAGAAAAACCTCTTTACCGAGAGAGTAGTTAGACACTGGAACAGGTTTCCTAGAGAGGTGGTTGATGCCCTGTATCTATGTTTAAGAGGCATTTGAATAATGCTCTTAATTATATGTTTTAACTTTGGATCAGTCCCAAAGTAGTCTGACAGTTGGATTTGATGATTTTTATAGGTCCCTTCCAACTGAAACTATTCTAATCTATTTTATTCCTAGCTCACCAATAAGATGCAGAACTGGGTCCATTGTGAATAACTCTAGAGTTACCTCCAACTTTTTCAATTAAAAAAAAAAAAAAGTTTTTTCAATAAGCTAGCAAAGGTTAATTTGGTTCATTTTGTTGTTGCTGTGTGGTTTTTCTTGCCCTCTCCATGCTACGTTCACCAGCTGCTTCTACTTGGCAGGCCACTGTCTTCTCAAGGAAGAGCACTGAAAAACATACATTTTCTTCTTGTCCCTCAAAAGCGTGTCTAAGTCTTAAAAAAGAACACCACCCTCAGGAATGGGCATAATGACCCCCTTGCTCTTCTTCCTCCCTTTTAAACCTGTCAAAATTTAGTGTATATATAACAAGGATTATGCCAGACACACTGTTCACTGAAAATGGACTGAAAGCACTTAGTTATTTCATATAAATCTTTACTTCTTGCCATCACATCTTCTATTAAAATTTATGAGTGGAGCCAAGCAGAATGAACAGAAATATACTAGTGTATGTGAGGGAAAGAAACAGCACCAGATTGTTATTAATGTATTACATTTATATATTGATAGTGCCTAAAACATGAGCAAACTGAGTTCCATTATATAAAGCACCTATAAGCTCACAAAATTTGAGAACTACAATCAGTTTCCAGTACCTTGACACCTCACTGGTATAAAAAAGGGGGAGAAAAAGTTGCAAAAAAAGTCACCAGCATTGGAAGTAAATGAATCCAAGGATAAAATAAAAAGCTTAACATTGCATATATTCTACCTGATATCAGCATGAAAGCATTTTGGTATGCTGATAAACTATTCACATTATACAATTACGGTTTTTGATTTCCCAGTGGAGTAAAGCTGTATGATTTGCTGTTGTGTGTACCTTACTCCATACAGAGTTAATTTCTTCAGGAGATCATTAGTTCTGCATAAACTTTATTATATTTACACCTGAAACTCTTTAAAATCCTTCATGCTTGAAAGACTGAGTAGCATGGGCAAGGAAATTTCAACCTGTTTATATGCCTCCCCAAGGCCTCTAACTCTTCTCAAATCAAGGCTTTCTTTCCATCATTTTCAAGCCACTCAAACTTCATTTTCACATTTATCACTCCAGTTTTAAGAAATATCATGTATTTGTCTTTTGTTCTTCTCCATTCAAATAGAGGAAGGTAGAGAACCCTTGGGACTTACAGGATCATTATATTTCCTTTTGCTTGGAGAGAGATTTCATGAAAACCTTTAATTTCTGCCTTGTAAGGTAGGAAGCAATGTTCTTCACTACCAAGATTAAATTTGCAGTATTGTGGTCATCTTTAACAGCACAAGCTTTATTACTACTGCTTACAACTAGACACACTTTCAGTCTGTTGTTTAAAGGTCTCCAGAACTTTTTATCATCTAATCTCACAGAGTGAGCTCCAACTCAGAAAAATACCTACTAAGACTGGCTGGTTTCTCTGCTGTGAAGACCCATTTTTCTCTTTAAGTTTTCTGCACAAAAATTGGGGGAGGTAGGGAACTGATTGCTGCTAAATCATGTTCAAGTTACTTAATTTTTGTGACATATCTTTAAATGAACTATGTAGTAAAACAGTTCCATTGTAAGGAGAGTAACTGGGCCATATTCATCAGCAATTTCTAAACATTAAGGTAGACTTGTAGCTGGAATACCACAAAACAACCAGAACATACCTATAAACTTAGATGATTTTAATTTTCACTACATCATATGAAATAATTTGTTTAGTGAGTTAGGTATTGCACTTAAGAGCTAATCTTTTGAAGTCCAGTTAAAAAAAAAAAGTGAATGCTTCCCTCTCACCACTTCAGTTGTCTTTCTGAAGTGCTTGTCTTCATGACTTTTCTTGTTAAATTTGATATACATTTTAAAAAACAAGAAAACAAACAAACAACAACAACAACAAACATCACAAAACTTCCCATCTACATTCTCAAGCACATAATCTTGCTTTGTTTAAATTATTTCAAACTTTTAATGTATGCAGAATGAAACATAAAATTTCTAGCATTAGGCCTCTACCATCAGAAAAATTCAGGCTGTATGAAGTAGTTTGTTACTTTTAATAGCTGGAGTTATCTGCTCAATAAAGACTCTGGACCAATTCACACCAACATAAATTACTGGCAGCACTTATTAAAATGTTCATTTGTTGTTTAATGATGGCTTTAAATGATAATTTATCTAGTTTAATATCTTATTAAAAATTTAAGAGCTACATGCTTGGCAATTAATTTATGCATTACCAGAGATAAAATGTAAGAAGATAAATTCAGGTAAATGTATGTGGGTATAGATTTTAATCATACTAATGTCTCCGTCCGAACTCTAGAGTCTGCTTGCCAAAAGCTGGGAGTCTAAAATAGGAACTGATCCAAAGATCTCAGGGTGATATTCCTTCTTAAATGTCTTCATCAAAATACTTCTGATGCTGTTAAATGGATGTTAAATGCAAATGGACCTCTCTGACATGGTGAGAGCCCATCTGTTAGGCTGATAGTGGTGCAGCGGTAGTCAGTAAGCTGGGAGTGTCCAAAATCCTGTGATTAATGGTGCTGACTGCGTTTTTGTGAATGTTGGGAGAAAGTAAGAGGACTGCAAGATAGCACAATTTGCCATCGACTTGACATTCTTTAAGTTAATCAGAACTAGGATGAGAATAAAGGCAGAAGAACTGAAGGTTTCAGTCCCAGTAGATACACAAATGAAATTTAGGTTCAAAAAGGAAATTAATATCTGTGAGAATCACTAATGTCCTCTGCTCCAGCACCTGCATGGAAACTCAAGAATATTGCTAAATGATAGAATGTGGAGGCAATGGGAATCAGGTGATGGTAACTCTACGATGACTAAAGTTGCTGTAATCCAGAACAATTTGCTTTTCATTCCCAGAATAAATAATCCCAGAAGAGCAGTACAGCTGTCCTTTCTGCCTAACCTAAACAAGATCAAACTGTGAAAGATAACATAGTAGTAAAGAGCCTGTGAGGAACTTTCCTACTGATTTTCTTATGGTATCCTTACATTTTTGCTCAGACTTGCACATAGTTGCACCAAAGCTCCAGCCGCTCAACACAGGCTTGGAGGACAATTGGTGGCAGCTGGTCCATGCTTCTGTACACCCTTCCAGCACCCTGCAAGGCTGCTGGCAGCTCACAGCAGAAATGTTAATGGGCAGAGACGTGCTCTCCTCTGATACATGGGAATCGCACATTTTTTTTATTATGATGACACAGAAACTGCTCTGACCAAAAGCTAAAAAATTGTAACTGATCTGTTTTACATCTATCCTGCTATATTATCCTCCCCCCTTTTCTTGCTTGGGTTTTTTTCTTATACATGCATATACATTTGTCTTTGGATTTTTTTTTTTGTATAAAGTTCCTGGTATAAAAAAGAATTGATGCAGATGGCAGCAACATGACTTTATTATTTTTTTTAGTTTAGGAATGTATGAAGTAAACATTTTCCTTGTTTGTATTTTGAGGGAGTTATTTTTTTACAGAAGTTTTTAGTTAATCTCAACCCTGACAAAGGTTCAAATATGTATCTCACAGGATACATCTTTGATAAAAGAAACATAGTGTTAAACTCTGCTATGAAATCCATGTAACAGCAAAATCCAGTTCAAAATCCTGAAAAATATGAGAGTGTACCTGCACTGAAATACCAATTTACTGCTGTGTAATAAATAGTTATCTGTTGAGTAAAATATAATTTGACCAAATAAGAAGTTGTATACATCAAAACCAATTTATAGTATTACAAGAAGTTGTGCTGTATGGTTCATACATTTATCATGACTTCAGCTCTATGCAATTGTTTCAAACAATTAATCTGCTGCTTTGTTTACTTTTTCGATGGGTTCATTTCTACCTAATTATCCTGGACAATAGCAAAAAAAATAAGAAGCAAAGAACATGGACCTTGAAAAATTTCAAAGGCTAGTCTCCCCTCTTCACTGTATTTTTGAAGTCTTGGCAATGAGAGGAACAAAAAAGAACTCTGTTCATGTTTAGGATCCCCCCTCTTTTTTTTTTTTTTCATAGAACCAAGTTCCCCAAACGGAGCTTCATTGCTTATATTAAAAATCATGAATAAAATAGATACTTTGTAAAACAAAAGCAAATGTAAGTTAGACTAACAAGACTATTAACTTCTGCTTATTTCAAGAAGGGAATTGTCTTTATACCTGATTATCTTTGTGTATCCATGGGTTTGGGAACCTGGATCTCTCAAAAGTAGGAAGATTAACAGAATACATGTTTTTTCCCCTTGCCGTCATCGGTAGAGTCAGTTCTGTTAGGAGTGGTAATCCAGTAACAACAGTAGTCCGTAACTGTTTGATTAATAATGGATTCTTGGTATTTATACAATATTTCTGGTTCACTGTATTTTATTCATCAGGCTTTACTCATCCTTTAAGAGCCATCAGAAATCTTCCCAGTGCTATTAAGTGCCTACTTTTGTATTTGTACTTATGTCTTAGTGAAGAGACTAAAAAAAGAAAGAAAGAAAGAAAGAAAATCAAAAAAAAAACAAAAAGGTTCCTATCATTTGTCTAGACTGTTCTAATGTAAAATGAATGATTTGAGTGAAAATGAAGCTGTCTCACCAAATGAGCTTTTATCCATCTTTCAGCTAATTCCAAAAACTAAATATGAACCTCAGTGTTCAGGGACTCTGTGATTTGTGACTCTGAGTCCATAAGCCAACAAATGGATTAAAATGAAATATAAATATTGAGAATCACAGGAGTCACTTTAGCCATTAGGAAAAGAACATCTTTGTTGCTATCCATAGTGCAAAAAGCTTGACTTCTGATCCTCCTGCTGCTAATATCTCTGGTATTTTCAGAAGAACATCCCTGTGAGCAGAGTCAGACCCTTGGAGAAATGTGAAGGGTTGTCTCAAAATGCAATGCTCTTTAATTCTTCTGCTCTTCTGTTTTTTGTTTTGTTTTGTTTTTCCTTTCTTCAAGACATTTTCAACCCATCTGCCTCTGAGGAATGTAACTGTGATAACGTTCCATAAAACACAGAAGTCCTGAGTCATTTAGACCTTGACTTGGTTTTGCTTATCAAAGCCAAGATGTAAAATACACCCCCAACCCCCCAAATCAGGCACAGCTAATTTTTGATATGTTTGTGTTTGGTGTCCTAGTAAGATTCTTTGGTTTTAAAGGGAATTGCCCCTTTTTTTCAGTAATTAGCTCCCAAGATGATTCACACCCTTTTGTTTTGCAGAATATATTGCATTATTAACACTTGGAAGACAGAAAAGCCCTACACTATGGACAGAGTTCTCTAAACAAATGGAAATGCTTGCATTTTTCTGGATGGAGCCGCTGAACAGAGCTTTCTCTGACAGTACCACAGAGCACCTTATTGCTTAGGAATTGATAGGACAAAACATTTTACCTTCGTTAAGAGGATCTCTGATTCTAAAGCCTTATTTTTAACTAGTGAAGCAATGTCTTTCCATCAGAACAAGGAAGCACTGAACAACACAGAAACAACACAAGAGACTTATTCAGGAAGGAGTCTCCAGACACTCTTTAGACAGGGATTGCTCTTCACAACGAAATTCAGTACAAGCAGTGTGATGGTTTTTATCTCAGAGGGGCAGAGACCTCTTACCTGTGACTATGATGCATGCTTCAGAGAAGGGAGGGAGATTAGACGTGCCGTTGTTAATTCCATTCCTATTGCCTAGCTCAAGGCAGCCCTTAACCAGTTTGTACATTGCACTTCAGTGGCATCAGACTCTCCCTGCTGATGAGAGGAGGAGGCTGAGGACCTCTTGCAGATGCTCTGAGTCACCTTGATTTCCCAGGCTGGACTTGCCAAGTACATACCCTGTTGATTAACAGAAAGGAGAGCAGGTGACCCAATGAAAATGGGATTCCTTTGCTCTGCCTTACCCCAAAGAGTTTTACGACCACGAAGCAAAGTATGGTTCTGGTGTGGATTCACATAATAGGTCTTTAGAAAATTCACTCTAGTGATTAATGTCGGTAGGCTCCCTTTGTATGAAAGGAGGGGAAGAGATGTCATCCTGGGCGTTTCTGGATTTCCCACCCTTCCCAGTCACAACAGAGCCATAGAGAGGCTTAGTGCCCTTAGAGAGGACACTCCCAAAACACGTGGCATTGTAAGATGGAAAGGAGGAGGAATAAATAAATAAACAAACCTACGAAGTCCGAGAATGAAAGGTGAATATCACATGGAAATTTTTTGACCATCAAAAAGTTGGTGTAAGAAAATTGATAGGCTAACATTATCCTGTAAGCAGCTTTGCCCACCAGGTCATGTTGCACAGATAATCCTATTAGGTTGGTTTTGACCAATGCAGGAGACCATTCATGCACTGGAACTGAAAGAGAATGTGGCTTTGCAAACACTTCTTGGAAACATATATTTCAGTTCAGCTGCAACACTTTTATGGTGAAGTTGGGTAACATTTCATCATTTTGGCTTGTGAGGCAAGTCATCCTCCACTTTAAATTGACACACATTTCTAACTCTTGTATCTTACATTCCCCTAAGTAACTATTTATTGGCACAAAAGAGTACGATGCTACATTAGTTAGGGAACTATTGAATTTTCCTCCTAAGCAATTCAAAGTACACAGGAAGAACAGGTAATTGTTAGAGAGCAAACTGACTTTCACTAATGTGAACTAAATGCCTGTGTTACAGTCACAGATTAACCGAGCAGAGTGGTATAAATGCCACCAAGTTCTCTGCCACCACCAATGTGAACAAACAGACCCTCAGGTAAAAAGCTCATTAGAAATTTTACATGATATATGCTGTTATGCCTTCCAGGTGAAGAAGTTTGCAAATAAAATAAAACCAGCCGAAACCCTGTATGGAAAGCTGTTTCATCCTCTCTCCAGATCTATTTAGACATTTGAAAGGAAGGAACTCTGCTTCAGTTGGTGCTTAGAATATGTCATGGTTTTGCTTTTCCCTTTCTTCCACCCTTTTGAGACTGCTTTATAAGACCTTTTGCATAAGATACTGAGGAAAAATATCTCCAAGGAGACTGTACCTGGGCAAGATCCCAGTGCTAATTAGAACTGGTTGCCTCAGTGCTGCAGAGGAGCACACACGCATCATGTTTGCAGTGTGCTGGTTCTTCCTGTGCAAGAAGAAGTCAAACTGCAGCACTCACAGAATTAATCATGTCTAGGATTTACCAGTCCATGACAGAAATTATTACAACAAGTGTCTGTTAATATGCAAATGAAGCCTCTATTGCTTCAAGCATCATCCTGTAATTACTCAGCTGTTTCTCAAGTGTGATATATTGAATCAGCAATTTATGAAGATAGAGTGGCATAACCTAATTTACTCATGTAGCTTCATTAATGGTTAAGGGGTAGAAATATGCTTCTTGTCACTTCCACGATAGTATTTGTTAGCACTAGAAGTTGATATGGGTCATTTAATTCGTCTATGCAAATTCACTTACAGCATGTTTTGGAATCATCAGCTTCTCAACAAGCTTGTCTCTCAAATGTTTCCTGCAGTACTCCTGCTCATGGCTTGTGCATTGAGCTTAAAGACAAGCTCTGAGAAAACAGCAACAGCTGGTGCTAAACAAAAAGTAAATGGTTAGATTAATTGAGTAATATAAATATTTGGTAATTAGTGAGGAACTGACTGCATTCCTTGTTATTGTGCCATTGTTGAACACAAAGCTAAATAAAAATTGAGGCTAATGTATTCTAGATGCTGAAGCAACATATGTAAAAATCAAAATAACTGCACACAGTAATTTTGATCAGGAACGATAATATGCTGAATGTCTATGATGAAACTAATCACTGTTAATGTTATACAATCACAAAAGGATGCATAATATACACAGCTTCAATTTTGTTCTTTCAATTGCTCTGCACTGCTGAAAATCTCACCTGCAGGAATAGTTGGGGAATGCAGATTAATCTGCAAAGTTCTGTCCTACAAATAGATAAATGTATTTTAAATTACAGAGCTCCTTTTATTTTCATGAGATTGTTCTGTCCTTGAATTCTTTTTCATCACTTCAGTCTTATAGTCTCTTGTTCCAGATGCCAGTAATTACTTGTTCAACAGTTTCTCTAACTACCCCTCACTTCAAAATCTTTGCTTTATAAGATCATTTGGGCAACATTATTTTGATATTTTTTTGTGATGCAGGTTTGGCAAATCTGTCTGTAACTGAAATTCCCTGGACATGGTGAAGGATGGCCTCAGACTATTCTCTCACTTTGGTGATTACATTTTTACATAGGAAAATCAGTTCTTCTACCACAAGTCCATGGGTATGTCATCACATTTCTATCCCAAATTTTGCAAGCCAGAGTCTTCCTTCCTGTTTGAAAGTGACTTACCATGACATGTAGGGCATATCCAGCAAAAGCAAATCACTTTAAGGAATTTTTCATTGTAAAGCCTGCACTGACAGGATTAAGTTCCAAACAACAGATTTCTTTATCTTTTCCCCCACTATTTGCTTCTTTATTACAAGTATTGGGCTTTTGATTTACATGAAATCAGTTATAGCTTACGAGATTATTCAGCACAAGAAAAGATGACAGAATAAGGCCTTAATTTAGCTAGAATATTCATTTAAAATTAATGTAATTTTAAGATGATGTAAGAAAAAGTGACAATACTACAATGGTAATTAAACTCTTCAACTGCTAAAGAGAACATGAAGTTTTATAAAGGTATTTCTAACAGACAATGAGGCAACATCTAGCATTGCAGACCTCAGGGCTAGGGAATGATTATTCCTTCCTTTCTGGTAAAGTACTTTAAAACCTCTGACTTTGTGCAGGCAGCAGAAACATTCATTATTACACATGACAAAGAGTTCTCTTTTCAAAATGTATTGTTAAATCACCATCTGAGTTTGGTACCTAGCTTCGTGTGGGGGAATAATGAAAGCCAACTGCTTAGCCATGTGTATAGGGTGCTATCCCCTGACCTTTCATCTGGGGAAGATTACAGAATGCCAGTTAATAACACACATCTGAAGCAATGACCATCAAAACTGCAATGGTCAGTTGACAATCATGTTTTGTTTTCTAAACCAGGCTTGTATCATGACACAAGAATAGTATAAGATGGCATCAGATACACAGGTTCTTTATTTTACTTCTTGCTGTAATTACTTCCCAAGGAGAAAAGGGGTTTTACTGATGTCTCAAACAGTATTTTTTTCTGCTTTTCATACAGAAAGACAGCAAAAAATGAGGGACAAAGAATTTCTTCAGAAATGCTTTTCATTTAAAAACACATTTCCCTTGATCTGACTGAACATGGTCGTCTGGCAACCACAACTTCAAGGATCTTTTCAGTACATGAAGCCTTGTAGTAACAGCATAGCACTTTTATCACCATCACTGAGGAAGGTGGGAAGTGGAAGAGGCATTGAGGTGTGCTGGGGATACTGGGCATTCTGGCTCAAACAGTCTCAAGGATATAAGAAGAGTTAATCCGAGACTGAAACTGAGGTAGGAAATCCCCCAAATGCTCTTAAAAATCCCCACCTTTTTTCCCCCCTTCCCTACTACCTGAATATTTTGTTCAGTCCTGTCCTATTGACTAGAAGACTAATGGGTCAGAGCTTGCATGTTAAGGGAAACATATCTCTAGCAGGCACCTTAGTCCTGCACAGATCATAGCTTTCTTACTCTTTTTCATTACTTTATCAAAAGACAGCCCACAAGGGTGACAGAGCTGGCCTGCCTGAGCTTGGTTCAAATGAGAAACAACGACTGAACCTTTCACCAGACCAGTTCCCCTCAGGAAGTACAGAGGTACCAGCTGAGGGCTCGCAGTCCTCTTTACAAGGGATCAGTGGGCAGAAGAGGACTGGCAATGGGCAAAGTTGTATTAGCTCAGTCTGTTATTCATCTCCTGCTCCACAGATGCTCTGATCTTGTTGAGCACTGGGATCAACCCCTGAGGGACTGGCTTTTGGGTGAAAACAGAATGCAAAACAGGGCTGGGATCTCCTTCAGTGTTACCATCCACTGCCCAGTTCAGCTCCTTATCTCATCTACTTGTGCGATCTATTAGCACCTACAAATGCAAACGCCTGGGTTCTGCTCTAGCAGAGCAGGTGAGGGGGAAACACCACCAATTGCACAGAGAGCTACAGTTTCAGATGTCCTTCCTTACTGCTACTTGGACAGGGCACTGCTCAGCCCTGGGAGCTTTGGGACAACAGGATGACAGGTGTGGGGCTAACATTGTTGTGTGTTACAATGCACAGTGTTGGCATCTAATGGTTTTGTCATCCTGCAATACAGTGGGCAATTCAAATTGTGATATTCCTACAATTCCAACAATACTGTTGCCTATTATTATTCTATTCCTAGCTCTGGCACTGGCTTGCCTTGGGAAAATTACATGATCTTTATGCTTCATTTTCCTCCATCAGGAAGCTAATATAATTTTAGAATTACATTACGTTACAGTGCTACAGGGACATAATATGTCAAATCTTGAAGCAGAACACCTGCCTCCAAGCAGAACAGTGCTGCGTATAGCAAACCCTGTCTTTCAGTGCTTACTGTCTCAGACATAATGCTCCTCAAACATAGCTCATCTGATATGGGACACACAAAGCCAGCTTCAGTGTCTATGTACCTACTGTCACCAACCATTCTACTTGTGAATCAACCCTTCTGATTCACAAGTAGATCAATTTGAGTGTTCACTGCTGCAGAGGACAGGTCCTAAGTCAGTAGACATGCTCATGTTCATGAATGCAAGAAGGCAACCAGAACTGGAATTGCCTCCTCCAAGGTCAGTTTACTTGCAGAAAGACATGGAAAACAGAACAGTTATGTTAAAATCTAAAAGGGCTTTATTGCAGATAAATTTACTATGGCTAACTTAATACCATACAATATGAAGTCTCACTGGATGTGCTTTACTGAGGCAGTAACACCAAGTGAACATAGTTTTTGCTTGCGCTCTGGTCTCACCTCCCTCTCCTTTTAACCTTCATCTCAGATTTTTTTCACAAATTGTATGCCTGTTGGGCCAAATATGTTATAGCAGCACTACCTGTACCCAAACAGCAAGATAGTGCGTTCTTTATCCCACCTTTACCTTCAGGTGGGATGCTTAATTTTTTCAAGCTACCTCGTCAGAATGCCAACAGCACAATGATGGACAATACCGATTTTCACATAAAATGGCTCTAATTGTCCTGTACGTCAAAGAGTCCTTGTTTCCCTGTCTAATACAACAGATGTATGAGGTGTATGTAGCAGATGTAATACAGGTATGAAGGCTTTTCTCTCTTTAGAAAATTAGATAAAGAACTGGTTTCCCCCCATCATACCTGTGGGCTGCTCATGCTTATGAAATCATCTGAACTGGTCTCCAATTCTTCTAAAGAATTCATCTGTAGCTTGAGACTGTTTCAAATACACAAAGGGCTGTGGGTTGGCAAGTGAGGAGCGTGCACTGAATAGGACTCCTGAATAGGATGCAGTTCTGATTTTGGTCACACCAGTAAAAATCCAGAGGCACTTCAACAGGGTTGCCCTGAGGATATTCCCTTATATTTTCTTGCAGCTGGGAAGTGTTTTCTCTTTTTGTTCTGTTCGCTCAGTTACCTCATATCCTTTTATTTCTGCAATAAGTACGCCGGAAACATTAGGGAAGGAAAAGTAAAGCTATGAATTCCTGAGAAATACACTTTTAGTTTAGAAATGATTCAGTTTTGTCATGGGATCATTGTTCTACACAGATGGACTGTGCTAGTATGATGCTGTGCGGGTCTGAAAAAATCCTCTGCAAAGAGAACTTCTGAATCTTCCAAATTAGACTCAAATTCTCAGCCTGCCACAAATGGCAAATTAAGAAAATAAAGGATAATGCAACATTCAAATAATGAGAACCCCAGAGAAGTGAAAGCAGCCAATTTAAACCAAAGAATAAATGGCAGTCATAGTTTTAATAATTTTAGAGACATTTAAATATTGTACAGGGATAGAAGACATCTTCAGGATCTTGTCTTTTATTATCAAAAAGTGAAGGCCAAAGAAAAAGCCCACTTTTATCAATAACAAGGAGAATTAATAAGAATCCATTTCACTTTTAAAAGTAATATCTCAGGGAAATTTTCCAGCTTCACTTCAGAATAAGGACGTAGTGAAAATGATGTAACATTACAACAATGCACATGAAGCAGGGCCAAAATTATAACTCCAAAAAGATTAAAAAAGGAGAATTTACTTCCTAAACACCCTCAGAAATGATTGTCTAACTTTCCAAGGTCAGCTTTAAGCAGCAAAAACAGAACATGGAAATCTTCCAATATCCCTTGTCTTGTGTATCCTTTCCATGTATATGAAAAGGCTATCATGTCTAATTAGCATCTTGCAACTCTAATAAGTTGAATGCTAAGCAGTAGAGTAGAGAATCAGGTCCTCAACATTTAAGGTTCAAACTTTCAAACCTCTTGTCAAATCCAGAAATAACTGTATGTTATTAATTACTATTTAAGGCTTTCAGAGCATACTAAATATATGAGTTAAGGAGACTGGAATTGAATATTTGACATCCAATGAGGGATGATTTCTCATTTCACACATTCTTTTTTGTCTCATTGCCATATTTCAAACTGTATTAATACAGAGACATAAATAAAATATAGCTTTATGTCAGTGATAATTCTAAAGCTGATCTACGGTTCCCATTCTTCAGAGTTCCAGTACTATCTCTGAAAGATAATAGAGAATTTTAGAAGTTAAAATCTTAACTTTTAGCCTCACTTGAACATGAGCTTCAAAACTAAGAGCTGGTTTAAAGAAAAAACAAACAAACAAACAAAAACACATCTCTTTAAACATCCAAGTACTCCCTATTGTTACACTCAAAATCTGGAATAACTTTTTGGAATAAAGCAGCAAAAATAATGCGTCCTCAGGAAAATTTTTAAGTTTCAATAGTCTACTATCTCCAGGTGAACATATTTCATGAAAGTAAAACCCTGAATGATTTTCTGTTCTTTGTGTACTAATAGTTTTCATTAAATTTGAATAAAATCATTCATTTTTGTACATTTTTTTCCTGCTTCCTCACTTTCTCAGAGGATGGTCCTCACAGCAACTGTCTGTAATATTTCCCATCTACCCTAATCGTATTTAGAGTTTTTACAGTGTATGAAACTCTTCCAGAGTTATAAGTTAAGAGTTAAGCACTTGCTTAAGGAAGAATTGACATTCTTCTTTCTTGGGGAAGGAAATGTAAGATCCTAGTCTGAACTAACCCCGCCTGACATTTTTGCTATTGTTAAACAGACTGAATGCATTGTTTCACACAGAGTTAAATTAATGTAGTCCACTCATGATTCTGGCCTTTCTCACACTCATAAAAGCACCTCTATATTTATGTGAATCACAGAATCAGTGACATAAAAGAGGTTTTCTTATTTGTTTGTTTGTTTTTTGACATTGTATTTCAGAATGTCCCATTCTGAAGTGATTTTGAGCTCTTGAAAACAAAATCAGAATCTAGTCTAAATTATACCACTGTTGAAAATTGATGAAGAAACATTATGCACTTATTTAAAAACTGATTCCAATTTATCTTCTTCATTGCCAGATAATCCACAATTAGAATAGACATTTTACAATCAGGCCACAGTTTGCTATTTCAAGATTAATTTGTGTGAGAACAAGAATTTTATTTTTCAAGTTAAAAGGTTTTAATTAGGACAATAATAGAAATCTATCCCTTCCCAATTAAAATTTTAAAATAATTGCTCTGTATTAAATTATTTAATCCAAGATCCAAGAGGATTAGACCTTCAAGAAAGTAATTTATGTGCTTCTGTAATGTCTGATCTTAAGTAGCAGAAAGTAAAGCTTGCTGATGTTTGCTATCACAGTCAAGGACAGTTCAGGAATTTTCCTTTTACTGATCCTGACTTGTTGCAATTCTTACTCAAGCAGCTGAATATATTCAGAATATTAAATATATCTCCAGTTACATAATATTATAAATATGAGTTAGTCATATTTGACCCAGGGCCAATATTCATATTTCATATTTGACAGGAACTGAATTGTTAGCAGAGCAGGATGAATCAAATGTATTTTCTCTAAACTCAATACTGAACAGATTTCTTTTTATTTTTTTATTTTTTGTTAATTGAGGCACATCCCCAAAGTGGTTCAAATTAAAGTTTGTCCATGTACTCCAGATGTTTGAATCCAAACACCATATTTGTATTTTACACAGTAACTATATGTCCTGTTTACATCTTTATGTTTATTTTAAGTATACTCAGTCATCTACTTTTGAAGTTTCTATGTAGACTTGCTAAAAGATTCCCCCCATGTCCCAATACACTTAATTGTATACATAATTTAAAAAAAAAAAAAGTTAGCCATCAGTTTAAGATCTTAAAAAGTATGTTAAAGATAAAACAGATTTGAAAATTAAGTATATTCCCATAACATAGAAAAGTCCCTTTGAGACCAAGACCTCCACTTTGAGAGATGATGACTACTCTTTTTATCACATCCAGAACAGGGAGAGATTACCTGCAAATATGTTTTACAAATATAATCAGAGTGAAAAGTGCAGCACAGAGAAAATACCATACTCTTCTGCTTTTTCCTGCAGCCCTACCCAATTATTCCCTTTACCCACTGCAACCCAGAAGTAACCTTAATTCCACATATGTATAAATTAAAGGGAGCTGACTCTCACCCATCTGGCCCTACTGTAACCATTAGATTAATTCTCATCATTCTTCCTTTCCCTCAGTCTCCATGCTAATTACCCAGTACAATCTGCCTGAGTTTTCCTTAAAAATAAAATAAAATAAAATAAAATAAAATAAAATAAAATAAAATAAAATAAAATAAAATAAAATAAAATAAAATAAATAAAGTAAAAAAATAATGAAACTTGAGTTTGGAGAGTCCTGCCTGGAAATAGGCTGTCTATAGCTCAATATTAATTTAGACAGCTAATGTGGTCATTTGCAATTCAATCCTGCTTATTACTTCCATCAGTGTTTTGGTATGGGGACACCAACCTTGACTCCAGTTGAACATATATTTCTGTAGTATTTTCTGCAGTCATACTGTATTGCTACTGTACAGGTACAGTAACCAGTCTGACAGTGGCGTAACTCAATATAATGCTGATTCAGAACCATGCAGCCCAAAGAGATTTAACTTGAAAAATCATCCTGGTCTTCTGCACTAGAATTAAAAGTAAATCTAAGATTATGAAGAAGATTAAAGAATGTATTTTCCCAGTGTTTTCCAAGAGTGCAGAAGATTTCTCTACATGTTTTCATTCCCACTGTGTTCTTAAGTCTTTTTTTGTTGGTGGTGTTACTGTTCACTGAGGAAGACTTAGCCTGTAAAAACCATAGTTCTTCATAGCAACCAACTCAACCACTGCAACCTGTGGTCTGCATCACCACTGATGCTCATCACTGCAGTAACGTCAGTTCCTTGGAGGGGAAGATGTCCTGTGCCAGCAGAGCTGTATGAGGATCTTGCAGAGGGCTGAAGGATGTTGCTGCCTTACCTGGCACAGGTTAACAGACCTGGGGTTTAGCCAGTGAGGGCCTTGGACAGGCTCATTTCTCTCATCCTTTCCTTGGGCAAACTTAGAACAAGGAAGGGTAGGTTGATTCTGCTCAGGTTCTGCTCCAACAAAGAGTGGGATGGTGGCCAGTACACATACTATTCCTAGGAGTCCAGAAGTCCTCCAGGGTGAAAGTATCCCATCTTTCTCTTCCTCACATATACATGTGTGTGTTTGCAAATAAGACCCTGAGGGATGAGACTATGTGCACAAACACTTCCAGTAGTCATTGAAGGAGCATACTCTTCCCAGTGCATTTCACACAGCCACATCATGGGGGATAAAAATATCACATTTACATTTCATACCTCTTCAAAAACCTGAGCCAGGGTTTGGCTTTATTGCTCCAACAGTAAAACAATTTAATGAGACTTTGCACTAGATATTTCATCTAAACACTGTTTAAGAAAACTGAGAAATATGTTCAAGTTAAAGGTGTATTTCAAATTTAAGTGTTCCAAGTGTTTCTCCATTTTTTTTTAATTTTTAGGTATTTAATATTAAGAAAGTGCATTTCATTGCTTGAACATGTTATGAATATCTAAACCTATTGATATGTGTTGACATCTGACAATTTTATCTTCTTTCTATGATAAATGATATAAGATATTTGGACTATAATTACATTTAAAGAGGTTTTTTGTTTGTTTGTTTGTTTGTTTTTTCAGATAGTTTCATTAATACCTTATCTTAATGGTATGGAGCAAATACAGACGATATACTTTAAGGACAAAATTAATTTGATATTTTCGATGGCATCTTTACAAACAGAAAGAAATTCCAGCCTCTTTCACATTTATGTGTGGGTTTTCATATTTACCATGCAAAAAGCACAAACACTGGGGCAGATGAAGAGGCTCTCATAGAGTAAGTTGTGTTAAAAAATAAAGGAATTGATTGGCAACTGTAACCGAAAGTCAGCCTTTCCACTGCAACCCTTGTCTGTGTTCTGATGTTTTCTACCAATGCTGTCATCATTGTTGTCCTAATTTTGAGTGTCAAAGGGGAACTGGGATAGCTTTTGCAATATTAAAAAATGGCACCAAAGCTTACATAATGTTCTCCTCTTTCCCCTACAGTGTATCATGGAGGATATAAGATGTGTGAGAAAGAAAGTGCCTGAAGCTTTCTTCATGTAAAATTAATTGAAAGATCCATTGAAGAAAAAAACCTATCATTATCTCCTAGTAAAAAACGGCGAATAGAACCACTCTATAACAGCTGATTACATCAGAGTTATCCTGTGCTTAATAAATCATCCTTTCATCTTCCCCTCACATATGGCACCAGTATATATTGTGGCAAATTATACGATGTATGAATACAGGTGAAAACCTGAGTACAATGAAGGGTGATTTCTTGAGGTTTAAACATACTTGTAAATTACAGCACAGACATTAGTACAAAGGCCACAGGTCCTTTTTCAGTGTCTTTTCTTCCTCTCACACTCCTTGCATTGGTCCCACATAAGTAATTTCATGTCCAGCCCAGGCAAGCCACTGTTTTTCACCAAGTCCCACACAAAGGCAGTGGGATTGCTGTCTGCTTTGGAATCAAAAAGACTGTACATAGATATTTTTAGCTACAGTTTCCTATTGCTATTCCTGCTATTAGCTCCACATCCTTCTTTTCCACCCCAGACATGGTTCTTTCCCTCTCTCTTTCTTCCTGTGGTCATTTGTATTTCTGAAAACTAGGGTCAGAGGTGAACTGTGGAAGCTGGAGCCTGACAGACTGCTATCAATCTCAGTTGTACATGTCTGGTACAAATGGCACCATGCTGGACAGCCCTTTGTACAACTAGCATAATTTCCAGGTTCTAATAACACATCCTGAGTGAATTTTCTAGCCACGCCTTTTGCTTCTTCCTTCCTTCATGAGCTCACATCACTTCACCATTTACACAAAGGTTTCAGGACAGTTGTTGTTCTGGGGGAAATTTAAAACCTGCTCTCCATGAATGCGTGGTAAAGTTTTTTTTTGTTGTTTGTTTTTTGTTGTTGGTGGTGTTTTTTGTTTGTTTTTGTTTTTGTTGTTTTGCTTTTGTTTTTGTTTTTGTTTTTTTCCTTTCAATCATTATTAATATGTTCACATATTGATCAGTAATGAAATTCACATGCCCAAAGTAAACTTTATTAGATGTCAGTATTATGACCTGCTAGAAAAGTTATTTAAAAATATTTCCGACTATCCAAAGACAATCACTGCAGGAATCACTCATATCCAGTGATAATTTGCATGTTTGGAGGAGTTTTGCTGCTCAGTGTTGGGATAATTTATTTTTATGGATCATAATTGCTAAAATGATAATGCCAGCTACCAGTGGCTGTGTTATGAATGTACAGTCATAGAAATGTATAGTTTTAATTTACAGCAGAAGAATGATTTGCACGTTCCCATCTGTGCTATAAAATTTATGAGAATAGAACAAGTAAACCAACATGCAAGTGCAAAAAATTAATAGCCCTTAGCTTCTATTTTCCCTACAGTGCATAGGTGGTGGAACTACTCACCAAAATAGGTCAGAATATTTCACTTGCAATTACATAAACTTTGTGCATCATAGGTATACAATTAATGGACCAAATTTTTATCTCGTGATTCAGTTATTTGTTCAGGTAATGAACATGATGCTTGTTTTATAAGGAAGTCATCTGAGCAGGACAACATGAAGGAAAATGCTTTTGTTTTATGAAACCATCACTGCTTCTTACAGACTTACTTATTAAGTCATTAAGTGGATTTTTCTTTTTTTTTGTAAGCAATCAAGCTTCTGCTCTTTTGAAATACAGCGGCAAGATAATTGTAAATCCTAAGCCTGAAATAGAAAGCTGAATGTGAACCCAGCATTAAATCATTGTATATCCTAGACTGCTAACAAGCTCTATAGAATCGTGACAAGTATAGATGAAACATGCAACATCTAATTCATTGCTTCGGTTCTTACAATAAACATGCCTTTAATCTTAAACTGTGTGTAGTAAACACATAATGTGACAAATAATGCTATAAACTTTTATCTCCTGGGATGATACAGATTTCAAAGTTCTCGGAGAAAATCCATGCATTAATACTTATTTCTTACAAAATAAATTGATTTAAGAAATCACATACTAGAAAGGAAAAAAAAAATGTATCTTATACCTGATGATTTTATTTCTTAGGACCTGGGTCTTGTCAGAGGATGTAACTTGAGGTTTTAACAGCTGCTTAGTGCCTCAGTTAAATCAATGGGATTGTACAGGCACCCTTCAACCCTGTGTAAAATCCTAACCTCAGCAAATCTCAGAATTTGTGTTTATGGATTTGTCTCCATATTCATGAATTGCTAACTGAAATTGTTGTATTTTATACTAAGACACGAAACTTGGGTGTCATTAAGTGTCCTTGTGTAGATGAATAGGTTTATCTGCATGATTAGCAACAATGGCATACGAGAACACTTAAATGCTTAAAGGTACTTTTCAGTAATGCACAGATCTTTTCTACAATTACCTGGCTTTTTGAATGAAAGATACTATCATTTTATGACTTTTCCGTGCTCCTCACTTTATGTGCTTGAAATTATCTTTGTTTGCTTCTCAGAATTAAATGAGAGGATGAAGTTAAGAGAAAGGAAATACAATAGAGTCAGGACTCCATAAGAGAACACAGGGAGGGAGCATAAATTCATGGTTCTTTTTTGCCTATCTTTATTCAAGCTGACAGGAGACCCTAAGATCAAAGGCAATGCTACATGTCAATGAATATGGGAGCCTCAGAAAAGGAGGTGAGATGAAGCGACTGTCAGCAGATGAAAACAGAAAGGAACTCAGAAGGGAGTTGAAGACAGAAAATACAAAAGACAATAGCTTTGTCTGCAAGCCCAGAAAGGACAGCAAACCTGGCTGATGAGAACGGGCCAAAATCTGCAAATACAGACCAAGAGTTAAAAAAGATATTAATATGCAACCTTCTCTATCATCTTCTGTATGTGAAATATATTTGAGTGAATAAAAAATTATTATATGGATAAGTTTAGATTTGTGGAGATATATACATTTGAGTGAATAAATAACAACTTCATTTTGAAAAAGCAAGAGACATATATGTAATACATATTCAAGGAGTCTTTTCAAGGAAATTTTCCCAATACTAAATGGAAATTAACTGCCATCCATAATAGTGTGGTAAACACAAATTCTCCTATAATTATTTGTTTTGAGTATTTCATGAAAAAGACAGATGATACAAATTATGGAGTGGTCTCCCTTCCAACCGTAACTAGGGAAGATGTTAAATATAATTTAGACATTTTGAAATTATGTCAATACAGTTTGTTTCTATAAACGTTACCAGAGCTGCCTCTGGACCACTAGAATATAATTTTAGCAGGTCCTAGGGCTCAGCAGACATTACAGTAGATTGGGAAAAAAAAAACAACCAAACAAATTAACGTTGCCCCATGTTCTTAAAAAAAAGTGAGTTGGACTGTGAAAATAGCTTTAAGATCATCTGTCTCACAGTAGGTACCACCAAATAAAGTAATGGAAGAATTGACATAGGATTTACCTATTAAAGGATTTTCAAAGACTGACTGGTCTGCTGACTTCCAGGGATCAGTTCAGCTGCCCTGAACTGGGCAGATCAGCCCTTCCCTGCCTAGTGGAGCTCTGCTGCCCTCCTGCCACCCCTCTCACAGCAACAGCCCTTACATCCACAACAGTCCCTCACAGCAGCATGACCAAGATCCTATGCCCTCATCCCAGTCCTCTTTTTTCCTCTCCACACCATATTGTCTTTTTTCCCCGCTTGACTCTGCCTGCAAGCCCTTCACATTTGATGATTGTTCAACGAAGAACTGTTCCTTCCTTCTTTCCTCTCATATGAAATGGCCAGGCATTAATGATAGGCATTTTTGTCAAAATTTCAAATGACAAATCAGAAATAAACCCAATGGTTGCACCCTGATGCCAAAATAGCAAACAGCAAATTATTGTGAAAATCACATTCAAACTTGAAGCATAGGAAGGAAAGGCACAGTTAAGGCACAAGAGAAAATTAAAGAGAATTACCAGCAGAGAACACCTCACCAAATTGATTCTGCTTTCTTGGCTGCTTCTGTAGATTTGCTAAAACAATGCTGTTTGCATGAAAAACAACTTCTGGAAAAGGGAAAGGCTGAGTTAAGGAGACAACACAATATCTCTATTTACTACTATTTTAATTTGAAACTCACATCCACTCTGCCCTGAATAAGTTTTCAACTCTAACCTGAGGCTTTCTGAGCCTTCACGACTGGCATCCTACTGAAATTGCCACAATTTTCTGAACTTATTTTGCTATGTATTTGGATGCTTGTGTCTTTAGGCTCAAGTCTCAATTTGACTCTGTGTGTAACATCATGGGGAGTAGGATGTGGCCCTCACAATCCACAAGGAAATGGTTGGTGACCTGCTACAGTACTTAGATATATGCAAGTCAATGGGTCCAGATGAGATCCACCGGAGGATGCTGAGAGAACTGGCGGAAGAGCTGGCCATGTCACTTTCCATCATTTATCAGCAGTCCTGGCTATTGGGGGAGGTCCCAGTCGACTGGCGGCTAGCAAATGTGATGCCCATCTACAAGAAGGGCTGGAAGGTAGACCCGGGAAACTATAGGCCTGTTAGTTTGACCTCAGTGCCAGGGAAGCTCATGGAGCAGGTTATCTTGAGTGTCATCACGCCGCACTTGCAGGGCAACCAGGCGATCAGGCCCAGTCAGCATGGGTTTATGAAAGGTAGGTCCTGCTTGACAAACCTGATCTCCTATGACAAAGTCACGCGCTTGGTGGATGAGGGAAAGGCTGTGGATATGGTCTACCTTGACTTCAGTAAGGCTTTTGACACCATTTCCCACAGCATTCTCCTTGAGAAACTGGCTGCTCTTGGCTTGGACTGGCGTACAATTCGTTGGGTTAGAAACTGGCTGGGTAGCCGGGCCCAAAGAGTCGTGGTGAATGGAGTTCAGTCCAGTTGGAGGCCGGTCACTAGTGGAGTCCCCCAGGGCTCAGTGCTGGGGCCAGTCCTCTTTAATATCTTTATCGATGATCTGGATGAGGGGATCGAGTGCACCCTCAGTAAGTTTGCAGACGACACCAAGTTAGGTGCGTGTGTCGATCTGCTCGAGGGTAGGAAGTCTCTGCAGGAGGATCTGGATAGGCTGGACCAATGGGCTGAGGCCAACTGTATGAGGTTCAACAAGGCCAGGTGCCGGGTCCTGCACCTGGGGCGCAACAACCCCAAGCAGAGCTACAGGCTGGGAGATGAGTGGCTGGAAAGCTGCCTGGCAGAGAAGGACCTGGGAGTACTGGTTGATAGTCGGCTGAATATGAGCCAGCAGTGTGCTCAGGTGGCCAAGAAGGCCAACAGCATCCTGGCTTGCATAAGAAGCAGTGTGGCCAGCAGGGCTAGGGAAGTGATTGTGCCCCTGTACTCGGCTCTGGTGAGGCCACACCTCGAGTACTGTGTTCAGTTTTGGGCCCCTCGCTACAAGAAGGACATGGAGGTGCTCGAGCGAGTCCAGAGAAGGGCAACGAAGCTGGTGAGGGGTCTGGAGAACAAGTCTTACGAGGAGCGGCTGAGAGAGCTGGGATTGTTCAGTCTGGAGAAGAGGAGGCTCAGGAGTGACCTTATCTCACTCTACAGGTACCTTAAAGGAGGTTGTAGTGAGGTGGGAGTTGGTCTATTCTCCCACATGCCTGGTGACAGGATGAGGGGGAATGGGCTAAAGTTGCACCAGGGGAGGTTTAGGTTGGATGTTAGGAAGAACTTCTTTACTGAAAGGGTTGTTAGGCATTGGAGTGGGCTGCCCAGGGAGGTGGTTGAGTCACCATCCCTGGAGGTCTTTAAAAGATGTTTAGATGTAGCCCTTAGTGATATGGTTTAGTGGAGGACTTGTTAGTGTTAGATTAGAGGTTGGACTAGATGATCTTGGAGGTCTCTTCCAACCTAGATGATTCTGTGATTCTGTGATTCTGTGATCATACACTCCTGTGTGAGTAGGGGTATTGGTTTTATTATTGTCAACTTTCCTTATTTTTTAATTCATGAAAATATAACATCTTCCCACATAATCTGTGACAACATGATGAAGCAATCATTGTTTTAAACTAGCCGTTATAAGCTTTGTCATCATCTCTGGATTGAGGTTGCATGCACATTTCTTGCCTTCTGAATGCATTTAACAACCTTAAAAAGGAATAATAATATGTATAAATGAACGTATAATGTAATCTTCCATAATAATGAATTTAAGAAATTATTTACCACCATGTAAACAACCTGTTCTTTGTTACCAATATAGCATGAGTATATGGTCAGTGTCACATAACAGGGAAACAAACCTTTGTTCTCAAAATAGTGGGAGTTTTAGCTCCATGCTTTTTTTCACATTTTGGCCTTGCATTAGTTCACCATCAGAAGCACATCTCCAATGTAAGTGTGATGCACAGAGTACTGTGTTTAGAGGTGGGTGGACATGCTGGCATCATAGCCAGAGGCTGCAGGCAGATGGCCAGCTCAGCAGCCCACCAGCACCCACCTTTTGTTGCAGGTTACATCTGCCCTACATCAACACCGCATCGTGTCGCCAGCCTATTTGTATGCGGTTCTAAAGGTCTGAGGTACCTTCAGATTATGCTATTGTCTCACCATATGCCGACATTTACCACCCAGCTGCTGCATGCGAATTCACTGAGGAGGTAATGGAGAGCTGAATCATAAGCATCCTCCAGCCATTGGTAGCTCAGTGCAGCACTTATGCCAGAAGCTTATTTATGTGATTTTGAGATCATCATCAGTGTTAATCTACCGTACCTGACTGCCGTCGGAGATCCCAAGACACATGCTGCCCAAGTGCTGCTCTATAAACAAAGTTACAAATAAAGCTTTAATTTTCATTAGCTTGTTAAAACAGTTTTTCTCAGAAAGTATTTCTTAATTTCTGGTCCCCTTGGATAATATATACATACTCTGACCAGATTTTGTGAATAGAGACGTAGTTTACAGCTAAATGACAATTAAGGAAGTTAAGACTCCTCTGACAAGAATGAATTGACAGAAATGAAAATATAATTTTATCAACTATACAGGCACCAAGCTTCTTCCAGTTACCCATATGAGTCAGATGTTGCCACAGATTATATTTTCATTCATTACCATTACACCTTCTTTCTCTCTTGAATCCCTTTGTCTGGTTCCTAAGCAACCACACCAAGGCTCCTCTTCAGAGACGAGCTATATTCATGACTCCAAAATGGGATTCCTCTAGGTAGATGGGAAATAGTCTTGGGAATTTCAAATGCCTGCCACAGGATCTCATCAGGAGCTGGGTATATCACATTAACAGCATAAACCAGACAAAAAAAACACTCCAAAACTAAGTCTACAGGTTTTTCCCAAATTATGCAATGAGTATAATAGCATCACTCCTTTAGCTGTCTGTTGTAGACTAACTTTGCAGTCTCCCAGACTGAAAAAGGCAAATCACTTATTTGTCATTTACTTTCTCTCTCTATATATATATCATAGCCACCCAGAAAATGACAGTTTAACTGAATATTGGCTGTATAGAAATACGATTTTTTAGTGATTCTTGAGGAGGCAGGATTACTAAAATCTTTATTCCAGTGCTGCCAGTAGCTGCCTGTTAGGATTCTGAATAGTTATTTTCACTCTCCATGTCTTAATTTGCTGTGTAAAAGTGAAATATAATGTTTGTATACCTCTTAAGAATTGTATTAAAAACTGACCATGAAATCTTACAGCTCCCTAAACAAAACAAAACAAAAATAAAATAAAATAAAATAAAATAAAATAAAATAAAATAAAATAAAATAAAATAAAATAAAATAAAATAAAATAAAATAAAGAACACCTAAAGAAAATACAAAGGAGAAAAATTATCATTATAATAATACTTATTTTTTTTTTAATATACCCATTTCAGGTTAGTCAGGGACAGGCAAAGCTAGTTTTATTTTTTTAATAATGAGCTAATAGTTGTGTTTTGAAAGGTTGGTAAGTAAGGTATTACTGAATGTGAGGAGTCAGGACAGAATCTGGCCTTCGGAGTTCTTTTTTTCCTTCAAAAATACTCTAAATGGTAAGATCAGTGTTAGTACTTATTAAGTGTTTCCTAATTATAGCTTGTTCCACCCTTCTGGAAACAGAAGAGCTGTTATACTTCCACTTAGGTAAGGGGAAAACATTCTGTTTCCAAGTATATGTCCCAAAGGGCATGTTCAGGAGCATCAGCGATGCTTGTTGTCAGTAATGTCCTGTGTTATACTTGGTTACATCATTTGACATTCCCAGTCATTTATCTGATTGTAATGGAGCTTTCTAAGGTTTCAATAGATTCACTCTCTTTCTAAGAGAAAAACATTCCTGAGCCTATAACAGAGTTCCTGTAATAACTTAGAAAAAGATGTGGCCTTAGAAACCAATGCTGGTTGGCAAAATGGTGTCAGACAAGAAGAAATTCCTTGCTATGACAAAGAAGGCATGCAAAATTTTGGAAAGAGTGAACTTTTTTAGTAATTTTCTCAATGGGATTTCAGAAAGACTCACATTGCATTTCTCTTGTCCCTTCACTTCATAGCAGGAGATACTGCATGTGGCTTTGGACTAGTACAGATTGAGGAATAACAGTAAATGTAATTTTATCTAATAGTGTGTGTCTTTATAGCCCTTTGGAACAGCAGTGCAATAAGGAGGAAGTGTTTATCCTTTCTTTTGCGATAAGGATATTTGATGGCTTGCTGTTAGTGTGGTTTTCAGACTGGTGGTGGGAATATAATAGCTGTAATACTGTCTACAGTGTTTTTCTGTAAGATTAGTTTAAAGAGAGATAGAAAAGCCTTCCAGGCCCTGAAGTCTCAATTTAAAGTTAATTTTCCTCCTTTTGTCTTGATCCTCCACTTTTGCATTGAATGATCTTTTCTTTCTCTTTTTCATTTCAGAGCCTTTCACAGAGTAAGTGTTTCTGAAAAACAAAAACAAAAAACAAACAAACCCACACTCTTATCCATCACCATTCTTTATATGATATTTCTGTCCACTATGGGGTTTCTGGTTTCAGGCCTTATCCAGACTCCTATTTCTATTATTCCCTGTTCCAAATATTTTCTTTATTAGTCAGCTGAGGCTGGTGTTGCTGTGAATGCAGTATCCAAGTCTATATATTCTCCCCTGGCTGGACAAATCATCTTATTTTCTTCTGTAACTGATCTTTTACCACTGCATTCAAGAGAAATTTTGCAATTGTTTTAAAAGGGAAACAAGTTTCAGCCATTTATTTTGATTTCAGTGTCATTTAGTTCCACTTGTTCTGTAATACCATGGTAGAAGAACCTTCAGCTCAAACAGAGCCACCTCTGATTATCTCTGATACGCATCTTGTTGCTATAGATTTGTTTTGATAATGGCTTTCTATACACCCTTGGTATTCTGCATTTCCAAAAAGTCCAGATCTATTTAACAAAACATCATCTACATTTGAGATGTTTGGCTACTGTACTGGAGGATCTAATAATGATGTCTTATGCTTCTTTCAAGTATCTGAGTATTGTTCAAATCTCTTGCTATCTAAGGAGAAATGTAAATTGGTCTGTGTGGAGTGCTGAATGAAGGAAGCAAGATTGTTTCAGGAAGCCTATGTCACACTAACATTTCCTACATATCCAAATACAACAACTCAAGACTTTTTTTTTTATTATTATTTATTTTTTATCCATGCTTGAATCAGAGCCACCTTCATAAATGGAGACATTATAAAGGATCTGGACCCCATGAGCTTATTCATTAATACGGTTTTCTCTTTGAACCTCTGGAACTAAAACAAATATTCCAAGCCCATCCTTACACATACACACACGCATGCACGTGCACACACACACACACATTTTCATTATTCCCATGCCAGGGATCATAGTTTTTAAATCTTCCTGAGCAGCACAACAGCTGAGCCATAGGACACACTCGCTGGGGAATCCAGGGGCTGAGAAAGGGCTGCAGCACCGTACCTTTCTACAGGACACTGGCCCTCATCTCCCTGGGCTCTGTTTTCAATCTTCTTTTCCAAGACACAGAGATTCAGATTATTCAGCTACCAAACACTTGGAAAATCACACCCTCAGCAGCAAGGGTCAGCCCCAGCATGGGAACCTCACAAAAGCTCCCTAAGAGCAGCAACATCCTGACACTGCAGTTTTGTGTTATCATTGCCGGCAGCACCTGTCTCCTCCATTTCTATTTATTTATTTATTTATTTATTTACTTATTTATTTATTTATTTATTTATGGTAGAGATCTGGAATCTCCTAAAATCTGTCTAAGGACTTCTCACCTTCCTCTGTCATTTCAATTTTCTTTTCTCCCTTTCAAGTGTCACCCAAATCCATCTTCCCTGCCTATTAGTCTTTCTCAGATGGATCAGTTTCAAAAGCTTCCACTTGGGCAAAACTTTGTATCACCTCCTTCCTTGGGAGTTCTGGGTTGGCAAAACTAGGAAAGCTCAAAAAAGTAAAAATGATTAGGTTTAATCCAAAACCAAATGGATGTAAAATATGCAAAAAAAAAAAAAAAAAAAAAAAAAAAAGTAGTGGCTGTGGCAAAGAAGCAAGGACAGACATTTTAGGCTCCTTAATCTCTTCCTGGATTTGAGTGAAAATTGTTCTTTCTGATGCTTATACAAGAAATGAGCAGGAAACATCTAAATGTCTTATTTTATTGATTTTTAATGTTAATGAGAAAAATAATCTTTTTCGACTTATAATAAAGTCTGTTTTAAACAGTAGATTAAAAAGGACTGCAGCTGTTAAGGTTATTATGAAATAATAAGGTTGTTAGGAAATATGGTTTGACAGTTTGCGCTATATGTAATGCTTTATGCTACTGTATCTCTTGTGTGTCTTCCATGAATGCATTTATTTATTTATTTACTTATTTTATCTTATTTAAAATGTTTACCCTTTATTACAGTATTTACACCTAAAGAAATTTGACAGCTCTGTTATTAACTTCTTTGCTACACTCCAGAAAATGGCACAACAGATTGCAAAATTAGCTAAATCTGAGATAGAAGCAGAGAGATGACAAATATCAAATCCAGGTGTTGGTTCACTCTAAGCACCCAGCTCACCTGCGTCATGCTGGTTTCTTTAGCTTTGTAACTACCATAAGCATAAACATGTGCTGTCAGCCTCTAGTTAGATAAGTGGCATTCAGCTACCATTTGGTCGGACTGAAGGGACAGTCAACGAGGATCATGGATGTAAGTGACGTGATCAACAAACCATAGATGTAAGTGGCATGGTGCAATGTGTGCTTACTGGAGAAAATCCTTGCACTTTCACCAAACTTGCAGCCTACCAACTTGGCTAAATTTCATACTGAAGTTCCCAGCATTGTGCCCCAAATTATGGACATCTATGGCATGGTTAAACACAATTCATCTCCCCAATCTCTGGTGGTTATTGCAAAATGTATAATGGATGGCAAATTTCACTGCAACAACGACTGCCCTTCCTCAGTAATATTAAGTTGTTTTTATCTATATGTAAAGAGATAAGTAGTATATTGCAGACAGACATTATTCATGATTCAAATTTTTTTTTGAGAGAGATACTTGCGAGAACCTATTATATGACATGAAATGAGGATTCAAAGCAAATCTAATGAGCAGACTGTTGCCATGTTTTCTATACCTTTACTGGTGGAGACACATTGAGCAGACAAATGGGATAATGAGTTTTAAAAAGGCAACTCCAGAAAAAGTTTTTATTTAAAATATATCGTCATTTTGAAAATGGAAGTGCCATTTCAGAACACTTTCCCCCCAGAAGAATAAGAAACATTTTTTTAAATTAAAACAATTTCTTCAAAATGGAAGGGCGTGGAGGGGGAAGAGTATATATTATATTCTTTATTATATATTTATCAAATTTAAAATTGCTACGTTTGGAGGGCTGGGAGAATGAGTATACTCTTCCATTTGGATTACAGCAGTCTTTTGGAGATCTGTTCATTCTTATGGAGTTTGAAAATAGGGGAATAGGGGAATTTCAGTTGGATCAGTGTAGGGTTCTACTCCCAAAAAGAAACTCCTGAGAAAAAAACTTTACAAACCTGGACAATCTCTGAATGTATTATTAACTAACTAGTACGAAGCTAGTCCTACCTTCTGGGAAGCTGAGAGAGTTTGTAATGTCAGGCATGCAATACCTTCTCCAACAGTGGGGAGAGGAGAAGCAATGTGATTTGACTTCTTTTAATATTTTAATTTACTGGTTATTTGTTTGCCTCCTCCCACACATAGGACAATGCATTTTCTTGCTCTTGTTTTATTGCTTGAAAAAAAGTGGAAAAGTCGCTTTGTCCAAGCAAGAATTAGCTGAATCCCATCTTTGGCTTCTTTTATATAGTGCCTTTTTTTTAAAAAAAAAAAAAAAAAAAGAAGAAGAACTATAGATGAAGTAAAATAATTCTGAAAGATGTCTATTTCTTACTGGCATTAAGATCATCCTTAATTGGTTTAGTCAGGTTTAGAAAACCCAGTTTCAAACCAACAAACAGGCACTTTTCTTTAATTCTCTGGTCTAATATATAAAAACTATTAAAATCCATAGCAGCAATGTTTTTAAATGTACAAAAACCCCACAGTGTTCTCAAATTTCATAGAAACAGCTGGATTTCTTCTCATTTACCTTGGATCTCCAACTGTGCAGCTTCACTGAATTCAGCAGACTTATGTTACTTGTCAGAGAGACAAGATTCAAAACCAATTTGCTTGTGTGAAGCATGCAAATAATACTAACAATGCAAATTTGTTAATCCAAATCCCATTTCTTTTCCAAATTCACCAGTAGAAATGAGAGGAAAGAAGTAAACTTCTCACAGATAGGAAAAACACATTCCAAAAGAGTTCACAGAAAAAAATTGCAGATTTCCACTTTTCAAAGAAAAGTCAGGATAGAAGTTTTCACTGAAATACTTTTTTCTATTTGATATGCCAGCAATGTCTCCCTTCAAATCTGACCACAGTCATTTGCCTTAAAATACTCATTATTTTATGAAGGCTCAGCAAATATTATTGCAGCTGTCTGACTAAATTGAGAGAAAAAGACATACTACTAAAGAAATATTTCTTTGCTGTCTTGATGAATCTTGCTAAGTTTAAAATTCACCAGCATACGCTTAGTAAGTCAATTCCTAGATGGCTTGTACAGTCTGCAGAGATTTTGAAAGGTGTAGCTGGCAGCTAAATAACTGATAGGAAATCAACGACATTTAAGAGCAAACAGAACTGGGCAAAGAACAGGGAGTGTAAGATGGAGAAGAAAGGTGTTGCACTACTAGGAACTCCAGGAACAGCAATGGGATGGTCATAAACAATGGAACAAAATGCTTTTCTTGACATTTCACTTTTATTTAGTGCATTTTAAAAAATGGAATGCAAACTTTTGCCTTTTTTTTCTTGTCTGAGTCATTACCAACCTCTTTCTGAAACTCCGAAGCCAGAAAGCTGATGGCTAAAGATGAATCATAATGAAGCTGAACCACATAACCACAACACAACCAGTTGTTCCAAAGGTCAGTCCTGAGAAAGTCCAGGATAAGGTAGAACATGTAAAATATAGGATTCAACCTGGCAACAGTAAAAGCTGATCCCAGTATGGATGTTTGCTTGGATTTGCTGCACAAAGATGGTTAGTGAGGATATGTTCCTAAAAATTCAGCACGCCATTCACGTCTTTCTGAGAGATTGCTCAGTGAGATTCTGCCATTTGTACTATGCAAGACTCCAAACTAAATAATCACAATGGTTGCTTCTGGTCTTAAAGTCCATGATTTTTTGACTAAAATAATTCAGATGAATATGAGCTGAGGGAAAATCTTTCTGTCTGCCTTAGCTTAATCACTCTATTGTCTGAGCTATTTGAGTGGAATGCAATGACTGAAGCAAATAATTGATACGACTTTTGTAATACCTGTATGGAAAATGACATGTACAGTAAGTTCTGTCACTAACTGAAGGGGTCAGTAGGGATGGAAGTATGCATTGGTGCACTCATTTGTTTTCTCCATAAAAGTATTTTAAATGGGAAAGCAGGTAGAAAAATTATTAAAAACATCATTCAAACCTCATTAAAATTTGGAAAAAAATAAATGTGCTTAACACTGAACATTTTCATTAGAATATTTTACAGTGCAAAAGATCATATTCTATATTGTGCATGTTATTTCAAGGAGGTGAAATGGCAGTTACCAAGGTAACAGTACTTTTTAAAAAGCTAATATAAAGACTGTTGCTGCCATGACCTATCTTAACAATAACTCACATGACCACGGGATTCAGGAAGATAAGATAATCTAAAGAGAAAAAAAAGTTTCTTCTCACTTGTCTATCAACAAAAATCAACACATCTCACAAATATTTTTTAGAGTTGAAAGCAAATGTATATGCCTGCAGTTATTATTTTACTGACAATAAGTATATAAATACCATGGTATTTCCATTTAAAAATAATACTTCATGTAAGGAGCCACACAATTTTTACAGCTGAACAGATATTTTGTTCAGTGGAAGTTAGAAAAGCTGTAAAACACTGTAAGGAGAGGTGGGCTTGCAAGTGCGTGCATCCCTCAGTAACAGGAGCCTACCATGTGCCATAAGAAACAAGGGGGTCTGAGGTACGTAAGACTACAGCAATAATCCCAAGCTCTACACTTGGGCAGAGAGTAGGCAGAACTTGATCTCTGAGCCACATGAACCCATGGCATGTAGAAATAGAAATAAATTCCTCCTCCTGGAATAGCTCCCAGCCTCTAGGCTGCCTCCTGTACTGCGGAAATAGCAGCGTTGACCTCTGCTTCTGGCAGCTGGTCGACCTTATTTCCTATTCTTTCTTCCATACCTGAGCACTGACCTGAGGGACTGTTCTGCCACAATGCATGAAGATTCTACAGTCTGTTAGCAAGCAGCCTCTAGATGTTACAAGAGAATTATTGACCAAAAAACCCCCACCACAGTACATGATAAAATACAGAAAAAAAAGCACAGTACTGGTACTACTACTACTACTTTGGGACTACACTACTACTACTTCTAGTACTACTAATAAAGTTATTAAATCTAAAGGTCATCTATGACAGCCAACAGCAGCTGTACTAAACATTGATAGCAAGCCTCAGGACCGGTATTAAATCTTTACAGGATTGCATAGTTGTAGACCAACCAAGGTATTCATGTGGACAGCTAGTCCTAAATGAGTGCTTCCAGGGGAGGTGAAGGATGAGTGATGTGTAAGTGACCCATCAGGGCTACAGACAGCTCCCCTATCAGACCCTGGCACCAGAACTGGCTGCACGAATCAGCAGTAAGGTTCCTCAGCTATCCCAGACGTTTGCTTGTCATGAGGGGTGGGTAGACTTTTCTCCTAAAATTCCTTCTCTCTTGATTCATTATGGTTATGATCATTTCTTCACATTCAGACCTTTTCAGACTCATGATAACAGGGGAGTTCTTCCATATATATGAATACGCATACACACAAATATGTATACAGAATTACGCATAGTAGGATGATTTTTTTTCTTTTATTCATTTGTTTACCTATATGAAAGTGAGCAGTAATCTATCATATAGAAGTTCCCCAAACTACCTTCTATTTTGTTGAAGTATGATGAATCTATTCTTTACTATTGCAACTAGACAACAAAAATTTAGACCACATTAAATTTAATGCTTGGTATTTTAGTGTGTGCAGCCCCAATTAATCACTGTTTATAATTTCTTAAATATTAAGCAATTGACACCCCTAGTTAATCCAGCTGCCCATTTCCAAAAATAGACAACACATATGTTTGACTGAGCTATTAAAACTAGTGTGACTAAAAGGAAAATAAAATAAAGTTTTCAATTTGTGTAAAATGTATGATTCAAAACTTAGATCCCATGAAACATGCTAAAACATGCCATGGTTTTCATACTATGCATGCTGAAACATACTACGTTTTTCTTACTATAACTAAGGCAATATAAAACCTAATCTCATATTCATAAGGAGACTGGGAGACTGAAAGACTTTTTTCATTGAACAGTTCAGTACAAGTTCTGAAGCAACGGACCACAGCTAAGGTCTCAGCCATAGCACCTTTAGAAACCTCTGTCTTCTCCAAATGCAAGGAGAGGTCCAACATAGCTTGTTTTTTTTTTTTTCTACTTACAAATCTAGTGCAGATGTTTGCATAAGGACAAATCTGCATTTTTGTCTAAGCCTCTAATTGACACATTTGTTTCAGATCTGCCCATTTGGGACTGAAACCAGAAATTGAGCTAGAAATAACCAGAGCCCTCAGCAGAGAATATCCATAAGTCAAATTCCCTAGCAGTAATTATAGCCTATTTCTGGACTATCATCCTCAGATTTTATCCTTTTAATGAACTTTTACTGTAAATTCTTCCTTTCAGGTACTCATAACTAAAGTTATGGGTACCTGAAAACTTCTTTAGACTTACTGTTATTTTCACAAACAATTCTATTTTTGTAAGAAGGAATCAAGAGGGTAAAACTTTTTAAAATTTTATTTTACTGCTCTGGAGTCCATAGAATTAAAAACAAACAAACAAACAAACAAACAAAAACTAGAGGTCTTTCAGAAGCATCTGTATTTTTTTCAATTACTGAATTAAAAATAAAAACAAAATCTATTTCTTTCCCGGTCTTGAGAAAAATTGGCTGAGAAATAAATGTTAAAAGACAGTCAAAACAATATATGAGGCTTACATTTTGTCTTCTAATATCATCTTGTTATTTAATATCATCTTGTTTACAGTCACTGAGGTAAACTAACTTATTATAAAGCAAATATTGTGTGACACCAAATGTGGGTTCTCAGTTTGAAATATGGATGTATCTAGTCCCAGCCATCATCTCCTGCATAACCCTTGAAAAAAATCCTGTATGCTGAGGGAAACAGGTTAGTTATTGCTTTAAATACTTCAGTGAAAATACAAAATAATGTTGATATTCATGGAATTATTGGTATCACTCTGGATTAAAATTAAAATTGTTGAAGGAATGGCACATGCAGAGAGAAAATGCAATGGAGTTTGTTGGCAGCTTGCTCTCCAAGCCTTCAGTGACTTGTTGGTCAGCCAGAGGTGGTTATTTCTATGTATTAGCCCAAAAGGGCTTTTCTTCCACCAGTTTCTTTGCTCAATTTTTGAAGCCGCACACAATTTACAACTGTATCACACCACAGAGTCCCAAGCTTCCCTATGATCTGTGCCACAAGTCACATCCTTCTGTTTGTCTCGAATGTATCACTTGCCCAGAAAAGTTGTGGATGCCCCATCTCTGGAAGTGTTCAGGCTGGATGGGGCTCTGGGCAACCTGGTCTAGTGGGAGGTGTTCCAGCCCATGGCAAGGGGCTTGGAACTAGATGGTCTTTAAGGTTGCTTTCAACCCAAGACTTTCTATGATTCTAAATGTGATTGTCTCAGGTCCCTTTACCAAGAGAGGCGATGAACAGTTTTGTTCCTCATCTCATCCTCTGTGCTACAGGTTTTACAAATATGCACAACATTTCTTCTCATTTGTCTTTTTTCCAGACTGGAAAAGTCTTTTTTATTGACTTTTCCTGAGTACCATCCCACAACTTTTACCATCCTTGCTGCCGAACTTCTAGACTTCTCCCAGCTATCCCCAATGTTTTCTGAGGCACAACTTTGCACAGCTTTTGAAGACTAAGTATCCATGGATTTATGTGATGGATTAACAATGCTCTCCTTTTTCTCACTGATCCTTTCTACATTCCTGATGTTGGATTAGGATGACGGAAAGATGATATTATGCAGTAGGTGTCTGTGTCATCTTAAATTAAATGAGCAGAGAGCAGCCACCCAGATGTAATCCTTTTTCCTGGCATTTACAAAAAAAATAAAAAATAAAAATGATGGTGGCACAAACATTGACACATTTCCTCCTGTTTCACAAATGCTGACTTCATTTCAACATTATGGGAACAGCAGCTTGTTAGCATAATTAATACCTCCCATAAAGCAAGTCAATGGAAAGGCTGAAGTTCAGTATGGATGGTAAAAAGTCAATACAACTATGAGAAAGTGCATTTTGTCCAAAACTGCATTTGATTATGTCTGTTAAAAACTCTGAAGTGAGTTTATTAGTACTGAGTTTTGTTCTCTGTGTGCAAAGAAAATTTTGTATAAGGCAAACCATTGCAATTACTCAAAGTTTGTTTCAGGTATCTGATTTCATGTCTGCCCAGAGAAGAGAAAAAGGCTCAGTTCCTACTAGTTTCAAAAATGTCTCTTTGACAAGGATTATTATATTCTTCTAGTCAAAATAAGAACCAGCTGAACATAATCTATTGAAATTTTAAACAAATATATTTTCTTCTTCCTCTGCCCCAACAATCCACTTACATGTGTTGCAGTCTTCCTCAGTGAGTCTGAAAACCAATACTACTCTTGCTACTTTTCTGAGTTCATAAATTAAACCTATGGACAATTTGAAGAAAATTACAGAGGCAAAAAGAGAGGAAAAGAAAAAGAAACACTTGCAAAAAAATAAAAGATTCTTTATGTTTGTTTGTTGGTTTGTTTGAAGAGATCCTGTTGTTCAACTTCAACAAACAGAAAAATGGTAGATTGTGAAATAAACACTTTTGAAATTAATTTTTATTTATTTATTTATTTAAGAAATTAAAGAAAATATTCACTTATTGCTCCCTGGCCTAGAGAAGGTCTTATGAGTCTGTTCATTCTCTAACAAAACACACAAACAAAAAACCTAAAAAAAGTTATATGAACATTAAGCACTTGAACAATTGTTCTCAGTCAATATTTTGTGATGGTGAAATTGGAAGAATGAGGAGGTCGAATAAAGTGTGTGGGAAAGATACAAGAGGAACAGAGAGAAGACAACTGTAAATGCAGTGGAGGGTATAGAACTAACAGCAGTATTCAAGGTCCAAATTCTGTTTTATTTTGCAAGGAAATAAGAAATATCACTTAAAATTAACTAGGTGGATTGCTGAGATACACACAGAAAGCGAAGACTTCAGAAACTTTCAAAGAAAACACAAATTATCTTCTGACAATTCATGTGTCCTGCAATCTTCCTATTCTCTTAGTAAGCAAAGCTCACTGCATGAACAGACACAGATAAATACAGTTTTATGTTCAGCTGTGTTTTTCTCTCTGCTGGATATCAGGTGATAATATTGTAAATAGCACTGGTTCTTATGACCTTGCTCCTCTCTTTTTTGTTTAAATCCCAGCTGGGATATGAAGGTTATGGGTTCTTTTCTGAGTATTTTACAAACCTTCACAAACATTAGCCCACCCATTCACGTGCCATCTGAGCTTCAGGGAAAGGAGAAGAAAACCAGTGATTATGTACTGGTCTAAATCTGAATTATCATCCATCAGTGCTTTAGTGTGATAACTTTTTATAGGAGTGAAAAGACATGCTGCTCTGAAAGGATCTATCTGTGTTTACACTAGCTCATGGAACATACTCTTGTTTTTTATACATTCATTCATTTCATTTTCCGAGTCTTTCTGCTCTCTTTGGCAGTACATCTGAATAGAGTTGAAAAAATAAGGAAATGTTCACAGACTATTAAAATGTGACATGGCAGAGTGCAATATAATATGAAAAATTATGCACTAAATCACAGATATATTTAGTTTTTATTTTTTGTTGCATTCCAAGTAGACAGAATCAATTTTTGTATTCATAAAGAAAAATATTTCACCATGAAAGTAGATCTTTCTCCTTTAAAAAGAAAGGAAACTGTCACTTAGTATTTCAAAAGTAAGATTTTCCCTTCCAAGTACATGCCATTCTCATTAAATATAAAGTAATCAACACGTGCATTTCAGAAAGCTACTGTCACTGAGGAGGAGCTGTGTGCCCCCAGGAATCAGCTGCTCCATACACAAAGCTTACTGCCTTTCCTGAGTGAACTTCAGGGCTAGAGACAGACAGCCTGGGAATATGAATTTCTGTTATCAGTCTATCTTATGTCTAAAACATTGGTGATGGTCGCCATGAAGGGTAATTCCTTTTATTTGTGAATATTTCCTACTCTCAGTGCCTCTTTGACAGACATACGTAAATAAGTTGATATATTTATGGTAATGTCCTGGCTTCCCACTGTTTTTTTTTTCCCAAAATGAGGCTGAGGGGGAGCATTTTCCCTAGCATGGGTTATTTCCTTTAAGTGAATGTATGAATTACCCTCTTCCAAGGAACACAGTCAGATGAAAAAGGCAGAAGACTCCATATTAGAGCAAAACTGAAGGCGCAACAGTTAGGTGGCAAAGAAATCCAAAACCATAGCATAGTTGATAATTTTGTCCAATTCCTTCTGAAAAATGAAAACCTACCAAGACACAGGCAGGCAGCTGCCTGCTATGATGTTGAACACCAAGGTTCTTTCAGTCATTTGGGCAGAAACTTTGAAATCTTTAAATTTATTTTTCCCCTCTATACATCCCTTGAAGAGAACAGACTAGAATTATCCCTCCACTGAGAAAATCCCATAATAAATTTTTAGAGTGTCTGAAAAGTATTGTGTTTTAGAAAAAAAATAGTAAGAAAAATTATTTTGCCCCTAGAAAACAAGAGCATACTGATTTTAAATGGCATGGGGATTTTTAATAGAATTACACATTCTATTAGAAGACATTTTACTTCAGAATTGTTAGGAAAAAAAAAAAAAAGAATCCAGTACCTATTTTGTTGTATCAAGTTAAGCTCTCTACATTTTCATAATGTTATGACCTACTCCTTAAGCTACAGGTCTCAAAGAAGTGTAAAAGACATCTAGCTGAAATGTTGGTTTACAGCTTCAATTCAGTCTGTGAGCATTTCTCAAGGAAAAATCCGTTGATGTAAATCGTATATATATGTATGTTTATATAGGATCATCAAAAGTTATTTATTCTTTGGTCTAAAATCACACGTGATAAAATTTAAAACTGTGAAGAGACGGCAATTTATTTAATTAAAGCATTGTGTACAGACATCTGTTTAAAATACATTCAAAAGCAAACAAATATGGAAGATAACATATTTGACTCCCTGAAAAAAACACTATGTCCAAATAAGACTGTCCCAGAACTTTTGACTTTACAGGAAATTTTACAATGACAAATCTGCTTTGACTCCAAATAGGAATTAAAATAAAAATTGAGAGAGAAAACCTGATGTGCCTAAAGTTACATTGGATAAGAGGGCAGAGATTTTGAGTAGGTTTCCATCTCTCTCTTCCAATCTTCTTCAACATCTCCATTTCTCAGACCCCAGGCATGCCAAATGAGGCATCTAGAAAGGATAAAATTATTGTGAAAAATGTGACTTTATCGAAGAGGCCAGGAGACAACTCAGTTTTTGCTGGAGTGCTATTCAATAGTGTTAGGTACAGGGTTGCATTTCTCTTCCTAGCAGTCATTCACTACATTCTCCATCTCTTTGGATAAATGGATTAGGCACTTTACCAGCAAGAATCTCATTCATTAAATCAGTCTGAGTCATTCTGGAGAAAATAACCAGAATGTCACTGAACAAGACAGAGATTTCTATGGGAAAGATTATGTGGTTGTATATTAAACCATTCACTGGAATTCGTTTTTCCTTTCTATGCCTAAGCTAAAGAGTAGAAAGCACTCAAGTAAGGTTTGCTAGCCACATTTAGATGGAATGCTCATGCTACTGAAGAAAATAGGTGGTGCAAACCAAGAATATCATTTTAATTTTTTTGGCAGAGGAGATCTTTACTTACCAGCTCCACTTCAAATGTCTACTTTTCTGCTTGTTTTCTTTTTTTAATGAAAATTTGTAATTTTTCTTTTTTTTTTCTTTTGTAATTGTTTACAGATAACTATAAACTGTCTATTCCAAACACTGATTAGATAATGTCAATAAATTTCAATGTAGTAGTCAAAATAAGTAGGCAAAATTGTAAAAGTTAAAATACTTTAAATCAAAATACATATTTGAAACAACTGAAAAACTTGAGGATTCAATTCAAAATGTATTTAAACAATTTTCAGGTATAAGAAATCTCAAAAAAGATTCAGAACAGTTGTTGAATTTAATATGCGTGTTAGAACCAGAAGCCAGTATGAATCCAAATGTATTTAATAATTAGATTATTAACCTATTTAAGATGCTAAAGGGTGAAGATTAGAATCCCAAAGATTCTTCTTACTTCTGTGTCAGATATTTGCAGGAAAAGTTTTAACTTTGATTTTTTTTTAATGTGATATTTCAAATTATGCTTAATTTCTCAAAAAGCAAAAATAAATATGTGTGTATGTACAAAAGGAAGAGCCAGGCACATCCAAAGCAGTTAGTCTAAGTAATGAGATAGAGAATAATCAAATAAGCCATGAAAAGATCATACAACTATTTGTTTAGAAAGACCTAGAAAATACTTTGTTTGTTTGTTTTTTTCCCTGATTCACCTAATAAAGATTTTGTCAAATCAAGCCAGTCTCCTTGCCTTAACACAGCAACTGGACTAGAGGGTGATGTGATAAAACTCCAGTTTAGGAAGGGGATTTGTCATTTGTTTCAGGTAATACACTGCTAAGCACAGCAAGGATTTATAGTCAAGATAAAATCACCACAGTGCAAAATGCATAGCAATTACAAAAAGTACTCAGAGTGCAGACAGTGCTTCATAATTGAATAGGAAAGTGTGTAAATGTCTTAAATTAAAAGAAATGCATTGGTTTAGCCCAGGTAGCGAAAACAAATGAGAAAGAATAAGAAAAGAGGTATGAAGAAGAGAACAAGATTGTATTGGGTTTATGTAGCAAGGTTTTGGTAGCAGTGGGGCTGCAGGGGTGGCCTTCCTGCACTGCTCTAATCCCAGTTTAATGCAGTTAAAAACCCTGTGCTTCGATGCATGCATCTTGTATTGGTTTACGCAGCAACGGTTGATAGCAGCAGGTCTGCAGGGGTGGCCTCTGTGAGCAGAGCCCAGCACTGCCCCATGTCAGATCAGAGCCAGCTCCAGTCAGCTCCAAAAGGGACCTGCTGCTGGCCAGAGCCAAGCCAGTGAGCGATGCTGGTTGGGCCTCTGGGATTTAAGAAAGGGAAAAAACTGCTGCACAACAGCATCTAGGAGTGAGGAGTGAGAAGCAGCCCTGCAGACCCCCAGGTCAGTGCAGCAGGAGGGCAGGAGGTGCTCCAGGCACGCAGCAGCAGCTCCCCTGCGGCCTGGGGAGAGGCCCCTGGTGGAGTAGGCTGTCCCCCTGCAGCCCACGGGTCCCACACGGAGCAGATCTCCACGCTGCAGCCCGTGGAGGAGCCCCCGGTGCAGCAGGTGGATGTGGCCTGGAGGAGGCTGCGGCCCATGGAGAGCCCCCGCAGGAGCAGGCCCCGGGCCGGAGCTGCAGCCCGTGGAGAGGAGCCCACGCAGGAGCAGGGGGTCTGGGGGGAGCTGCCGCCCGTGGGGGACCCGTGCTGGAGCAGTTTGCTCCTGGGGGATGGACCCCGTGGTATGGAGCCGTGTGGGAGCAGTTCTTGAAGAGCTGCTGCCCCTGGGCAGCCCCCGCAGGCTCAGTTCACAGTATCACAGTATCACAGATTTCTAGGTTGGAAGAGACCTCAAGATCATCGAGTCCAACCTCCGACCTAACACTAAGTACTCCACTAAACCATATCGCTAAGCTCTACATCTAAACGTCTTTTAAAGACCTCCAGGGATGGTGACTCCACCACGTCCCTGGGCAGCCCATTCCAATGCTTAATAACCCTTTCGGTAAAGAAGTACTTCCTAACATCCAACCTAAAACTCCCCTGTCGCAACTTTCGCCCATTCCCCCTCGTCCTGTCACCAGGCACGTAGGAGAACAGACCAACCCCCACCTCTTTACAGCCTCCTTTAAGGTAACTGTAGAGAGCGATGAGGTCGCCCCTGAGCCTCCTCTTCTCCAGGCTGAACAAGCCCAGCTCCCTCAGCCGCTCCTCGTAAGACTTGTACTCCAGACCCCTCACCAGCTTGGTCGCCCTTCTCTGGACTCGCTCGAGCACTTACATACAGTTGACCTCAGCCCATCGCTCCAGCCTATCCAGATCGGGAAGGACGGCATCCCGTGGGAGGGACCCCACGTGGAGCAGGGGCAGAGAGGGACCGTGGAGGAGCGGCGGAAATGAAGCATCAGGGACTGACCGCAGTCCCCATTCCCTGTTCTCGTGTGCTGCTCAGGGGGAGGATGTAGAAGAGGGTGGATGGGGGAAAGGTGTTTTTAGTTTGCTTTTAGTTTCTCTCTGTTAAAGTCCGCTAGTGATAGGCAAAAAGTTATATTCATCTCCCTACGCTGAGTCTGTTTTGCCCATGATGGCAATTGGTGAATGATTGCTATGTCCTTATCTCAACTCTTGAGCCCCTTTTCATCGTATTTTCTTCCCCTTTTCCTTTGAGGAGGGGAAGTGAGAGAGCTGTTGTGGAGGAGTTCAGCTGCCCACCAGTGTGAAACCATCACAATGATAACAGCTTGCCAGGAAATAAAAGATTGTCTTATAAAGGAGAGTGCTTAATTGTTCTGTGCCCTGAGCACACAGAACAAGAGAAAATTGTTTAATAAGAGGCAAAGAACAAGTAGAAAACTTTCCAGTCATGAGGGGATCTCCTGTGAGCTACTGGGATGTGAAATCTATACAGGCTGCAAATTCTCCTTATCCAAAGGATTTTTAGAAAGAGGCTGCACACAGATCAGAAAAACTGCAGTGATGCTTGGCAAACCAACACACAGAATAAAGAATCATCTTCCATTCCTTCCAATACAATGTTTCTACACTTTTCTTTTTCTTCATTTACTAATTTTTTTTTAGTAAAAGAGTCTATAATATTATATTAAGTATCATAGCATCTGGTTTTGTAAAGCAGTGTAGCTCCCCTGAAGCCCATAAGTGTCATTTGATTTCTCACAAACAAAGATTTAATTGAAGGAATCTTTTTTTTTAGTACAAAATAAAAGATAAAATAAATACCCATCCTGAAAAAAAAAATAAAAAATTGAACTTTCTTGTTAACCATCAAAGAACAGAACAGAATTTCTTGGCCAGGGCAAAATAAAAGACCCAACAAAACAGTTGTGCTCAAAAGGCTGCTTAAGGGGTTCCTGGCACAGAGGAGGCACCATGAGAAGGAACTCAAAGTATTTGCTAGCAGGCAATTCTCCTCAAGTATTTTCTTTTGGTATAATTTACACTTGCACTAGAAACTTCTTAGAAAGTCTCATTTTCTAAGAGCAAATTCACCCAAGCACACTGGAAATAGTCAAATACCAGATGCATTCAAAGTGTTTATTTTAGGAGATTTATTTATGCCCAGCTCATTAGCACAATGCCCTGTTGTTACGCTCTTAAACAGCTGAAAACTGTTATTATAAAGATAATTTTAAAAATTCTCTCTTCCCTTTCCAGAATGAAAAAAGAAGCTGTGAGGTTCCAGAATGTGTAAAGACACTTCAGGTTTTCAGTTTTTTGTTTGTTTTTGATTTTTTTTTGTTTGTTTTGTTTTGCTATGAATTTCTATGGATCAGAATTTTTCCCTTCTCATTTACTTCAGGAATATGAATGTGGAGTTCTTATAATATTGATGTCAAGCTGCTCTTGTAATACGTTTATTTTCATCCCACCATTGTGCTTCTCATAAGACTTTTTTTAGACCAATGCTGTCCAAGAGGCCATAACCATTTAAATAAGCTTCAGATTATTAATAGAAGGTGAAGACTTTTATAGAAATCATCATAAATTGAAAGGTATAACAGTTTAAGAACCATAATAATTAATGGAGAAAGGAATGCATGTCTATATATAAGAGTTAGAGACTTAGCCTTGTAAAACACTCTACTATTGCAAGAGATCTGTCTCTGGAAAGATTTTTAATAAACAACCAAAACAAATAACCACTGCAAATTATCTCTTTGAAAAGTTATAAACATGTACCACTAGCATTTTTGGAACAGAGATAATTTCAACATTGAGACTGCAACCAGAAGACAGAAAGCTGTGAATAGATTTTCAGGCAGCTTCTGGCTTTATTGGGCTAAAAAACTTTGCTTTTACAGACAGTAATGCATGGAAGTTGCTGCTTGGGACATAAAACAGAATAAGGAAAAGAGAGGCCAGCCTTGGACCCTGAGTTCATTTGCTTGTGGAGCTCACTCATTTTCTTTAGTGGGTGAGTCATTTTCATTAGCGAGTTACTCAAACAAGCAGACGTGGTTTGCACCTCGAAGTACCTGCTCTAGTGGATCAGTATGGGTGGTCTACAAATTCAGCACTCTTTTCAACTGGAATGCTCCATAAGAGGTTTTCCCCAACACATCAAAAACATAAATAAATAAAAAATTAAAAAGAAAAATAATAGGGGGGAGAGGGTGTTCAAGTTAGCTGAAAGCATATTCTAGGCACAAAACCTGCTAATAAATTACATTAGCAGAAAGTTTTTTCTTGTGAATTTGAAAAGAAGTGTCTGTAAGATAGAACAACATAAATCAGGAAATCAGAGTGAGTCACCACTTAGAAGGACATAAGAAGGGCAAGAGTTGCTCTATAAATATATATAAAAAAGGAAACAAATGCAAGTATTGAACTTCTTATTTACAGGAGAGACAGTAACTAACAAATGGCAAGAATGAGATGAGAATATTTATGGCTTATCTTGCTTCACTTCTCTGTAAATCTACAAATATATTCCTACCCTGTGGCAATTTTGTGCTTATAATAATAACCAAGGAAGGTCGTAAAGCAAAGAACAGAATAGAAATCTAAATGGAATATGGAAAATTAGGTCTAAAATTTGCTTCTTATCTCAGTTATCAGCTACCTATTTTGTGTGTATTGCCTGAAAAAAAGGTCATCTTTAAAGATGAAGGCACTCAGGGAAGCACCATTCAGTATGGTTTATTAAAGCTAAGTAGGAAGCTGTTGGTAGACTGCTACTGAGATGGAGCTGCTGTGCACCCATCCAGGCTGAAGGCTGAAATAAGTGTCATCAGGAGATCATCAAACATAATGGGACAGCACATGTACAGTGGCGCCAGGAAGAAGAGCCTGATGACCTCCTCCTCCTTCTTCATATCATTCCCACTGTGTACAGGAAATGGTTCTTGCAAACTAAGAACAACTTTGGGCCTGCTTTGCCAGCGCTCTGCTGGCATAAATGTTACAGAGCAGGTGATATACACTGGGCATTGAATTGATGGGAATGGGTATAACTGTGCAACTAGAGAATAATAAATTCAGTAGCTATATTTAAGAATATAGAGTGCTTCATACAACCACAAGCCCATTAGTCTGACCTTTGTGTTACATGGGGCTCTGGATCAAACTGTGAACGAAAGAATAAAGACATAGAAAGGAAAGGAGAAATAGAATAAACAGTAGCAGACTAAACAAGGTCAATTTGTTACCTGTCTAAAACAAGGCAATTAAAGATTTAGAGTAAGCAGGAACAATGCAACCTAATCTGTGTGAACTTCAGTGAGACATTCAAAGCAGACCACGCAGGAGAAGACAGTAGACAGTTAAATCACAAAGTGAGTAAAGAACTGGCTACAGTGAAGTACTGTCAGGTGATCAAACTTCCTGGTGACATGTATTTTGAGGTACTGCCAATATTTGAAGAAGATCAGAATATTTTATGGGAATAACTGAATGATCATGAGGCTTGAGAGTTAGAAATAGTTTAAATTTAAAAGCACATGCAGAAGCGCAAATCATGCCTTAGCAAAAAGATAGCAAAAATGACTGCTCCAAGCTGACTCATCATCAGCTGAGAGCTAAAAATGATAAAAATGTCTGGGCAAACCAGTGTGTTATTAGGAGAGCTATGATCTACCAAGGTGTTGCAACAGAGGAAAAAAATAATAGTCCAAGGATGTATCGGTTATAGTATATCCAGGGGATATAGCTAAGGCTGCTGGACAAAACATTGAGAAAATTCCATTTGGAGAAGAATTTATAATTCCAATCATTCACACTCAAAAAAGACAAAGTCAAACTGGAATAGATGCAGAAAAAGAGTAAGCCTGTCTTACTAAAGGAGACCAAAACAGCTTGCCTTGTTTAGCTTGGAAAACTGAAGACTAAAATGGAACTTATTTCCATAAAGTGGGGTAAACACCTTGAAAGAAAGATAATATTCATTGTAGAAACAGCGAAAGGGGCATGGAAACACGTCAAATACTTTTTTGGCCGCAGACAGGGACTAGTTATATCATGAAATGTATAAGGAAGGAGCTAATGGAGAGCGAGATAATGAAATTTCCTGATGACAAAAATTTTGAGGCAAATCAACAAAATGGAGTTCTGGAACAGCCTTCTAACATTAGGTTACGTGAATAAAATGATAAAAACTGAAAACCTTAATACATTTAAGATAGAACTCCATGAGTTCCCCCCAAAAATGTTGATGCGATTGAGCTAGCAGGAGACAGGACCTGCTGACCCTTGTAGTTCTACATTCTCACATTGCCACTTTAGGAATACTTAACATTATGTTAAATCCCTCAAAAAGCCATGAATTATATTGAAATTTTAGAAACACCTGACCGCCTTAGATGTCTCTCTTCTGAGGAAAACAGTTAAATCCTCCAAAGATCACTGACAAATAAGTAGTAACCATGCAGACTTAGAAATGAGTTCATAGTGAGAATATATATCTGCTTATTTCATCTTTTGACAATTATGAAATAGAGTTGAGGAAAAAGAAGCTCTTTGCCCCCCCTCCCTCTCCCTCTCCATTTTTGACTTGTAGGCCACAAGGAATTAGATATTTTTCTTTTTCCTTTTAAATGTGCAACACAACACTGTGATTTGTACTCTTTAAAGGGATCACACAATGAAACATTTTTCCAGGAGCCCCAGTGAAGGCCATTACGTGTTCTTAACATGCAATTAATGTATGTTTCAAATTAGTGGGTCTCCTTATTAATGCTCTGCTGTTATGCTTATCTGATGTTTCCTTACACAAAACAATGAAACAAAATAAATGAACCCTTGTTCAGCAGGAGCTGTCAAATTAGAAACGGTTACAAAGTAATAATTAGGGAAAATGGATCACAGTGTTCAGGCTTCAGCAGTGATTGTCCCTGTGAGGGCCATTAACAAAATCTAGTCATTGGATCTGCATGCAATTTTAATGAAGCCACAAATAAACAAACTGCAAAATGATGTGGGCAAGAGTTTGCCCACTTTATAAAGAAGACTTTCATGTTATACTTTTTTATTTTTCCTCCCCCTTTTCCTACTCTGTGGTCCTCATGTTGGTGATTCCGGTCAGGGAGTATTAATTTAATGTTTGCTTTCACACTGTGGTATTTGAAAAATTGTGTTGTCTGCCGACCTCTGTAACATAGGTCAGCTGCAATTACATCAGCGGGATAGGCTGTGGTTTTTATTTATTTATTTATGAAAAAGCAGGGAACATAAGGGTGATCACAACTCTAAGATGACAGGAAAGGCTCTGGAGCAGGGAACATTGATGCTGAACACCAGTGAGGAACCGTCTCCAACAACACACCCTTCCAGAGAGGCTCGCACTGCTTTCTCCTCTTCCTATCGCCAGGCTAGAAGAAACTGTGTGCATTTCAGCTTCTGGCGTTTGCAGAAAGGCAGAAGCAGTTTGTTCCTTCGCTGTTTTAAAGCCAGTTTCCAGCAGCCCAGGCGAGGCGAGGCGGGGGACTCGCTGCCCCACCTTGTGGTGACGGGAGGAGAGGAGCCGTGGAGGCAAGGACGAGAAGATCGGGGTTGGACTCTCCCGGGGCTGCTTGTTGTTTTAACACTCCTCCACAAATGAGTTAGCTTAGTGGGGGGGGTCAAAGGGGTTTCCGCGCTTTTGCTTGCCTTCAGCGAATCTTGATAGTGCTTGAGAGTGTTGATAGAGCTGGTGATGATGCTTATTAGGTTCATTTATTTTCTTGATAAGCAGATAAAAAGAGAGATAAATCCCCTGGTTTCTTAAGCAGCAGTGCTATTGCTTTCCATATCTCTGACACTCCTTCATTTAAAGACTGAGAAGCTGTTTCTCTATTTATTTATTTATTTATTTTTCCCAGAAGTTGCCTTCAGGGAATCTACTGACAAATGTAAATAGGCCTCACCATTTGGGTAGGAGAGGTCTGTTATCCAACTGGTTCAGATTTGTTTATGGAATGTTTGTGCTCTGAAAATAAATGTTTTTGTAGGTTACAAGGGAAGGAGTTTGAGCCCTAAAAATATTTAACTCCCAGAGAGCTTAGAGGAAGATGTATGAGGGCTTCTGCCCCTCATTCATTTTTGGCAATGGGTGAGCTGGGCAGGATGCTCAAGCAGCTCCTGTGTTTCCTCTCTGGGACATCCTCAGGTCCCCAGTGAGTTTGCAGAGCTGTCACAGGTAGAGCTGTGTGGTTCTTTCTGTCCCAAAAGCTGCCTACAGAGAGGGCTTGCTTCCCCCTGGACACATTCAACAAGGTCTGTAACAGCACAAGAGGCTAAAATTACATGGTTTGGGCAAATGAACAAATTCACTGTCACTAAATGAAAGTCATTGCTCTCATCAGCCTACAAAAATGTGTTAAGAGAAGGAGCTGGACAGAGAGGCCATTTCAATGAGAGGGAAGCTGCTGTGGGGTTGCAGGGTTTTGTTTGTTCTGCTTGTAGTGGTTTATGTCCCTGGAACACTCCAATGTACATTGCAGTGCCATACGGTTTATCAGGGCTGCTATGGCAAAGCAGCAAGTGTCAAAGCTCTGGAGGTAATAAAGATAGCAGAAAATAACTGGATATGTGTTCATTTTGAGTCAAGAACCACAGCCTCAAGTAATTCCATGGCTGAAGAACTGAGAACAGGTACTAAGGTTTAAAAGGTATGTGAATTGATACCTGCACTGAGCCAGCTAACTTGCGAAGTTATTAAGTGTCCTCTTTTTGTTTTCTGTTTTCTTCAGATATTTTTGAAAAGTTCCAGTCTCATGCAGAGTCACTCGTATCTATGCTGGATGAAGTTTATGCTACTGGAATTGTCCCTTATGACAGGAGTCCAAATCTTGGGTGGCAGATGCATTATGATATATATACAACACTTATCATTGCTTCACCTCCACTCAGTCACACTTCCCCCATATTTACCTAGGAAATGGGCATATAGAGTTCAAACTTACAAGTGTCATTGACTGGGGAAGTCACTCCACATACAACATTCCCTTGTAAAGCCAGGGCGCAATTCAGATGATATCCCCAATACCTCCAAGTCCAGCATCATGTTAAACATTTCGCTGGATGCCACATGATTTCTCTCATGCCACATGATGTGGCCAGTGCCTGGAGCAGGCATAGCCCATCCCTATTTGGACTGTGGATTTCAAAGCCAGATTTCATAAACTATGCCAAGAAAAAGGATGACTGGACAAAACCAGGTTCAATTTAAAATTCCATAAGTGAACTCAAACTAAAACTGACAGAAGGCTGAAATCTAGGGTTGTGATGTCTTCACACATAAGACAAAAATACTTTTATTGATCTATTTCCTCTAACCTCAGATTACTTTATTTTTCCTTATTTTAAAAGTCATTAACAACAACAAAAATATTATAGGATAGAATTAGGCAACCTTGATAAAACATATTCTATACCCAAATAGCCATAAAAATATACACTCTTCTCCTATGTCAAACCTGGAAGATTCCAAGCCTCAGTGCAAATCCTCTCCTCATCTTAATGCTGTGCTCAAACCTGATTGTGCAACGGGACATGCTGTACCCCTCTTTCCTTGTCCTTGTTTGCACATGGTGGAAGGAAAGTGGACAGGGGAGATAGGAGCTGTACCAGCTCCCCAGTGTGGACCACCAGTGGAGCTTGAGCTGGTGAGAAGCTGCAGTGCCCTCCTACAGATCAGTGCTCACATGGCCACCAGAGCCTGCTTCAGGATCAAGAGAGATCAACCTTGTCCAGAAGCATGATATGTCTTGGGCGAACTGTCTGTCAGACCCCTTACAAATGTGAAATGTGAAATGTGAAAGCATACCTCACCTTATTTCAGTACCGTTGGGTGGATTTAGCTTCCACCACAAGCTAAGCAATCCTCTTGTACTGTTTGAGACAGTTTTCTCTTTGCTCTCAGTGCTATGTTTTCTAGGATGAAATAATAAAAATAAAATAAAATAAATAAAATAAAATAAAATAAAATAAAATAAAATAAAGTCCCTCAGATAATTGTGTCTGCAAGTGGCATCACACATAAATTCAGCCACTGGGAACTTGTGCATATTCTTATTAAACCCACCAGGGACTCCTACATCTACAGAGAAGGACTATCTGGTAGAAGATGTAGCAAATAAAAAATCTTATCACCTCTCAGCTTTCACTCCCAATGTGCTACATGACCTACCATATAGACAGAGAACAAAAAAAATTCGTCTGTCCTTACGTCAGCTAGGAAACTTATCTGTTTTGCCACAACTTGTTATTTTCTCACTGACCATTTCCAGGAGATAAAAAGGTGGTGCTTCAAAACACATTTTCATTCATCTTATTTTTCAAGGAAAACAAGCTGAAAAAGATTCCTATGACATTGGCCTGTACTGATGCACTGTATCGTTAAAGGTCTGTTTTGTATTGATGAATTGTTGTGTGAAAACAAACGTAAGGGAAGGCAGCATAGCGCAAATTCTGGTTCCTTTTTCAAACCTACTTTACTTTTGTGTATAATCCACAGTCTTTGGTGGCAACAGAAGCCACTGTTCTCTGCAGGAAACTTAGAACAAAAGCAGAGGTCTTGAATAAAATATTCCACAAGACTTGTTCCTGTTGCTTGCTAGTGGAGACAAGACTGTGCTTTCACGGTTATATGAAAGCAGACTTCTCTTAAAGATGTTGCTGTAGGCTGCCTGTTTGTCTCCACTATGAATTCTGCCTTTATAACTGACAGCTAAATAAACCGTTTGGTATTGCTGTTAACTTAAAGCCTGCTGCTGATCACCTAGCAGGAAGCAAGTCATATTCTGCATGCTGTTTTCTTCAGTGAGAAATTCCAGCTATGGTCTTCTCTACTGCACTCCTTTAGAACTGTGAACCCACAGAGCCCCAACTCAGATACCATGTTTTTCTTAATGATTAACTCTTTCTCGGGCTATGTTATTTACAGAACATTGCAACTGAGAAACCTTCATCTGTGGCTGAATTCCCACTGAAACAGAAGAATACAGGATATGAAAACTAAGATTAAGATATGGCACGCAGACAATTTGCTGACAGCCTGATGGATGACTTGATTGCTGCTTTGGAGGAAAAAAATGTTATAGGACTAAATTCAGAATGTAAGTAAGCCTGGAGGCTATCTAATTTACTGCAGCTTACATCAGTTCTAAGTAAAGCCTGGAGGCATTGCGCATGTCAAACACATCTAGATCTTCCAAAATCTCTTGCTCTCAGTTTCCTTTATCTCTACCTGAAATTTCCTTAAAGCCAAGAGGTATGTCCACTTATCTTCCTGTACATTACTGGAATTACCTAATTTCTTGCTGTAACAAGGCAGCAAATATGCCAGAGGCTTACGAAGTCAACTGAGTCAGAAGAACTACACAAAGACGAGGTGGACCACCCAGAACAGAAACTCTTGATCTGAAAATGGGAGCTGTGCCAAAACCGGTACTCAACAAAAACAAGCAGAGAGACTCAGCTACCTTAGTGAAAAAGCCGCTGATCTTTGGCAAGCTTTGACAAGTCAGAAACATTGGTAAACAGCACATTATCATCCTCTCCCATGGCTTTAAACTGTCCATAGGCTCCATAAGGCCCAGGCACCACATATGCATGGGCTTGTGAAATGCAGTGCATGGAGATGGTTGCAAAAATCTTCCAGCCACACAGAGGGTAGTGCACAGTCAGAGAGCAGCCACCATACTTTCCAAGGGCAGAAATGTCTGCAGGAGAGCTGGTGGGTTGGTATTCCCCAGGGTGGACAGACAGGCTGCTGCCCTTGCACAGAAGGCAGTGCCCTCCCTCTCTCTCCCTCTGCAAATTTTACCCTGCCTGGAATTTTGTTCTCTGTCTTCATGGCGAGTTTAAAGTAAAAAGGACTTGAGAAGGAGACATTTTGCCTGAGGCAAAACCCCAAATCTTATTTGAAAATCTAAGCCTAACTATCCCAGTCCTGGGGCTGCTGAACTCCATGTCTGTATCCAAACTTGCCCACCAAAACTCTGCATCCATACAACCCTGACTTTCGGCCCCCAAAACCCCAGGTCAGGCATCACAGCCTGAGTGGTCTGTGTTCTTCTCCATCCACAACAGATGAACACATTTGTCATTCCCAGTGAGCTGCTGTGCTCATGTTATCAAGCAACCACACTACCTCTGCACCTCTGAGACCCACAGGTCAAAACCGAATGTCAACGGAAAAGTTTGAGTCCAGTCAGCAGTATGGCACATAAATATTGATAAGAAAAAAAGACAGAAGTGGGTATTTGCAGCCCTCTCGTTTGAACAAAGATTGTTCTCAGTAGAACTACAATTATAAGATCGAGGTGGTTTTTGAAACTTCAAGATGGATATAAGTAGTTTTCACCTTGCAAAGACTTGGGTACTTCAACATGCAGGTCAAACAGGTGTTTTGCAACCACTGTAAAAAAAAAAAATAATATGAAAACCCTGAAAAGTTGTGTCACATCCCTCTCTGACTTATTCCAGAGGGAAGCTGCACTGTTTTTCACCAGTGGATATTTCCCACTCCCTTCCCATGTAAGTGTGTCCTCTGTATAGATCCTCTTGCTAAATGCTGTAGGTAAGGCCAAGCTGTCCAAGAATATCAATTATTTCTAAGGGCAGATAGCCAGATTGGGATTGGGATCGTGGATTATACCCTTCCTTTGCACTCTTCTACCGTGACACTCAGGCCTGTGTCCAAGGCTGAGCATAAGTGGAAGGAGGGATAGGTAGAGGAGATGTTTCCTGCTGAGCCAAACCTTGGCCATACTGTTCACCATGGAAGGAGTGGCAGCCAGGAGAAGCACCGTGGGCTGCAGGCAGGTTAGGGCAGGAGGGCAGGATCCATTTCAATAACCAGTTTATTTGGCTCATCTCCAGAACTACTCTTGAAGGAGTTGCATGGAGGTAGGGACTGCGCTTGGAAATCAGTGCAAGCCTGGGGAATTTCTAAGAATAACTAAACACAGGGAGATTAGAAAGTCAGGCCATTTTAGAGAGGGGAAAGTAGTCTAAAGGATTTCTGCACTAAAGCTCCTAAGGTTTGCTCAACACTCTTACAATCAACACACCGGACTTCACCAAGTGAAAGAAACATGGCAGTTTTTCAGGCAGATGTTTTTCTTTTATCATGAAATCTCCCTAGCAAGATGAAAGTAGGTGAGGGACAGAGGAGCTGGATAGCACAGCAACATCATCTCTGCCAGCAGTGGAACAGGATTAACCAGAGGGGTGAAGATTTTTAACAGAGACCACAGTGCAGGTGCTCTGAATGCAGAAGAGATGTGGAAGCCAGTGGAGTGATTCAAAGAAAGATACAGCCATTTCTTACAGATCTTTGAAATAACAAGAAGAGAGAATGAGATGAAAGTAATGCAGGCCAGGGAGGTGGCACAGTCAGTTCCTGAGGTGGTTTTTCCCATGCAGGGAAAAGTTAGTTGCAGGGTCGTGTTTCATTTTGTAAATCTTTTATGAAATCTGTTATCAGGAAAAAGAATAAATCTTTTAAATAGTATGTTTGCGAGTTCAGGTGTGATCCAAAATACCTTATGGTATAAATCTACGTTGCTGAAAAGGTGATTTGAAATAATCATGCAAGTACAAAAAAGCTATTAAGCCCTTGATAGCTCTGTCAAAGAGGGCAATAAGGACATATCCAATTTAGATTACAAAGAGTCAGAACCATCATATTTTAGACTGCGTTATACATGGCTTGTGGATTGATTTATTTCATTGAAGTAAGATTGTAGCAAAACAGGGGATCATTCTCCAGACAATGCTGTCGTCCTTGTGTGTGACACACCATGTTTGCACATTCCATATGCTTCCTCATCAGTAACTTCAGTAATTAACCCAAACTTGATGAGGCATGTGCTCAAATTAGACAGCTTGAAAGGCAAATGGATTTGCTTTGGTCAGTGGTCTCTAGCCAGTGAGCTCTCTGGTGAAGTGAAAGCACGTAACAGATGAGAGGCAGCAGCTAAATGGACATGGTTGTTCCCCCCTTCCCAAATTCACAAGCACTTGACTTTAACACCGAGAGTCTGTAGAAACAGGAATAGTTCATGCAGGGCAGTTTGTGGCTTTAGGTCTCTGTGCTGTGGCATTTCACCTCTTAATTTTTGTGTTCCCTCCAATTTTCCTGCCAGAGAAGATGACCACAGGCAGGTCCTGCACACTAACTCATGCTTGGCAGGGCTCCTTATGCAAGGGAGTAAGGTCTTGGGAGGGCACTGCTACTGCTGTAGCACTTGAATTGGTGGTTGATTAGAGAACACCTCATTTTGGCTGTTTTTTTCTTTGGAACCTGTGTGCTCCCTCTTGGTTGCTGCTGGAGGAGGATGCCTGGTTTGCTAGCAAAGCTAGATGAAGTGGTTTCTGAACTTGGGGCTCTGGAGGACCTTTGAAGAGCTGATGGGAAACACAGTTTGGAAATTCATTGATCTGTGGAGGCTAAATAATTTCCACCACGTAGAAAAATCAGAAAGTCTTGGCATTGTGCTCAGCCTGCCTGAAAAAGCATGTCATGCTGCCCCTGGCAATTTCCGATAGCCATTTCATCCCCTTTGAGACATTGACCAGCAGTGAAACTACTGCTTTCTAAATGCTTGTGGTGTTTATTTAGAGAAGAGACTTTACTGTGATGGAAATGAGCACCAGCATAACATGACATAACCTGCTGTTGCAAGTCAAGTTCAGATAAACTGCCTGAAGACCTGACTGTGAAGCCTAGTCCAATGCCTCAGGAGCCCAACAGGAGCTCCTCCAATGTGGTGGGACCATGGCAGGGAGCCCTGAGCATCTCCCTCCCTTCCTTCTGGGGGGATACCACTGGATATCATGGGTGAACTGGGGAAGAAGATGCAGAGTTTGCCCTAGTACAAAAGCCCACCTGCTTTCAAAGAACCCTGTTAGAAATTTCAGATAACTGAATGGATTTTCATCACAGGCTGGACAAGTGTTGGGCCTTGAGAATTTCAAATACAACATGGCTGTAGTGGGACCCCTGCAGCAGCACATCAAGTCCAAAGCTGAGCTTGTTTACAAAGTATGTGACTTTGTTTTATGTCTCCATTTCTGTTATGAAGTACAGGAAGAGTGGACTGTAGATAGCTGTAGGGAGTGAGGTCAGCACCTAGGAAATGGAGAACAAATATTCAAAATAATGTGAGTGCAGAATGTGCCGGCTTGAGAAGGAAATTACTCTTTTAGAGAGTATATTGGGGCATCTCAAAGGCTTTCAGTTTCACCTCTTATGTTTCACATGCACTGCCTTTCTTGACATTTTCCTACAGTCTGATGTCACCTGGAGAGCTGGCTGGATTTGCTAGGGACAGTAGAATTGCTTCTTGTTTCTGCACTTCCCCCTAGAAGCAAGGAGAGGAGTATAACAGAAATTCTCCATTCATTTCCAGGAAAGATATTCTTAAGCAAGGCTGGGCAAATACTGCAAAACATTTAGTCTGAGTATTAGTACAAATGGTCAAATTATTTACCTCCAACATACTGCCTCCTTTGTTTCTCTTCTACAGATATTCATAAAAGAGAGTTTTGCTGGCACAGCTACTTATGGGAAGAGAATATCAATATAACATGCATGAATATTCACATAGTGATAAAATTTTACATTTACAAGCACCAGTATGTACACCAACACACTCATTAAGCCACAGGAAAAAGAATATTTCCATGTGACTTATCCAGCCAATTACTAATACCTATTGTGTTTCAAGTACTGTGTTCAGAAAGTACTATAAATGAGCAGTCCAAAGAGATAAATCCATTAACATTTGTAGAATTCTCTGACTAATGCACACTTTTAATGAAATGGATTTGTGAAGTTATTTTTATTAATGACATTTATGAGTTAGAGTGCTTCTGAGAATTCTATAGCAGTGAGAAATCTGCTATCCCACAAGTAGAGAAACAGGTTATATTCACAGAATAATAATATTGCTGTGTAATATTAATCTTCCGTGTAGTTTTATTTTCACTTTATAGTAGTATCTACAGTGAAATATTTTCCAATTGTCAACACTGTTTCTTGACTTTCAGAAAACAGCCTTAGTCAATCTCATATAATAGGGCGTGTTATGTTTATGAAAGATATTTTTTTTTATTTTCAGCTAGCATCTTCACTCTAATCATTACAGTACTTTCATATACTAAAACATCACAAGTACACACAAAATGGGATTAGAAACAAATATTTTTAGCATTGTGTTCTTGAAATGTGTGTTTCCTTGACACAGGATATGCAAGAAACAGTCCTTGAGAGCAATAAAGAACTTGATCTTGCAGCATGTTAAAGAACCCTGTAACGCATAAGGTGATTCTGAAGCAATTCTGTGTACAACTCTACAATTATCCCTTTGCTCTTTGAGGCCAGCTTAATTCTTGCCTGAAGTGCAGGTAAGATTCCTAGCTAATCAGGACTTTCAGGAAAGTATTGTAGAGGCAAAGCTTTGAGCTGCAGTGCATAAAAGACCATGATATCAGGTGACAATTTTTCAGTCATTTTGGAAGGAAAATTACAATATAAGTGAATATAATATGTGAACGTATAACAAACCTAGAGATCTTGTGCATATATATTGAAGATAAATAGCATTGGGAATACCGTGAATGAGTGGTTTTTTGTTTGTTTGTTTGTTTGTTTGAAGAAAGCTCTAAGACAGTAAAATTGTTTATGCCTTTTATGAAAACTCTCCAAAGTGCACCCTATATAAACACTGTCAGTTAATAGCTTGTTCCCCCTTAACCAAAGGAAAATATAGTTTTAAGTGGAACATACTGTAATTTCCCTGCTAGTTGTCCTATCCTTCTCCCCTGACCAACTGTCTTCCCAGTCCCCAAACCTCTTCATTCAGAGCAGGTTTATGCAAAAGCCCAGGTCCCTTGGTGATCCTCCCACTGCATGTGCTCCTTTGACCTTCATTCAGCAATGTATGCTACAGTACATCATTTTTAACTGCAGTAATGCCCCAGGAGCATGTCAGCACAGCATTTTCTGCACACCATCCTTTCCCACTTCTGAAATGGGAATTGTGTATCTGAAGATGTAACCCCTAATTCCCCCTGCAGATCATCTATTGAGGACAGTAGATTTGTTACTCATTTTTTGCATGCTCTAAATGAACAATTGCTGTACCATCTTGCTAGAATATAATACTTAATCTCATGAATTAAGCGTTTGACCATTTAATTTGCTATGAAGACAAGATAGAAAGCGAGGAATTTTCTAGAAGCCCAATGTGTAGAAAAGTTACAGTACAATTTCATTCGCAAGGAGATATTTATTTATTCAACGCATAATCTGTATGCTTTTTTTTTTTTTTTATTCTTTATCATAACATTTCTCAGCCCCATCATGTTTAATCAGCACAGTCATATTTTAAACTTTGGGATATCTTTGTAACTTCCAGAGAGCAAAACTAACAAACAGACAAGATGACTTACCACCTTACGAGTTTCTGTAAGTTTAGCCTAACAAACACAGAGTTCTCAGGGTTCAAATTCATCAGATAAATATGTATGTCTCCCTACTCTCGTCCTCTTCTTTTTTTTCTTTCTTTTTTTTTTTCTTTGTTTAGCTCAGGGACAGGAGTAGCAAGCATGGAAAAGTTTAAATTGCAACAGGCATGGGACAAAGACAACCTGGTATCACCTTGGGAGTGCAAGGAAACACATAATTTGTTCCTGCTTGAGTCCAGATATTATTTCAGGAATACGATGTCATATTGAGAACACTTTAATTTTTAAGCCAGCTTCCTGGTTCTTAGGGATCAGAGTTCTCACATGGGTAAGGTCCCTGATATCACTACAAAGAGTGACTTCATCCACATTTGCTTTCCCAAAGCTTTACACATCTCTTAATTTATTTACCAGCCCCCGAAAAGTGTCTATAACCTTAAACACTTAGACCCTCCAGAGAATGGTGAAAGCAGATTTAATTGGGTAACGCTGTCTAAGGCTGTTTGCCAGGGCTCTGTGGAACAGTCTACTGAGGTTATATATTTTGCACTGCTTAGTCTATCTGTCATTTAATTTATTCCTGGCATTAGGTAGACATCCAATATTGTACCAGTGCCTAGCTCCCTGTAGTAAGCACAGAATCTCATAGTGCTGCCCAGTTTTGTGACCAGCACAACAGTGAGGCAGGGGCTGCAAGATGGACAAATTCCACAGCCCAGGAGTCAGTCTGTGCTCTCCTTTGCATTTCAGTCATATCCCTTGTGAAGAGAACTAGCTTTTTCAACCACATTAATACTATCATTGTGAAGTTTTATAATAAATACCTCACAAGTTTGGACATCCTGGCCAATTTTAAATACTTCTGATACACAGGCAATATTTCTTGATTGTCCAGCAATAAGAAGTTTTCTTGGAGTACTCCGAAGTTTTTTCCTACACAAGGAAGAAATAGTATTGTTTTCTCACTTCATAAGGTCTGAAATGAGGAATACATTTCACAATTCAAATTAGATTCCACAATTCAATAGCACATCAGCATTTTGGGCATGAGGCATCTAGTTCACTCTCACTATTTATTTCTTAAAGTATTCCTTTTTCTTCCTTATGTCCAAGAAAGAAAGAATGTTACATGACATATGTAGTGCTTTCTTTACAGGATGTAGCAGCTTTCTGTTTTTCCCTTTTGTCATTTTTTTTTCTCTTCCCAGAAGGCTGACTGATCTTTCTTTGTTCCTTCAGTGTTTCAGAGAAGCAAATTCAGCAAGGTCTGTCCAGGAAAGCAGTCTTCTAATGTCTTTGCAAGCAGTGCCATATACTCTTTCAGTCTACACTCTTGCACAGACAAAGTGCCAGATAACTCCTGCTCTGAGACAATCTCTTAGAATATACCAGATGCTATTAGCATTGTCTTCTTCCATGCAAGAAAGCAGGAAAGGCTTCTGCAAAACTTAAGGACAGTCATTGATACCATGGTGGATACACTTTTAGGACCAAAAACTCTGCTGTTTTAAAGTCACTGTTGATCCACATACATCTATTCCTGTCATCTATGGAGTGAATATCAAAAAGTCATCGTGTAACTTGAGACCAATCTCATTGTGGACTTGTTCCAATGATTGTTACACCAGCTTCAATTCGGAAATGACAAATCTTCCAAAAGCTGCTGCAAAGCCTGATTTTTATCTCTGCACACTTTTACAGACTGTGTTGAGCTTGAATAAATATGGATCTTCCCTTTCTGAAAACCAACAAATTAATTACTGAAATGAGGTTAAATGTGGAAAAGAAAAAAGGAAAAAAAATGATTTGGCTGTTATGGTATCCTTTTACTAATGTCACATTCTCAGCTGCAGTTTCTTAGCAGAGTTTCTTAGCAGAGTATAATATGTAGACTGGAGACACTCTTGGCAGTGTCTCAGTATCTTAATGTATTTATCTTGACAAAACCCACATGAGGTCAAGAAATGCCTAATACACCACTGGTAGATACAGAACTGAGATGCAGAGAGACAGCATGTTTTTTTTTGTTGTTGTTGTTGTTGTTTTTTTCCTCAGGTTACAAGGGATGTCTGTGACAGACATGGGGAAACAGATCCCAAGATTAATGCCCTGACTAGTGAAATGCTTTCCCTTGGCCATGGCTGGTCATTTGAGTAGATAATGAACCCTTGTTTACTTCTGAGAATACTTTGACGATGTAAAAATGATTTCCCGTTTTCACTCACACTGCTGAAAAACAGCCTGGACTTGGGTTTCATGCTGCAATATCTTGGTACGATAAGTTTGTGACTCCCTGGAAAGCCAGCATAGAGCGACATGGTAATGGCATGTCAATAAGCCTCTTCATAGAGAAGTCACTGTGAAGAGTATCTTTTTATAATGAGAGCTCAGCAAAGCAGAGTCTTGCCCATGGATACATACAGAATTCAAGAATTTAGGTAAGTTCAGTTCTTAAAATGAAATGTAAAGGAAAGGAGAAAGTATTAATGGACATAACATGTAAAACACACTGAAATCTGTAATTTCTGCTGAAGTTGATATCAGTTTTTACATTGAAGTGCCCTGACAAATCATGTTATATATTGACCAAAAGTAACACTTTTATTCTATATATTTTATATACTTCTATTGTATATACATAAAATATTTTCTACAATAATTATTCAATTTATTCTATTTCCTAGAATATTTTATTCTAATTTATAAAATACATTTTTATTATACATATGTATTTATTTGAACTACATGTTTTTACCAAAAGTAACATTTTTATAAAAATGAGGAAAATAATGGACTTTGTACATTTAGGCTGCAAATAAATTTGGGATGAAGTATCTTCTTTTCCTACTTTAAATTTTCTTTTCTTTCCTTCTTTCCTTCTTTCTTGCTTTCTTGGTTTAAAATCTGTAACTGTATTCTGGGGGAGAGAGGGAGTTTTTTGTTTTTGTTTTTGTTTTTGTTTTTGTTTTTTGTCTTTTCTTGCCAGCATGCTTAGTAAATTCTCTAAATAAACTGAAGGAGGAATATGGTGTGTATAATGGCCACCCATGACCACATATTGAAAAGTGACTCAAAAGGGTCAGGACTTGGGTCTACGTTGATTTCTAATCTATCATACTAGAGCCCACCAGAACTCCATTGTATTTTGGTGGCACTCTAAGATCATCTCTAGACTAGTTATCACTTGTTGATTAAACCTCATGAAAATACTGTGTAATATTAGCATGTCAAAATCGTTGTTTCCAACATGTTTTCCTAGACAAGCACCTCTTACAGTAATTTTTGTAGATTCTTTTTTTTTGTTTGTTTGTTTGTTTTTCATTAAGATCTCTTCAATATTTTTAAGTCCATTTAGGGAAATGGGAGTTCATGCATCCTACCCTCCCACTAACAATAGGGTCCAAGATTTAAAAACAAAATCTTAATCCTATGGATCTTTAGCAGAAATAATCTTCTAATTTAACTGTTGCACTTACCAATGGACTTTCAGAAAAATGATGCCCTCAGTCTTTACTGGATTTATAAAAGATTATTGATACTTCAAAACCAACCCTGTAATGATGTCATTGACTTCAGTGGAAGTGTAAGTGCTTCATCCAGGCAAGCAAAAACATTTAGAGGTCTTTTTAAAATCAAAAAGAGTTAGTCATCTCAATGCTATTGCAAATAAGAGGCTATCTACTTGAAGAAAATTTGTAACAGTTCTTACACTTGATTTATTTGTATCTGTCTCATATTTGTTGTATGTTTTTAGAATGTTGCATGGTTTCAAGCCACCATTAAGAAGACGTAGTCCAATCTGATGTCTCTCACTATAGTTATGTAGTATTATAAAAATAATTTCAATAACACATTCAAAATGCACACTCTGGAAATAAGTGAAACAGAAACTCTCAATCTCCATAACACAAGGCAGTAAGAATCTAAGTTTAAGTTTGCCATTCAGAAACAACTTGAAAACTGAAAATGTGTTTTGCTAAATAGAATCATTAGTATTTTTTATTTTTTTTTTATTTTTTCCTTATTCTTATATTTTCTTTAGTCAGGAATTCAGAAAAAAATAAGGAGGATTTCTTTCCTTTCTTTCCCCTCCTTCCTCTAATTATCACAAGGGAAAATGAGGCAAAGAAGAAAAGAGAAACTTGAGATGAAGTTTAAACAAACAAACAAACAAACAAACAAACAAAAACCAATGAATAGATAGATGTTCTGCGTTTCAGAAACCAAAAATATGGTTTCTATTTTTACTTCATCCCCAGGTAAACCAAGGAATGCTAACACTTCAAAAGCTTTTTGAATATTTTTGAACTATTATGAACATTTTTTTGTGCTACCCGCCACTTATAAATATAATTTACATTTTATCTGTGATAAAAGAGAATTTTTGTTTTAGGACTTTGTCTGATTTTTCAAGATCAATGAATAATTATTATTATTATTATTATTATTAATAATTATTATAATAATTATTAATTATTAATAATAATAATAATAACAAAACAAAACAAACATTGAGGTTAATGACGAGGCAAAGATTAGTTGTCTCAGCTATAGGCATAGGCTGATATATATAAATATATAAATATATATTAATAAGTAAAACTGAACACAAAGAAAAAAGCTCTACTAGGAATTCTAAGACAGATCATAACCCTAAGTGCATTGCTTGCTTTCTTATACTACCAATTACAGGCTCTTTTAATTAGTTTACATCTTGTGCAATAGAATGTACCACTTAGAGGGTGGTTCGCCAGTTTCTGCTGAGCAAATCTCAGAAACATAAACACTAGGAGAGAAAAAGTACATATAACTGATAGCAAGATCAGAAATCTGTAATACGTAGAAGTGTCTTTTTCCACTGCTCTTCAGAGATGGAAAGAGGAAAGCATACCACTGCACAGACCTAAAGAGGATTTAAATTTAAGTAGGGTCCAAGAATTGGCATTATCTAAACACTGAAAATCCACTTCTTGTTGCAGCATTTCACAGGTTCTTAGTGATTGAGCTCTGTTTGTATTTGAAGAAGCACACTGCTGCTACCCACTAAGCCTTACTGGGTCCAAGGTGGAAGGACAGGATAAAAGCTTTCCAGCTTTAAAATGGCACGTTGCTGTTGAATGAGATTTAGTATCCAACATCTCTTTCGTCTTTGATCTACTGCAGGTACAGAAGAGCTAATTGATCCATCTGTTTCTGAGTTGTAAGTGGTTTCTGGATCATAGAGCTGCTGTTTGCGAGGTGTCCCTGCGAGTCATGCTACTCAGTGAGCTCATTCTGGGTCGATGCCAAAGGCTCAGAGATTTCCGAGCCTGACACTTAACAACGAGCTGCAATTGGCAATTGAAGGAAGACAGTCTACTTAGGTGCACTGTCTTTCAAAATTGTCTGCATGCTATGGGTGGCTGGGGTGCCACCTTCGATTACTTTCCCATTTTCAAAGAAAATGGGTTATTTTCTGTTCCCACTGTAATAGGTGCTTTGACCTTTTACAGTTGCAGTCAAAGGCCTTTTTTTTTTTTTTACTGTTCAACAAATTTTCTCCCATTTTGCTTGTGATGATGTTCAATAATAGCGACTACCAGAGTACAAGTTCTACTCTGATTTATAACACAAGGATGTGTTCATAAACCGTTGAGGGTTTGATGAATCTGTGTGCACAGCTGATCTGGAGACAAGCATCATGAGCAAGTTGAGAAGGTTGAAATCTTTCTGATACCAACATTTCCACGTAACTGACAACACCTCAAAATGAGAAAATGGAAATTTTTTGCACAGCCTATTTTGGGAAATCTCTCCTTTCCCCCTCCCTCCCTCCATGCTCACACAGGTTTTATTTTTAAAACTGCAAGCACAGTAGTGCAATTTTCGTCACTACGATAGTCAGTGGCTGTGGACTGACAATTTACATCACACTGGTATTTTGTGAGAACCAAACTCAACTCTTCCTTATAAGGAATTTGTTCTATTAGCAATCTCATATTTGATAACTTCCCTGCCTATATAAACTATTATATATAAGATTTAATGAAATTTCTGTTCAGTCCAACCTATATAAAGTTGTTTAATATACAAGCATTTCTATTCAAAAGAACATTGGTGCAAAGGAGATGAAGGGAGGAAGGGAGGAAGGAAGGAAGGGAGGGAGGGAGGGAGGGAGGGAGGGAGGAAGGAAGGAAGGAAGGAAGGAAGGAAGGAAGGAAGGAAGGAAGGAAGGAAGGAAGGAAGGAAGGAAGGAAGGAAGGGAAGTACACTTTACCACAAACATTTCCTGAGACCTAATCATTAATAATTTTTTTTGTTGTTATTTTGATTTGATTGTTTGTTTTGCTGTTGTTGTCAATACCACACTTTTTCCTTCTAAACACATTAGCCTGTCTCTGTGTACACACAAAAAGTATTAAATAAAATATCTCAATATTTGCTGTATTTTTGTTCTCCATAAGTTTTTGTAATTTTCTGTCAAAGATATTTTGCATAAAGCTCTCAAAAGATTTTCCTCCGGTGATGTTTGAATAGCCGTAGTTGGTTTAAAGCACCTTCCAGCAGAGCTTCTTATATCAGTCTCTTGGGAGCACATTCAGCTCCTAAGGACCAGATCAGGAATCTGAGCTCCAGTTTTCAGTGCTCTTTGCTGGATTACATGTTTGACACAACCTGAGATAAGTAGTGTGAATAACCCCACTTTAAGTTATGAACTGAAATCACTAGCATTGGAATGAGGAGTCCACTGATTTTCCTAACCTAGATAATAAATTACATATATCGTATAGGCATTAATTTTCAACTGCAAACACTACATTTAAAGAGGATCTTAAGTGCTTCTTTTTATACAAAATCTCAGAAATTATAAGATATGTGCAAAGATTCAACAAGAGTTTTGTCTTCTATGGTAGTTTTGTTTCTTTTAATCTCTATAATTTCACTGTAAAGCTCCATAGTATAGACACATTTCTCTGCTTCATCCTCGAGAAGAAAAAGTTATTTTGACTTCCTGGGTCATCCCTGTGTGATGCAGCCTAACAATAAAAGGACCTTGCATGGTTACTTGATCCTTGTCAACTGAGGAATGAGAAAATTTGCCTTTGAGTCAACAGTTCGCAGCCTGATTTAAAATTAACTTCAAAGTGATACAGAAAATTAAGCAAATCTGCTACGAATAGGGATTCAGTACTGCTTAGCAGAACCTCTCTTGAAAACCAAGTTGAGGAGATGTCCAGAAAGCTTGCTTACCAACGTGTCACCCCCAAGCTGTAAGGGATGTGTCCTCACGTGTATGTTTTTAAATTGCCTGTTCATGAAGATGCTGCCCTGTTAATGAGCATCAGCACTGGCACGTTGGTATCCAGCACACCAGTGCGACCAGGTGGAAGTCAGCCAGAGGAAGGCTTTCAGTGCCAAGCTATGCTCAGGCACCATTGCTGTAACAGTGACAGAGCAATACTGAAAAGATCAGCCTGGAGTAGATGTAAAACTCCTCAGGGGAAATAAAATCCATTCTGCTTCCAATAGAAACAATTTCTTTCTTCCACACTACATTTATCCACTGGCCACTATGATTATTCTATTCTATGTTTAAGTCTCCATTGTTTATATTGTATTTATTTTTTAAAAGATACCTGTGACATAGGAATACATAAAATCCTTGTGTGAAAAAAAATAGCTATTTTCCATCACCTCCCACCATTCCCTTTGTGATAGAACAATGCACTACAAACATGATTAGTGGTCTGATGTCTTGTTCATATAGTAGGGTATCATAAAAAGCTCAATAGTGAAGGATAAGTGATCTGTAAGCTGCTGCCACCATCACTGTGTGCAGAAATTACCTGTATTGTTCCACAAGTGGTGATCTTGTCTCAGATGCAATTTTATTTTATTTTTTTCTGGTAAGTGTGCATTTAAAGAAAGTGGCATTGTGGAGGGTGGAGGGAGAAGAGGAGAAGGCATTATTTTCAATTGTGTAAATGCAAGGAGAGTAGCAATTATTAAAAACTGACTTCAATGAAGATTTGTTTTTAAATGAGTAAATGTGAGGAGAGCAATGAAGATGAAAACTGGCTTCGGTGAAGATTTGTTTGATGTAAGAGTGTGGTGCTCCATTACTGAGATAAAAGTAAGATGATCACCTGGGAAGAATGTATGTGAAAAATATATGAACATCTTACATTAAAATTAGTGAGCTATGCCAAAGGGGAGAAGTAACAAAGGAACCAGCACTTTCAGGACACCATCAAAGTCAGTAGGGAGCATTTGAACCAAGGCCAAAAGGACAGATATCACTGTTGCCTTCAGCTTTCACCCCTCCATCAAAGAAGGACACCCTGTGGTTACCTTTTAAGGGAAACCTACTGCAATAATATGCATTTTGTGTTACTTTCATTCCTTTAAAGTAAAATTTAAAATAGTGATTTCTATTGAGAACTAAGCAGGAAGCCCTGAGTGACACTTCTGAGCAGGATTGTCAATTGCAAATAGTGAACCTAATTCTCATTTACGCTCTTGGTCTAGCGATATAAAGAGGTCATCACCTTGGCTTAATGTAGATCTGCAATCACTTTCATCTTCTAATTCCAATAGAGACGATATCCTTGGTGTGAGTGGTAGGAGTCCTGACATACTTTAAGTCAGTATGCCACAATGAGTGGTTCTAGGATTGCTACCAGTGTGCAAAATAAGTAAATAATAAATAAATAAATAAATAAATCACAATTATAACTGAACCAAACAAATAAATAAATAATGATTAAACCCCCATATGCCTCAATTTCCACGTTCACAAAAGGAATCAAAGCAAACCTTGAGAAGAAGGGAGATTAACTTGCAAAGTTAAATTAAACATTCAACATTTTTTATTAGTTTAAACAAAGTTATCATGGCAAAGGAACAGAAAGTTTATTGAAATGCCTTTTTCTTAAGGCTATTTTTTTTGTTTAAAATTAAAAAGTATTGAGGTAAACTCCTTAAGATACCTGTGATGGAAGCACAAAACCTTGAGGTTTTGGAATAAATGGGTAAAAAGAACAAGGCACACTTATAGGGGTGTGTGTGCATGCATGCTTTTGTAGATTGATTGAAATCACTCAATTTTCATTAAGAAAAAAAAAAAAACACTGAATATTTGAACGTATTTTAAAGCCAACAGTCTGCTGGAGCATGTGTCTGTAGCTTCGTCTGTGCAGACCAGCCCTATAGCCTTCATCACAGAACAGAGCTCTCTTACCAGTTTGTCTGTAATCCTTATGCAATACTAGCAATGATTTTCATTACTGTTGGAATGATAAATCCAAGTAACCAAGAAGCTGTCAAAGACGTAACATATACCACCATTTGCCACACCACTAACATATACCACATCATTTGCCTCCCTTTCCTTTTTCTGTGTGGTGTAGATGAAGTCTATAGTTAGAGTTTGCTATTTTGTGATATAGTGTCTCAAATGAATTAAAGGTTTGGCACTTTTCACTTGTTATGCAGATATATTTCCCTTGTTACTACATTCTTCACCACACATTAGGTGTTAGAATGCACAGCACATTGCATGTGAGATGGGTGTTTCTACAAAAATAAAAACTGTGAAATAGAGATTTTTAATGATTTAGATAAAAGCATATTTTTGGATCATACAGATACTCTATGAGACTTTTAAAAATAAAAAGCAACAAGTTCTGCCTTCTTTTTCTACTTATGCTGTAATGATTTACATTTCTCAAAGCATATGGTGAGAATCTGAATTATCCCTTCTCCACCTACTACTCAAAATTTCTTGCCTACTGATTTCAGCACCTAATCCATGGTGCTAAAACCAATTAGTGATACATCAAAGGTTTTTTCAGTTGTAAAGTTTGGACCACTACAGAACATTAGCACATGAGCTCCTCATTATAGGCACAGATATATGTGATCTTTGATCCATGTGATAAAAGATACATTCAAAATATGTTTTCTTTGGCAACCTTACAATCTCCTAATTGAGGAAAAAAAGCTAATTATACAGTTCTTTCCAAGGACGGAATCTGCTGTATTAGGGATTGTACACAAAAACTAAGTGGTAAATGAGAAAGGCTAATTTCACTTTATTTCTTTGTGCAGAATTTTTTCTTTCTAGAACTCTAGAAAGTTATTTTTCACAAATCATATGCTCTAGCGAATGCTTTGAGGTTTCAAGGAGGCTGCTGGATTAATATTCTGAACAAAATTACAGTCCCAAAGATGTGCTTAACTTTTGGCACAGAGTAGCCATACCAAAGTCAATGAAATTAAGTCATGCCAACTGAAATTAAGCATTAAAGAATAAATTAGTAAATGCCATGTTCTCCTGTTGGCCGGTTCCCATTATGCCTCTCTTGTTTGCACAAAGTATGTGGAGTTAAAACAAGCGATGAAATAAATGGTGAAGCATGCACCTTGTATACTTTACTGCTCAGACTATTTGATAGGTTATTCATTTTCTCCTGCCATTCTCCATCCCTCCATGAAGTCATTACATAGATGTAAAAATAACAAATGGAACATTGCCATTTGATATTAGATCACCAGCAACATTTATTTATAGTCCTTTTTCTTCCCTTGAGATGGAATTTTTCCGTCCTTTGGAACCTGTGCCCAAGCTTGCTGTGCATCAGCCTGTGTTCCTTCAGCAGTGCATCAGGAGAGAAAAAAACATTGCTCGGGGCTGGCAGGGAGATGTGATGTACTGGACATCTATAGTGTGAGATATTGCAGCCACACTCCAAAGTGGGGGGAGAGGAAGGTTGCAAGGTCAGACCTATATTTCTTGCTTCTGCCTCCTAGGGCAAAGAAATGGTTTCTTCTTTTAGGACAGAAAGAATGAAGGGGAGAAGGTAAAGGAAGAAAGGAGGGAGGAAAAGAAAGAGTGCTTTCTGCCCAGGAGATCTCTTTCTCAGACTGAGATGCTTAGATTGGTTGCTGATTTAGTGGCCAAGATTTTAATTTCACAGAATCACACTGGAATTTCCAGCATAAGTAAAAGCAATATCTAATTTGCAGTGATTCAGACAAGGAAATGGAAGCTTGTGAAATCACATACATCAATACAGAAATGTTACCTATAAAACATTCACTAACACTTTGCTATAAGAATTTCAGAAGTTTTTTAGGGGAAGATTTAGCCACTCCTGAGAAAAAAGTTTTCTAAATGCCATTTAAAGGAGATTCTTCCTTATACTGTAGCTTCTTTGGGGTGGAGGTTGCAGAGATTTCTGTTAACAGGTAAGATAGGATTTTCATTTTGTAAAATGCCTATTTCACTAATGAAAGGGCAACAGTAATATATATCTCTCTATATATATACACTTAACTCTTAACTTATTCTGATCACATTGGGTAATTCTCTTCATTTTTTTGATCTATAGTAACACCTTTAGAAGTAGCCTTTGAGGTACCATAGGGTATTCCACAATTCCTTTTCTTCCCACAGTAACCCTGATTAGTAACACAGAACCCCTTTCCCATTACCTAATTTATCTACTATTGCGGGTTCTTCACATCTCAATAAGGTCCAGGAAAGACTCTCCCTGATATAATTAGGGCACCACCTTTTGAATATCACTGGTATATGCTGGTGAAGAACGTAGGTAAATCAATATTAGCATCCTTTTTCCGTCTTCGCTCATTACCATCTATTGAAAGCCCCTAATATGTCTTCTGAAATATCTGCATTAAAGCACGATTAAGTAATCTAATATCTTTCTCCATCTCTCCAGCAGAATGGCGTGGAATAAATCTAATTCAAAAATGATCTATCTGGTTCATAGGCAGACACACAGATTTTTATATTCCTCCTCCTTTTTCAAGACACCCACTTCCTCTAAATTTCATTTTCTTTCCATGTAATAAAAAATGAACTAACATTGATTTCACTTTTATATAATTTTCTTCTATTGTGCCTATATGACATGACAGTGAATAACAGCATATGCCATGAAAACAATTACATAGCACCTCTGTATTTATTTGTTTAATTATATCTCTTTATTCAAAACAAAATTGTTTGCTTGGACATGAGTGGCAAGACATAGTGATTTGTGCACCTGTTTTAACTTTAAGTTTAATGTAGTTAACTACTTCCTAGAAGAAATATCTGAAAAAATCTCTGGCTTTCAGACACCCTTCTGCCTAGTGGGTCTCCACAGCCCAGCCAGGAGCCCAGATGGACACCTGGAGAGCTGCTTGTGCCAAAGTCTCACGGCAATCAAACATATAAGGATTTCAGAGGATCAGAGTACCAGACTGAGCCTGAATTCAGAAACACTATGGTCACAGAGCACAACATCAATAAGTCCTTCACAGCTTTGCTGCACTACACAGGGCCAAAGCAAGCACCACTGCATGCACCAGTTTGTGTTGTGTAGCCCTACCAGTTTGCATAGAGCAAGCTGAGAGGTATCCATGCAGCACCATGTATACATTTAGGTATCCAACCCATCTGGAGGAAGACACCATATCAGAGTAGTTTTCACAAACAATTTTTATAGAGAGATGGGTGCGTGGTCATATACTACCAAGTAATTAAAAGTAGCATCTTTGCCAGCCAGCCACATGGGAGGGCATTGAGCTGTAACAAAGGTGATCAAATTTGGCATTTTTCTTTGCTTTAGAGAACTGGAGCCCTAATCTCCTTCAATACCCAAAGTCTGCCCTAATTACCATGCCATAAAATACTTTTTAAATTTTCTTTGGTTGAAGAAAATAGTTACCATCACTAATGCATTATGCAACGCCTTGTTGGCAAAATTAAGCATTTGCTGGGGCAAAGGAGAATTAAACATTTGCTGGGCAGAACATCTGGGTCCCAGGGCTTCTCTTGACCCAGGAGGGAGTATTACACTGCTGAGAGGGATCATACCATTGCAAGGTAGTGTCCTGAGAGCCATGACTTCTGGTTCTAAGAAATTATTTCCAGTAGAGAAATTGCAATGCATGGCTCATCTGATCTCATTCTTTCACCCCCACGGGTGGGAGGAGTGTCTGATGGACAAGCCTTCCTGAGTGGACAGTTGTGGACCTGGGAAGCATGGCCAAGGTTATGCCTCTTAGGTGGAAGTGTACGTACCCTCAGGATGAGCCAAGAGATTTCCACATTTCCTTTTTGGATTTACAGTTCTGAAAAGACAAAAAGGCAAGAAATCCACCCCTGTGAAACTTGTCTGTTACCATCAGATGAGGTTTTCAAAGTTACAGTGAAAGGCAGTGGCAGATCAGGATGCTCAGGTACCTCCTTTTTTCTGTTAGCCATTACCGACCCCTGCCCAGTACCGATTCTGTTTCTGACTCATTGGTCATTGCTGCTGCTCTCACACAGAGCTTTCAGGGCTAGCAGACATGATATAGTAGTTGCAGACATGATATAGTAGACATGCATATTAGTTGCACTGGAATATATTATTTTAATTCATTGTGGCTGATGGTTTGATATGTGTGTTGCTGTCAGATGGATTCATTGACATTGAAACAAATAAAAGTTAGGTCTTAAAGAAGCCCCCAAATTACTCTTAGATTAAACTGTTTATCTATTTTCAAACCATCTACTTCACATATTCACAGCTTCTCTTTGTTCAGCCTTTTAAGAGGAGAAGGAAAGAGGTAAATTCAATGACATGAACCACTACTGACAAATGTACGGAGGGATTGTTTAATTAAATAATAGTTAAACAGAACATACATGCAGTGAAATTAATTCTAAAGCTATTGTTTCCAAACTTGGAAAGTATCCAAGTTAGTTTTGTGTCCTCATCTGAGGAACTGAAATAAAACAAAACTATAACCCCCCCACAGAGATATACACACACACACACACATACATACACACACACCCCATCCAAGTATAAAGAAACTCTTTATGCAAAATACTTTCTTAATACTTTTTGTTAGCATTGAGTAAACATGAAACACTCAACTTTTTAAAGGGCTGTGGTTTTATTTGTTGCATTGCTTAATTTCTAATATACTTCTAACACAGCACGTTCCATCTAAGTAGATATACTTATGTATATATTCCCTCCTCCTCTGCAAATTGCCTCTTTGTATTTAATATTTTTTTATATGAAAAAAAATCTGTGTATGCAGACCTTATACATTAATTTAGCTGTATTAATAATAGAAACTGTTAAAGTATTTCTAATGTGTTAATTAGATTATAGTACATGAAGTGGGGAAAAAAAAAAAAGCAACAAACAAAAATCTGAAAAATATTTCAGATATAAGCACAGAAAATCCAGAGTCTAGGCAGCTACAAGTAAGTGATAGCTCTGGACTCAATAAAAATAAATAAATAAATAAGTAGGAAACCCTGAAGATTAGTTACACTGACAGGATTTTATCTGTCATGCAAAAGCTGAAGGAGAAATAAGCCAGGTCACTGGTTATCTTACTTCAGCAAACAATGCCTTGAGCTTTGTTATGAGAACTACAGATCTGTTCATTTTTCTACAGAATATCACAGCCCACTGGTGATACCCTTTTAAACTAAAACCTTCCTTCTGTCCTGTCATATCTCCACTCATAGGAGCCAAATTCTTTTTTTTTTAAGGCTTTTTTTTAGCTTTTTTTTTTTTTTAGCATTTTTCCCTGATCCCTGTTATTTAAAATTATTCAATGAGTGTTTTGTGTAAAAATACTGGCCTGCAGCTTGCTCAGGGGAGTTGTTCTATTAATGTACAGATATATTGCTATTCAGAATTTGCTAGCCATGTGGTAGGTCTGATCACCTGAATCACTTTGTTGTCTTTCTGTTCAAGACTCCCTGGATTACAAAGGGTTTTTGAGCCCATCACAAAAGTATTATGCTACTCTTATTTCTTCAAATGGATGTTTGCACATGTTTTGCACCAGTCTTTCAATGAATATTTTTAGAGCCAAATTCACACCTTTGAATACTTACAAAAAGCTACAAGGACAAGGTTGCAAATGCTGTTAATTAGGGAAAAAGAAAAAAGAAGAAAAGAAAAAAGAAGAAAAGAAAAGAAAAGAAAAGAAAAGAAAAGAAAAGAAAAGAAAAGAAAAGAAAAGAAAAGAAAAGAAAAGAAAAGAAAAGAAAAGAAAAGAAAAGAAAAGAAAAGAAAAGAAAAGAAAAGAAAAGAAAAGAAAAGAAAAGAAAAGAAAAGAAAAGAAAAGAAAAGAAAAGAAAAGAAAAGAAAAGAAAAAAGAAAAGAAGAAAAGGGAAAAAGAAGTATAAAAAGGAATGTATTGCTTTACCAAAATTTACAGAATTCCTTCTGAAATTAAAGAAGGTTGGGAAAACCCAACTGGCCCCACTTTGGGTTAAGCAACAGCTTCTTTTCACTTATCTTTTTCTTTTTGCTTTCTCAGCTTCCCAAGGGGTCTCCTTTGTGAAAGTTACAGCTCAGTGATGACCACCAATGCCCCGGCCACAGGCTGGGGTGCAGCTTGCATGGGAAAAGCTCTGCCGTTAAACTCTAGCTTTTTTTGATGGGAAGTGCCAAAAACAGAGAAATGGGACAGAGTAAGAGCTGTACTTGCGAGATGAGGATATGGTAGCTGTTGAAGGAGAATAGTCCTCTGGAAATCCTTTCCCTCCTCAGCCATAGCTGCAGTCAGATACAAAGTTAGTTAGCTTGCCTGCTTTTCCCAGACTCCTGCTATGTTTAACCAGCTGCGCTGACGAGTTGGTGATTCGGGCTGCGCTCACTGGGACCACTAGAGGGCTTGGCTCTTGCTTCTGGAAAGTAATAAGAATAAAAGAGGTGCGATGTTCCTCCTTTGTACTTCATCCACTCACATATATATATATATATATAAATTAGACTTATGCAACATTTCTTGGTCTTCTTCGTTAAAGATTTGCCAGGATGTTTTGCTCAGTCCAATCCTTTGGGATACTGAGCATGGCAGAGATACTCTTTGAAGAAAATTCTCAAAGACCAGTACCTAGAAAAGACATATTTGTGACCATTACTGGGTTTTAGGGGGTTTAAAAGTGGAGATTTTGTGGGTTCATCATACAGTCATAGAATAGTTTGGATTGGAGGGGGCCTTAAAGCTCACCTATTTCCAGCCCCCTTGCCACGGGCAGGGACACCTCCCACCAGACCAGGTTGCCCAAAGCCCCATCCAGCCTGGCTTTGAACACCTCCAGGGATGGGGCATCCACAGCTTCACTGGGCAGCCTGTGCCAGTGCCTCACCACCCTCAGAGTGAAGAATTTCTTCCTTATATCTAATCTAAAACTACCCTCTTTCAGTTTAAAGCCATTACTCTTTGTTCTATCACTACACTTCCTGACACAGAGTCCCTCCCCAGCTTTCCTGTAGGCCCCTTTAGATACTGGAAGGCTGCTACAAGGTCTCCATGGAGCCTTCTCTTCTCCAGGCTGAACAACCTCAACTATCTCAGCCTGTTCTCACAGGAGAGGTGCTCCAGCCCTCTGATCATCCTCGTCCCTCCTCTGGACTCACTCCAACAGGTCCATGTCCTTCTTGTGCTGGGGCCCCCGGAGCTGAATGCAGTGCTCCAAGTGGGGTCTTACGATAGCACAGTAGAGGTAGGAGAATCACCTCCCTCAACATGCTGGCCATGCTGCTTTTGATGCAGCCCAGCATATGGCTGGCTTTCTGGGCTGCAAGAACACATTGCTGGCTAATGTTGAGATTCTCATCAACCAGGTCTCATCAACCAGGTAACCAGGTCCTTCTCCTCAGGGCTGCTCTCAGTCCATTCTTTGCCCAGCCTGCATTTGTGCTTGCATCATCCCTGCTGTGTATCATAAGCTTGAGAAATCTTGCTTAAATTGACTCATTTTTTGGATAAAAATAAAAAATTTAAAAAAAATCTGATTTAAAAATAAAGGAAGAGCAGAATCATGAAGTAATTCTAGTACTGCATGGGCACAGAACCACAGAGACCATGATTTCATCCTTCAGAATTAAATCTGGGGCTAATACTGTCAAATAGGTATAACTGTGCTTGTACATATTTTAACAAGATAACCATCTAAGCATGGGCTTTAGTCCCATTTTTTTGAACCACAAGAGTTCTTCTCCTGATATATCTCTACAGTCAAAATAGTAGTGACAATTATCAACACAGCTACAAAATTCAAAAATATTTAAATCTCTTAATATATTTGCTAAAGGATTATTTTTGAACTTGGAAACATTACTTCAGCAAAGCAGTTAAGAATCTAAGTTAATGCTGCTTATGGCATCATTCTAATTCGCAAGAAGAAATGCATTACAAGGGCAATAAAGCATGGAAGTGTCAAGAGCAAGACTGGGCAGTTAAATGATTAAATCTAAAAGAGAAATATATATATATATATATATATATCCACTTGTGATTTCCTTTTTGACCACAGCTTCTCCCAGGTATTTAGAGCTGCATCCCTGTTTACACTCAGACTCCTCCAGTCCTTGCAGCTATTTCATCCCCTTTTAGCTCAAGACTTGTCGGGATCCAGAAACCACCCAAAATGCTCACCCCAGTCTGTCTGGCCAAGAAACCTGTACCTTCTCCCTTTGTCTTTTTTTCTTACCAGGTTAATTTTCCTTAATCACCACTTCCACTAGGTCACTGCATAGAGTGGCAGCTCCAAGTCTCTCTTGGTCTTAGATGGATCCACTCAGCTTATCAGTTCCTGACTCCTTACCCGAAGGTCACAGTGCTCAGAGTCCATGCAAACCCTTCAGTCCTAAATCCTTTGCGGCTTTCTGGAAATCCCCATATCCGTAGATCTGCACATCCTCTTTTTGCATACCCTCCTATGATATTCTCATATCCCAAGTCCTTCAAGCAAGGTTGTTACAGACACCATCACCCTCCCCTCCCTAGTCCCCCCCCTCCTACCCCTTATCCTAGACTTGTGTGTCTTTCCTGCTTTCCCCCATTCTTGTACTTTAGTTACAACCATGTAAATTTGTCCTGCCATGCTGGGCATCTTTTTGCTGCCTGAATCTTGGGTGCCAATGGAAGTGTCCTGGGCAGTGCAAAAACAATAACCCCTCTCCTCTCAGCCCTCTCCTCTCAGTCCTGGCATCCTGGAACTAGTCTTTACCAAGTGGGAGCTAGCTACTTTGCAGATTTTTTAACTTGATTAAGAGGAACAGATTTTTAATAGAACTGAAAATGTGCACAAGACTAATAAATTTCTTGCCGTGAAAGCACAGGAGGTCCACTGCTTCTCAAAAGAACAGACATAACTTTTAATGAGGAAAAATGATCTTTTTTTCTTTGCTGTGTTTTTAGAAAGGCTAATCTATCTGGCCTATAATTTCTAATTAGATAAGCAAACTTAGTGTGAGACAATGCAGTTGGTTTCTCCAAAAACATATTTTAGAGGACATATATATATGATATAAAGCACTCTGCTTTGCTCCTTTCTCTCTGAATTCCTCTGCTGCATTGTTTTTACTTTAATGTTCTCTCTGCCTCATCTTCACACCTCTCCACAAGTTTTCTCAATGCTGCTTGTCAGTGTTTACCACTCCTGCCAGAGTTGCCCTCCCTTTCTGCTTTCAAACTGCTCCTCATCTTTCACCTGTCTGTTCAAAGGAGGCTTCTATGGCTCCTGTGTTTGCAGCCCCTTCTGCCGCCTTCTCCAAGGACATAAACTACCAGGATTTTCCAAGGGCACAGCAGGACTGTAGCAGTTCAGTAGAGTCAGGCTGCTGGGTTGTAGGCTCTTGAAAACAAGTACCGTACTTGTGTTTCTCCAGTATATTGAAATTACTCTGCCACTTCCATAATGCTTAATAAAATGAACAGTGGTGTCAATACACCTTCCCTTTACTTCTTTTTCTGTAAATTATTGTTGTTTATATTATATGTCTAACACAGAATTTACAGCACCATTTCTGTCTTTATTGGATTGAGACTCATGACTTTTTCAGCACCATTCATATAAATGATGTTATAAAATCAGAATAAAAGCTCTCCAGTTCCATGAAGGTAGATATGGAATCCAAAGTATTTTTATTCCAGTCTTATTTATTTCAGTTATTTCTTTAACGGGGTTGTTAACTCAACTGCAACACACTTAGCCAAAATAAGAGTATAGTTGTCATCAGCAGCATTTTGTCTTTATTTTCCTTGTTGCATAACCATTTAGGGAAGTTGGTCAAGTTTTAACACATACAAATGATGTAAGAACAAACAGATTGCATAAGGCTTCAAAATGATTTACATATTATTAAGCATTCTCAGTATGCTTAAATTAAAGCTACATATATACTTGTATGTAAACACACAGAAAATTTTGTTTGCGGACGTGACAGACAAGTAGTGGTTGGATCCAGCTTTCTTCATTTAGATGAGCTATACACTCTCTCCTCTCCTGTTTACAGCTTGAAAATAAGACTTTCTGGCAAAATATTTGTGCTTAATGGTGTTTTGTGTTTATTTTCATTTTATGAACATCTTCCCTTCTCTCTTAGTTCTTTGGCATCTGCTGGGAAAATATACGCCTTACTTTTCTCTACAACTCTTGAGTATAAGCATTAACAGGGAAAAATGTATTTCCTTTACAGAAGAAAAATTGTTTCTGTCCTGAATTTCTTCAGTTTTACAAAATCTCCCCAATGGAAAGGCTATATACTTTTATATTTTGTTATAGTGCATTCTGTGCATTCTATTCTTGCAAAACTGAATAATTTAACGTCTTCTCCTTGCAGTAGGGCATAATAATTCTAAACATATACATTCTATATAATTCTAAAAAGAAGAATTTGTGAAGTGCTTGAAATCATAGCATAGAAAATCGAGGACTTCCAACTTTTGAACCCACTGATGATTAATTAAATGTCAGACTTTACAAATGTTACCGACAGTTGTTTTATCAAGACACATGCAATTCATGTGCTTATTCTATTTCAAGCTTCCCAGACTTGATAACTGGTGAAATGCCCCTTTCCCTGTTGACAATACTTCCATCTCTCTACTTCCTCCAGCAGCTCATGAGAAATACATTTTATTAATACACACTTTTTAAATACAGAGCAGAGTAAATTGAATGTAATATGAAAATGCAAAATAGAGGAAATCTTGTGCTGCATTGTTGTTTGTTACCTTTAATCAGTAGAAACCCCCATTTTAATTTACTTGCAATTGGCAGAAAATGTAGGAGGTTTATTTGCTGCGGGTTTAAAGCTCAGCTTATTGCAAAGAGTATAACTATTCTCATCTATCAAATAAAATGTCTGCATTAGCTTGTTGCTAGCATCAAAAGGGAAGGGAGAATTAAGTAATAGGAAAGCAAAAGGAAATGCTCAAAAATTGAGATCAGCAGACAGAATCAGCAAACTTCAGTAAGGCTTTCAATACTGTCTCCCTTAAGATCCTCACACAGAAGCTCATGAAGTATATGTATGGCTGGGAAGTGTATGCCTGGCTGGGCAGACAGTGAGGTGAACTGAAAACTGGCTGAGTGGCCAAGCCCAGGGGGTGGAGGCCAGTTACTAGTGGTGTTCCCCAGTAGTCAATGCTGGGTCCAGTACTGTTCAACATCTTCATTAATGATCTGGATGATAGGACAGAGTGTACCCTCAGTGAGTTTGCTGGTGACTCAAAAGGAGGAGTGGCCAATATGTCAGAAGGTTGTGCTGCCATTCAGACAGACCTCAACGGGTTGGAGGAATGGGCTCACAGGAACTGCATGCCAGTCAAAAAAGGGATGTGCCAAGTCCTGCAGCTGGGAAGAAACAGCCCCAGGCACCAGGACATGCTGGGGGCTGCCTGGCTGGGAAGCAGCTCTGCAGGACAGGACCTGGGGGTCCTGGTGGACACCAAGTTGAGCATGAGCCAGCAGTGTGCCCTGACTACTGAGAAGGCTTATGGTATTCTGGTTTGCATTAGGGAAAGAATTGCCAGCAAGTAGAGGGAGATGACCCTTCCCCTCTGCTCAGTACTAGTGAGGCCACACTGTGTCCAGTTCTGGGCTCCCCAGTACAAAAGAGACACGGACATACTGGAGAGAGTCCAATGAAGAATGACAAAGCTGATGGAGGGACTTGAGCATCTCTCCTCCGAGGAAAGGAAGAGCTCTTGATCTTCAGCCTGGGGAAGAGAAGGCTCAGGAAGGCTCTTATCAATGTACTCAAATTCCTAAAGGGAAGCTGCAAAGAGGATGGAGCATGGCTCTTTTTGGTGGTTTCCAGTGGCGGGACAAGAGTCAGTGGGCACAAACTGAGACACAGCAGGTTCTCTCTGAACATCATGAAGGACTTCTGTGCTGTGTGAGTGACAGAGCACCCACAGGCGCAGGTTGCCCAGAGAGATTGTGGATCTTCCTCTTCAGAGATCTTAAAAGCTGCCTGGACATGGTCCTGGGCAACCTGATCTAGAAGACCCTTCTTGAGCATGGGGGTTGGACCATATGACCTCCAGAAGTTCCTTCCCACCTCAGCCATTCTGTGTCTCTGTCATTCTCTCAAAATTTCAAGTTAACGTTCAAAAGTTGGCTTGATACAGTGATAAGGTTATAAACCAGAACAGAACTACCTGTCACTAGTGCCATCTCTAATACTTGTGGTTCAATAACAAGGATATTAATGCCTTAATCTGAAACTGTTTGTCTTGCACTTCCGTTATATTATTCTTTGGATCTTTGGACAAATGCTGTAAATCAGTACTTTCTTCTCTTTCAGCGCTTTAATTCTCTTCGATTGGTAAAGACCATCAAGACAATGAGCTTTCTTTGTCCAAATAGGTTCAAAAAGGGGAAAATATGGTTTTCTAATTTTTCTTCCCCAAAATTCACAGAGTTGCTCTCTGTAGAGGTAACCAGAACCAGTTACAGTACCACTTGGAGAATTGAATGCTTCTGACAAAGCTTCTGAAAAACAAAACTAACGATTAAAAAAGACTGGCAGCTTGAGAGCCAAAACAGCTGGCAGGCTTTGTAGAAGAATGAAAATACTCACATTCTTAATAATCACTATGGAAAATCCACCAAGGAAAACCCACGTTCTTTTTTCCTTTCACTTTTCTATTTGGGTCATCAGTTTTCGTGATTTCTGGATGAGGCAACAGGCTGTCATGAAAATTGTCAGGAGACAGAGCTTTAACACAAGATATTAGAAATTATAGGATAGGAGTGAATTGTTGAAGCAGATAGGCCACAGTAAATCCCTTAAGCCGAGCTGGAACAGGCAAACACAAACACAGGCAGCACTACATGAGGCTCACAAAGGTTCTGAAATTGCACTTCAGATCTTCCAGGCTTATAAAGAAGTACCCATTAATTCATCCTCTTGCTCTGAAATGGATATTTATTCTGCAGCTACTATGGATCTGCAAGACTACTCAAGTATACTGTCATGTATTTAACCAAAAAAAAAAAAAAAGCTGTGCATAAACACAAATTTTTAAAGGTAGGTTTTAATTTAAAATATATGATGTGTAAACATAAAGGAGCAAAAACATTCTGCAGTATTTGTTTATCAGCACTATGACTATTTTAGAAAATCTTACATATTTTTGTACTATGTATTTTAGCCTACTGACTTTTATGTACATATATGCACACTAGCATACGCTTGTGGAAATAATGTCTCCAAACAGGGACTTTGGGTCTCATGGAAGTTGAATAATTTGCCTCATCCATTTTAAAAATGTCTCCAGTAATGAAAATGGCTGTCAGAGACTTTCCTGAAAACAAACAAATGTTGGTGCTGGGCTGGATTTAAAAATGTGCTGAAAGACTACAGTGATAATTATTAAATAAATAAATTATAAATAAATTATTATTGATTTATGCATATTCCAATGTCTGGAGCAGTGTCTGGAGCTGGCTGAGCTGTGTTGAGCACAGAAATGCACACAACAGAGGAGGAAAGACCTTGGCAAGAGGCCAAACACCAACATGAATAGGTATGAGAGGTCCAAAGAGCACCAAAGAATGAAAAGAGCTAAATGATGTTGAAAACCTGAAACTCATTTTTAATAAGGGCCACTCAGGCAGCTCCAGCAGCACTTAGCAGTTCAACAGGCCATTGCTACATTAGACCAAAGGTCAGGGTGGAAAGCCAGGCAGTAAATGCCTAAGAGACATCTCTGTAGCCTCCAATGTCATTTGGTAGATACAAGGACCATGGTGTCAGTTTCCAAAAGCTGCTTTCTACCCTCAAGTAATAACTGTGTCCTAACATCTTTTGCCAAGCCAGGGACTACCCTGTGAGCAGACAGCAAATGCAGAAACCCCAGTTTTCTAGCAAATCAATACTGCCCAACTAGGCAGCAGAGCAATAGCATTTTGCTTTTCCAATTTTACTCTGCCGTCCTAGGCAGGTGCCTTCATTGGCTGATGGCTGGAGCCAGGCCTGCCACAGCCTTGCTTCTGGGTTATTGGAAACATTCACACATTTATTTGGAGAGCCACAGCTAGACCATGCTTGCTTCCAAGATGAGGTTTGGACATCTAGAAAAAATTCTAAGGAGGCACTTTCATAGTCATAGTTGTAGTCGTAGTCGTAGTTGTAGTCATTATCCTTCACATGATCACCCAGTTTCACAGCACCTAGACATATAGGTCCTAAAGTTCCTCTATCTTTTGTAAATACATTTAGAATGTCCTTCATGATCCTTTATGAGATGTCTGGGAAGGAGTAGTTAGCCACTCTGCATCCCATGTCCCGTATCATAAAACGTGATAATGGTTGTGGAAGATGTCCCTGCAACAGCAGAGTGCTTTGAGGTGTAGCTGACTGATGACCGAACACCACTTTGAAGTCTTCCAGTTGCAGTTTATTTTTAGAGAGTAAATACTGCAATGTCAGGAGGAATAGTATTCTTGAAAAGCAGTGCAGTAACAAGGGCCAAACTCATGGGAATTGCAATTAAATAATAATAATAAAAGGAAATTAAAAAGAGTTAGCTTATAAATGTTGGATAAATCTTGTTGTCACGGTGCTTCTAGAAACCTCTTCCAATCTGCATTAGTTGTTTTCCCAGTGCCATTAACTATTCATGCCTTACAAACCTGGTTTTGTCACTAATAGTTGGGCTGTGTGATGCACACACTACAACGTGGCTTACTCTGCATTCTGTAAGAAAACATGCCTCATTTTTAACTCACTAAGATGTATTTTTAAAATAATATCACTGAAAAAAAAGTCTAATACATTCAGATTCCACTGCTTGTTTTTATAATCTGACGATGGGATTCTTATCTTTCAAAGTTTGCATTGTTTTGTGTCAATAAATAAGTCTTTTAAATATTTGCAACTTGATTTGAAGCAAATCATTTAGTCACTTAGCATTGTATTTCCACTTGTAGTCCCAAACGAGTGTCAAAAACATGAGAGGAAGTCCTTTCCAGGGAGAAATCTGTAATGAACAAGAAGGCGTTGCTCCGTCTGAGGAGAACTTGGAAACTGACAGCTGAAGGGACACCAGGAACTGGAGAAAATCCCATAACGGCACTGAACTTGTCATCACCTTGTTACTGTTGATGTTGGAAAAGACTTGTCCAGACAGATGTATCAATTTGTTCCACAAGACAAAAGCAGAAATGCATAACTACAGTTACAACTAACCCAGAGAATAATCTGACCGGCAAATACTGCAAGTTTCATGGGATGAAGCACATAAAGCCATTACAGCTCACACAATAGAATACCTGAGGCACATTGCTTTTTTCTCTCTCTTTCTTCTTTTTTCTTTTTTTTTTTTTTTTTGGGGGGGGGGGGAGGGGGTGGAGCGGGGGTATCAGGGGCTGGATATTGCTAGATAGAAGCAACTGATGAAGCAGAGGAATGAAGAGAAGCAAAAGAATATAAAAAAGACCAAAGGCACGAAATGATAAAAGGTGTGAAAGACCCAAGGTGTGAAACAGAAATAGGGAAGATCTCCCAGAAGGAGAGAGGAATGAACACTCATACGTCAAGTATTGATTGGGCTGTACTGTTACATTATGAGCTATATATAAGGTACTAGCTTCAGTAGAAGAAAGTATGATAATAAGTAGAGATGGATTAACTTAATTTGAGAATAAAAAATTGGTTGAAAAATGTGTTTCAGTTCCTCTAAAATTATTCACAAATTATCATCATATCCAATTAACACTTAGGAAATAATTTGAAAGGGATCACAAGACAGATTCACTGTCCTGGTGGTGCACTGCTTCTATTCACTTGAAGGAGCCGGAGGGCTGGGCACTCCTCCAGGACAGGATGAGATGCCTTTTCTTGATGCATCTGAGCACACAGGTTGTTGGCTTTTCAGAAGTATCTTACCTATCAGTTACAAAATTTTCAAGGTGAAGACACTCTCAGTTATTCCTAATGGAGGTCATATACAATAATTCAATCATTTGTATGTTAAGACAAATGCACATGCCAGGGATATCTGGTTTCTAGTCCCACCTCCAGGGAACACTGATAAAGCCTATAGCAATGGTGGTCCTCAGCTACAGGAAACAGTGTCAAGATACACCCACGAGTCCCAGGGTCTGTCCCCATGCATTTAGCTCAGGAGTCTGGCCAGTGCATGGTGCACTCTCCTTATGGTGCACCTGCCTGCATTTTCTTCCAGGGGAAAACAAGGTACACCAGCCTGTGCAGTGGTGTCCTACCAGGTCTCTGCCCAACAAGGCAGTGGAAAGTGGTGGGACATGTTCATGCTCTTGGTAGCCTGGAAATGCTCCTAAGTCCCACAGATTAGCAGTTAACTTCTGAAAACATTTATTAGTTGTTAACATGGCTCAAACTGGCTTTAAAAATTAATAAAATAAAATAAAATAAAATAAAATAAAATAAAATAAAATAAAATAAAATAAAATAAAATAAAATAAAATAAAATAAAATAAAATAAAATAAAATAAAATAAAATAAAATAAAATAAAATAAAATAAAAAATAAAACCAGTATCTTCCACATGGTAATTTCATTAACTATTACCATACAGCACTGATTTTCTTCTTGAAGGCATCTAAGCAATTCTGTATTTGAAGTGGTATTACTATTACTATTTTGATGTTTTTCAAGTACCAGCAAATGAAAATTTCCATTGACATCAAAAGGATCATTACATGTCAAACAAAACTACAATTTTTTTTTTAGGTATTCATGTTGCAGTAATTACACTTTCATCAACCTGCTTCCCTTCACATTTCACACTGAAAAATCAACTATTTTCACAGCTTAATTAACAAGAAATATGCCAGGATAAACTGCTTGAATCAGAGTTTAAATTATTGCACTCATTCTTATCAGGGTTTTATTTAACCTCAGCATTAAAAGATGACATTAGTTGTGTAGCACAGGAACCACAATAAGCAGATGAGAAAAATTGCATTTACAGAAGGGTGTTTCACAGTTTCTGTGTAAGACTTTGCTTTCATTTGCTGATAACTTTACAATACTTGAAATGTTTGGGCTGAAATTTTCCAGCGTGGGCATCTATTTCAAAATAATTTTTCACACACTCATATATACACATGTACGCACAGAGAGATTTACAGTTACAGCTGAATGTTTTAGTTCTTTCCCCCCGCCAAAAAAAAAAAAAAAAAAGTGGGAGGGCTACAAGAATATATATTATTTTGCCCAGCATGAAGAACGCTGATGATCTTACCTCTAAAAAGATTTACCTTGGAATTTGTGCTTAATACATAGCAAGGAGGTAGCTTTTGTGCTAGATTTATCACTTTTAATTTCTGCAAAAAAATGTGAATGTGATATGACGATAGCTGAATGTGACTTCTTATATTTAGAAAAATCTTACTTCACGTGTAGCAGAGAGACATGAGACATCTTAGATCGTTACAGCTGAAAATTCCACAAAAGCATCATGTTTGATGATTTCATTGTGATGCAATGATGCATCACAAAAGCATCCAAAAAGGACTTTTGCCAGCTCTGAACTGTGATGGGGTGTGCTGGAGATGTGGTAGGAACTCCCCTTCGGCCCAGGTCTGTGGGCTGCCATCCCATTGTACTTGCCTGACTGACTGCACACTGCACCTTCCCTGCTCCGTTTACTGCGTGGCACAGTGGACGAGGGTGGCCTCAGCAGTGAAGGAGAGTGCTGGCTGCAGGGCCCTGCCTTTACTTAAGTTGAAACTGGGAGGTAAGCAGGAACTAGGCAGCAGATAGCTCGTGGAGACAGGACAGTCTCCTCGCTCATCAACAGTGCCCTGCCCTGGAGAAGCAGCTCCTTGCACTGCCTTAAAGTCACGTAAACTTAAGAAAATCATTATCTGGGGGAGCTGTCTTGGGCTCCTGGTGCCTGATTTTCTGAAGTGCACAGATGTATATGTCAGCTGGGACTGTGCTTGAAATGCAAAAACTGTGACTTTGGGTTATTATGTCCTGTCAAGTTAGATATTAGATGCCCAGATGAGGTGAATATGTTTTATATCCATTGTCACAGATCCCCAGCCATAAAAAGTGAGATAATACCACACCAGAATTGTGAAAATGAGCAAGTTAATTTTTAATACATTCCTAGATCCATTAATTACTGGGGTAATACAGCGATGAAAGCCATTGAGAAGCCTGGGAGGAAAAGAGTAATTCTGTCTGTACAACTGTATACAGATAGTAATTGGTACCTTAGATTTAAGGAGAAAGAGAATGTTGAGGACTGGGAGAAAATGGCTTTTTTGAATACGTTTCCAATTTAAGCATCACTGTTGCTGGCTGCTAAATGTGGCAGGGCATCTGTGGAAAGTCTTGAACATGTTTATATCTTCAGAGTGCAGGGCTAAATTAAGATCAGATAGATTGACTTAATTTCAACATTTCCTAATTTACGGGTGGTTATGTTTTTTTTTTTGTTTGCTTTGTTTGTTTGTTTTTTTGGGGGTGGGTGAGGGGAGTCTATTTTTTTTTTTCAATTTGAACAATATATATCTTTAGCTCATTTGGAGTGCTTCTCCAAAGAAGTTAAATCACATATTAATGATTAAATTATTGGCAAAAAAAAAAAAAAAGTCTTGACAATACTGCTGATATTGAGGTAATGAGGTCTAAAAATTTCTTAAATTTTCTGATTGCATCAAACTTATATCACTTCACTATGTGAGGACAGTCTAATATCTCCAGTGTTCCTAAGCATTTTCATTAGTACCTAGTATTGAAATGCTATGGAAAATGGGCATCTCAGGCACTTAAGCCCATTTAAAATTCCGGTTATTGATGGCCTAATAAAAAAAGTTGGATAAAAATGGACACAATGTGATGGGTTCGTTTTGGATATTTCAGACAGAGATTTCAGGATAACATTCAAACATACTCTTTATTTTAACTTCAGAAATGGCTATCTCTGCAGGAATACAAATAGGACATTGTGCAATGCTGTTTAAAACTTTAAATGCTTTTCTGCATTCTGGCAGTTTTAGTAATTTTCCACTCCAATTATAATTTATTTTTAATCTAAAGTACCTTGCTTGAAATCTTGTGAGATTCAGTTACATCTGGTTGAAAAAAATGGGATAAAATTCACAAAAATGCTGACAGTATTCCCTTATTTCCCTTTTGTGTCCAACTGCAATAAAATGAATGGTATCTAGGGGGGTTTTTTATTAGCTTTCCTTTTTTGCTTTCTCACTTTTACTACCTTTCCAGTTTTCAAAACTTTTTCAATGGTTAAAAAAGTCACTGAGTGGCAAAATAAAGATTTGCATCAATTCCTTAGGGTTTGCAGGGCTCTTATTTCTTTTTGGGGGGTTGTTTTTTTTATTTTACTTCACAACTCAGGTTGTTCTAAAAAGTTGCAGAATGGCAAATGGCAACATGAAAACTTTTCCTTTGTAAAAATTCTTACCAATTGATTTTATTTATTGACAAAGAGAAAAATGGGTAAATTTTCATAGTGATTTCTGTACCCCTCTGGAAAAAAAAAAAAGGCTTAAAAAAAATATTTTCTCAGAACCTTTCATTCCAACCCCTTAAAAACTGGGACCAGAGAAGTTGGGGGTATTTGACTGATGGTGGCCCTGAGCAGATGCGAATGGCCTATTTTCACTAACTCAGCATCCACTTCCAAAAATATGTTCTTTCCATAGTATTTCTTGAATTCTGCCTTTAGTATGCATAATTAGGAACACAGGTAAAATTTAATAATGAAATAGAAGCAAATATATTAATTTTAATAATAAATAAATTTTAATTTTTATATTAATTTTTCGGTAAGAAAGCTTTGGATTTCTTTTGGTTTGGTTATAGGTCTGCCACTGAGCTTCCATGAGTTTCCACAATAATCTTCTGTGCTAGCATTTATAATAATATATTTAATTTTAAAAGTGTAATGGAAGATTAATTACAAAACAGGTAAAGGAAGTTGAGGTAACAGTAGTGAGGTTATGCATCCTACAGGGGAGCACAGATTGACTCTATGAGGTAAATCATCCTGAAAAGTAAGTTTATTCCTCCCCAGGAAATCCCAGGACTGCGCACCCTGTCCAATGACAACATTTTCTTCCTTTCCAGCATAGAGCTTGAGAATTTTGTTTATAATCAAAGTAAAATGATAGGGATAGAAAGCATAAGCACCAAGTGAGCTTAAATCCCAGTATTTTACTGATATGTCTTCTGTGAACTTCATTACTTGTAGGAATACATTTAATGATAAAAAAGGGACAAAGTAGTAATGAAATGCAGGCCTTGTGCCAGTGAGAGGGTAAATGGAAGGAGAATTCTACAGCTGTGGCAAGATATTTATTATGCTTAGTGCATTTTCTAGGGGGAGAGGGAAAAAAAAAAAAAAAAAGCATGGACCCCCCTAGCAATAACATTTGTGCATTAGCATCTTACATGCCTGCTTCTTCCTGAAAAACATTTGAATAAAGTCCAAATTGTTGCCAAAATGCTGACCCTTGTGAAGAGAAAATTAAATTTTTCTTGCATTAAAGAAAAATTTAATGGGGGAAAAATTATTTATTTTATACGTTTATTGCATGTAGGAACAGAAAATATTATGCTGTAAAGACAGTTTGTGTGTTTACATTCACAAGCAGTATTCTCCACAACTTGAAGAACAAGCCAGCTCATAAAAGTGCATTTCAGGCATCTGATGTAGATTGTTGCTTAATTTTTGGTGTGTCAACTAGGAAATTTTCAAACGCAGAAAATGCATAGACAATAATTAGATAAATAATCCCATTGGGGAAATGTCAGCAAAAAAGTCTAGGCTGTCTCTTGGTTCGATTATTATGCAGGCATTTGGTGTGACACCAAGCAGCAAAAGGCCAGCTACTGTTGTCCCATCAGTTTAATCTTGGTGGAAGTCTGTAAATGTACTAAAGCTACTCCTGATCCCTGCTGGTCAGGCATGGGCAGGATCAGGCTTAATGAACAATAACTACAGCAGCAAATAGTGAGCATTAGATGATTCAGTGTGCAAAACATAATGAAACAAAACTTGGGGATAACATCTGTGTTTAATGGCCACCATATGTCCTAAAATCCTGTAGAGTCCAGTGAGGTCATACAAAGGAAACATTTGAAATTAAAAAGTAGAAATCATTTAAAATATAAATTTGTTCTTTCTTTTTTTTTTTTTTTTCCAAAAGCTGTTACTTGTTTTACTAGTATTTAAGTAGACTCTTTTTACGTTCTCTCCCTTACCATCTCTGTACCTGCTCCTTTTTCCAGGAGGATACTTCTGTGAGCAGCACATCTTCATAAATAATTATAATCTAAAGACTTTAAAAAATAATTCATAAAATATGTATGCATTTTTAAATGCCCACCACAAGCAAAATGGTTCTTGTCTGCCAGCCAGTGGCCATCAAAATTTTTGTCATGTGAAAAGCTGCAACAGCTTTCCGAGCCAATGTAAGAGGAGAGTAAATAAAAAGTAACTGAGGCCTGGCAGATATTATAAAGCTGTACAACTGGACAAGCAGAGGAGAAACTTGGTGGTTTTGATTCACAGGCTGGGGAATCACATGCTTACAGTAGGGTACAGAAATACCTCCTAGCAGTGCCACTTTCTAAACATGAATGTTGTTTAGAGTGTCAAGGTAAAATGAAGATGAGTTGTCTCTTACTTCACACTGAAACCCCAAGTGATGCAGATGTCTATCACATGTAACCATTAATCTGCCTGGAGGACACATCTCAAGTTTTCCTGTTTGCCATAGGGAAGGATCTATAATGCAATTGCCTATTGCCACACAAACCGTGGAGGTGGCTCATCATACATCTTACAGGTGTTGATCCTGCAGGCAGCCCAAGTGCCTTTAAAACAGTCAGACCTTTTGAAGAAAATGAACTCGCAGTCTTTGGGAATACATGTAGCAGTAAAGGAATACAGGCTCCACCAGAAACAGGAGCACTCAGAGTATTCTGTAGTCTCAGATATGTCAAACATCCAGCTCGAGCTTATATTAAAAATCTCTCAGAGCTAGGCAGTCATTATCTAGTGCATCCACAAACAAACAAACAAACAAACAAAAAAGTGAAATACAGACATTGTCTTCTGAATCACAGTTCTACAACCACTTCTTCCACATGTTTAGACATGAAAACTCTGCTTTATATGCCAAAAATGCACTTGGTCAATATACAAACTTTTCAGGTTGTTTTGCTGTTGTTGTTGCTGTTTATTCCGATCTTCGTTTTTTCTTTGCATTAACAGTTTGATGGTGGATGTCATGGTGGGAGTAAAGTCCTACTTCACTCAGAGTCACAACTGAAGTCATCGCCTTCCAAATATGACCCTATTCCGACACTAATGAGTGAAACAGAAAAGCTTTCTCCATGAACAGAGAAAGAATGAAACTCAATGAACTTCACATATGCCTCCCTAAAACTATTGATTTCATTTGGACAACAGACACTATTGTCACAAGCAACAAGACAAAGTCCCAAAACGACTTAAACATTTCAGAGTAGTCATACTGTTAAAAATGTGCAAGTGCTACCTTTCACATGCATATCATCTGCATCGTATGACCTGTCTTTCTCTGTTGCTGCACGTTTATGTATATTTTGTGCATTGCTAACTAACAGTTCTTTATTAGATTGCTCCTCATACAAAAGCTACACCATTTTCTGTGCTAAGCCTCTTGGAGTGGCATCTACTGGATAGGCAGCGTATCAATCCCATTTCCACGGGGTACATGCAATTTTGATTGCACCCCACAGGTTCCAGAAACTGCGTATTGTTGATCTCCACTTAGTCTTATTAAACCAGGAGCAAACTCTATCATAAAAGTAATCTTTCTATAATTTTTCACATTCTATCTCAAATTCTCAGCAGACATAACAAGTTCCTAAACTATTCAGCTCTCACTAAAATTAGATTTAGACATTAATGCTGAGGTGAAATGAACCTTATTCAAAGGCAAATTAAACATGAACCAGCAGAATAAATTGGTTTGTAGGCCTTTTTTTTGCCTCTAGTGATCCATGTTGCACTACCTACCCATTTCAATTTTAGCTCTTATGTGGGTACAGAAACACAAGATGTTTGTTTATTATGAATTACTAGTAAAAGTTTAAATAATGGGTACAGCAGGTTCTTCCAGAGCCTAGAGGCTTTTCACTTCTGATGCTTCTGGAATGTACTTGGCAAGAGTACTCCTGTCTTTAATTGCTTCTTAAAGATATCTGAATTATCGGGGGGGAGGGGGAGGAGGAGGAGGGGATGGAACAGCAATATGGCCAACCTTTAAGTCGTTTTGTCCTTAGTTTAGATATGTGGTGGTTTTACCTTGCTGGCGAGCTGAACTCCACCAAAACCACTCTCTCATTCCCCCTCCTCAAAAGAAGTGGTGCGGTGGGGTGAAGAATATGACGGAAAAGGGCTCAAGGGTTGAGATGAGGACAGGGAGATCACTCAAAAATTATTGTCACAGGCAAAACAGACTCAGCGTGGGAATGGGGGCTGAGGTCAGTCCCTGATGCTTCATCTCCACTGCTCCTTCATGGTCACTCTCTGCCCCTGCATGGGGGTCCTTCCCACGGGATGCAGTCCTTGCTGAACTGATCTGGCGTGGGCTGCCCACAGGCAGCAGCTCTTCAAGAACTGCTCCCACACGGCTCCGTACCACGGGGTCCATCCCCCAGGAGCAAACTGCTCCAGCACGGGTCCCCCACGGGCGGCAGCTCCCCCCAGACCCCCTGCTCCTGCGTGGGCTCCTCTCCACGGGCTGCAGCTCCGGCCCGGGGCCTGCTCCTGCGGGGGCTCTCCATGGGCCGCAGCCTCCTCCAGGCCACATCCACCTGCTCCACCGGGGGCTCCTCCACGGGCTGCAGCGTGGAGATCTGCTCCGTGTGGGACCCATGGGCTGCAGGGGGACAGCCTGCTCCACCAGGGGCCTCTCCACAGGCCGCAGGGGAGCTGGTGCTGCGTGCCTGGAGCACCTCCTGCCCTCCTGCTGCACTGACCTGGGGGTCTGCAGGGCTGCTTCTCAGTCCTCACTCCCAGATGCTGTTGTGCAGCAGTTTTTTCCCTTTCTTAAATCCCAGAGGCCCAACCAGCATCGCTCACTGGCTTGGCTCTGGCCAGCAGCAGGTCCCTTTTGGAGCTGACTGGAGCTGGCTCTGATCTGACATGGGGCAGTGCTGGGCTCTGCTCACAGAGGCCACCCCTGCAGACCTGCTGCTATCAACCCTTGCTGTGTAAACCAATACAAGATGCATGCATTGAAGCACAGGGTTTTTAACTGCATTAAACTGGGATTAGAGCAGTGCAGGAATATCACAAATAAGAGAATAGCAGAGCCAAGTTTTACAATAAATCTTGTAGGTCTTAACTGGGAAATAGAAGACTTAGTGTCCTGCAGACCTTCATGTATGGAAATCACTCAGGAGGTTAAGCAGGCAGACTTCAAACACATTTAATACCTCGGGATTTGAGTTTGAATTATATTTCCTCTTCCCATGTCTATGAATGACTTTCTGTGAGTGATTTATTGAATTTTAAGTCTGTTGTGTACCTTTCTGTAGAAGATTAAAGATTGTGTTGAAACGATGATTTTAGAATTAGATCTACTTTAATTGTGACACAATTTGGAACAGCATTCACTGGAGAAGTATGTGTAACTATTTTGTGATTTTTTTTATTACTTTTTTTTCTGCAAAATTGAGGCTGTGGAACTGCTAATTCTCTTCTGTAACTTTATCTCAGCTCTAATAATGGGTGAGACTTTCCCTTCTTTTCATTTAGCTAAATTTTAGGAGTTAAGGAGAATAGAATTCTAGAAAAGCACTAAAGAAAGAAAGGAAGAGCAATAGCTTGTCTACAGGAGATTATCAGATATGCAATAGGCTCATGGGAAGGATTACTAGCTGTAGCTCAATTTCTAAATACGTTCTGTACCAAATGAGACTTGTAAATGATCTTCTATCTCCTGGTGTTTTCTGAAAAGAAAACAATATGCCTATTGTTATTATATACCAGTACAATATGTCTCTTTGCCATTACCCATTCTTTTTCTGGGCAGGTCAAATGCACATGTAGGCACAGATAACACACAGGATGAAGAAAATGAACGTGGAGTTTGATCGTGGTTATTTTTCCCTCTCTCTCTCTTTATTTTTTTTTTTCTGTTTGCAAAGACAGTAAGCATGAAGGCATCTGTGCTTGTCTAAATTCAGCCAAAGCCATCTGCCAACAAGTTGCAGCTAAAGGGTAGAAAATCTAATCATGACTCAGAGGAGTTAGAAGGGAATGTGGGAGCGAAGGCCCAGGCAATAAGCTATGGAGATGTGTAACAGTCAGATGAAAAGAGATGGGAAGCAGTTAAATGAATGGGGGCCATCTATTCTTACCACACTTACACTACATGAACTGATAATTAAATGAACAGTTACAGTGTAATGTACCACAACATAGAGTGAGGTTTCTCATATTCATGCACATGCTCTTGTCTTCCTCCCATCTCCATCTTGCTCCTCATCAATGCCCAATCATCGTCATTAAGAAACTGTGTGCCCTGTAAGTTTGTAGTTTTGTACAATGATAGTTACCTGAAATGAGTGCTGGCTCTGAGTTACGGTGGCATCATAAACTGTTTGATTGCCGTAATGGAATTATTTATTATTGTAATTATTTATTATTTATCACATCAGCTCTTAAGTTATTCCTTGGTATTGATTATGTTATCCTGTGCAATTTATTTTTATTTATGTGGCCCAAATTAGCAGCACGTGAGGGAAGAAACACAGATAATTACTAGCATATTCTCCTCCTCAGCAGAGAACGTTTTGGGAGAGGAGGACAGCATCATATGATATACAAGCATAATGAATAAGAATCACTTAACTTTTAAAATAGGTTCGTTGTCTGAGTTATCTCAAGGTAACTTCTATTCATTTCCTTATTTCCTGTGATAAAACAGTCCTTTCTCTGATAAACTTTCTTGTTTAATCTGTAGTTATAAATGGGAACACCATTAAACACAAGCATAGCTATCAAGAAGATGCAGAAAACCCAACAAGAACTGAGCTTGAGCTGTGTTGTAGAATCGGGCACTTTTAAACACTTCAGAATTATTGCTACTATGTGTTTATGTAAGTTCAGTGCAACACACAGGGTGCTGAATTAGGTTTCAAGAAATCAGGAATCCTGATTTGGCAAAGTCCCAAAACACAGGGAAAATCTGTGCCTGAAAAGCCTTGTTGCCACTTGGTCTCAGATTTTTCCCTTGCGACACATTTTTCCTTATCTCCTTTCCATGTCTTGGCAAGTTCCCTGTTCCCAGAGTTATCACAGATATTCTGGAGAGAGGGGAGGTGGCACAATGAAAACAGTTCAGCTCCGACACAGGACTTGTACAATCTGCTTTAATCTGTGTTTCCTTTATATATCTTTTCTCTCTCGTGTTTTTGGAAGTGTTCTAATCTCTCTAGAAAATCATCTTAGCTTCTTGTGCCCCTGCTTCCCCATCTCCTTGCTGTATTGCCAGCTCAGAGTGCAAACTACACAGAGGTACTTGTCACCATCTGTTGAGTGCCTAGCACAATAGGAAGTGAAGGGCTGCAACAACATACTAATGGAAATAGTGTTTAATGATAAACTTCTCTGTATGGGAAATTATTTGGTGTGTATCTAAAAAATGGTTCAGCAAGCAGAGAGAAGGTTGACTTTATTACTGAGAGCAAGACCTCCTAGATGGTGCCTTTCAGCCCTTGCACTGATCTAGTTATAGGAAAGCTATCCTTATGCCATTGACTTGACATATCAAAAATGATTAACACTTACAGGTACTGTATAAGAACAGATCTCTGTAATTCCATTCCAGAAGGAGATTATGTACAGCTAAAAAGTCCAAATATGAACTCAGATTTGAAAACAAATAAGAAATTGAATACAGAGAAGCATCTTATCAAAAGTTTACATTTCTGAAGAAGGCTGCAGACAGTTGTGATTCTGAGCACTGGAATAGGTTGCCCAGAGAGATTGTGGAGTGTGCCTCCTTGAAGATCTTCAAAAGGTGTCTGGACATGGTTCTGGGCAGTCTTATCTAGGTGGCTCCTCTTGAGCAGGGAGGTTGGGCCAGATGACCTCCTGAGGTCTCTTCCCACCTCAACCATCATGTAATCCTGTGATTCTGTGAATATTAGTACATTCACAGAATTTATATAGGTTATATATATAATACACTTTTATTCTATGTTCTCTTCAATCATATGAAGAACCATACATCAGTTTCAACTAAGCATTTTCTTCACAGTAGCTAGGGTTTCTCAGCAATGACACTCCAATACAATACTTCAGAGACAGAAGTGTCTAGACCCACCCATGTGTTTCAAGAAATTCTTGCTTCTAGAGAAGGATGATTTTATGCTGATGAAATATCTGCAGCATTTATTTTCTTTTCTGTCCCATTTCTATTGTCCCACTCTGCGTGGAGGCAAGTAGCAATGCAGTTTGTATGTTTCAAAAGTCATTTCACTTTCACATTCCTCTTCAGAAACAGCAGATCACAAGTTTCAAGCCAATGAAAAGATCTTCAGTGACATTTAAAGGATTCTAAGCAGGATACCCCTCTGTAAATATACTGTTATTCCTTTTTTACTTGCTGATCACAAACACAAACAGGCAAAGCAGACGCTGATTTAGTGTAATTTGAAAATCTCAAAACAAAATTTTTCACAGGCAAATCCACCAAATGAGAACAAAAGCATAATGAAATATATTAATCCAATGTAATAAGCTATTGTACCATATAGACCGGTAATTCATTTGCTTAACTACATGTATAAGGCATGTCAGTCTTCTGGTCTATTTTCCTTCAACTGTTCAAATATCTGTTCAAATATGGTATGCACCTTGAATCAAACACTTGCTCTCTTCCTCGAGGATTTCACCCTTTCTAAAGAAATGAACCAACCAGTATTATGATGTTTTGTTTTGTTTTAATATCAGAGCTTAATTATTTTCATTTTTATAAACATGTAACTGCATATTTTTGATACAATAATTAATATTGCTATTTCCTGATAATCAAATATTCCCTACATTTTCAAAGTAAACCAACATGAATACAGCCTGTGCTATGTGTTAATAGTGAAGATAGTAGTAGCAAGTACTGTATTAACTTAATTAAGTGATGCCTGAATTTTCAGCCAAAGTAAGCTGAAAAAGAATATTTATCCAGGCAAGAGGAAGCTGAAGAAAATTTTAGGCGTAAGATAACAAAAATGAATCCATAAATAAAAAGCACTACAGAGACATTCTGATTTTTATTATATAATAATTCAGAACCTTATTTTTAAGTAACTTGTATTCAGTGAAGGGATAACTTACCAGCTGGCTGATCAGGAAAAGGACTAAGCTTCTCAAGTAACAAAGACTGCAAAACATATGCTGCAAGTACAAATTTGTATTTAAAAATTATTGACTTAAGCATGTACTGAAGAGCCTTGATGAATTCATACCTGAGTTAGCAATGCAAACTGTATTTTTGGAATGAGCAGTTCAGTCTAAGTAGGTCTTGAAGACCTGGGGTATCCTTGCATTTTATGTGGTTTGAATGCCACTGCCACAAACTTGTCAGTCTTCCAGCAGCAAAACCATCTCCATTTATTTGTTGGACTTCTTGACAATTTCTACAACCAAAAATATTCCTTTCCAGATTTAAATTGTCAACAGATTGCTTCCTGATCTAGTTTTCCACCCTGAAACTGACTGTCAGAGCATTGTGAACATTTTGGGATTTCCTTTTCCACACCAATGCTTTTCACAAAGCACCGAGTCGCCACTTATAAGGACAAGAAAACAACTAACAGCAGTGGTAGCTCACTGGTTATTGCCAGTATCCTAGACTTCCACACAGCTCCTCTTTGCAAATATGACTTTATATAGATTTTTTTTTTCTTCAGTCCTGTGAACACCCAGGTTTTTAGTTCTGTCTCCATGAAGTTTCTCCTGGAAACTTTGCGTGTTTCTCCTATGTCAGATACGAGCTGCTTGCTTTTACATTCAAGATCGATCAGGGTGCACAGCTGTATTACCTAGCATCCTGCCCAGTACCTCTCATCCATTAGCAAGAACTTTCCTGCATCTTATGAGCCACTACCTTAATCACTAATAAGGACTTGCCATTTTCCCGAAAGGCTGTGTAGTGGCTTTCACCTAAGCCCCTGCACTTCTAAGAACTCCTACTAACACCTGTAAAATCTCCTCATTGTTCTCAGAAAACCTGTCTTTCAGAAACCCCAGAGAAGACAAAGATTTATTTGCTGGAATAATGGCCTCCTTGCTGACTAATCCTCACTCATCAGATCGTCTGATATTTCTATCCACCTGTCTTTATCCATCATTCCAAAGAGACAACTCCAGTCTCTCTCTTCATGCTGGATCTGTACCACCAAGCAAGCAGCAGAATAAAAGGAGAAGCACAACTAACATTTTCTCTTTGCACAACAACATTTCAAAAGACCAACTAACCTCCACACTTGTTTGGAAAGAAAGAACAGAGGCAGCACAATCCAGAAGTTTCAGGGCCATGAACCATGAGCTGAGGGAGATATTTTCTTGTGGCCCACAAGCAAGCTGTGTCCTCCCACAAGAAGACTGTTCACTCTGTCCTGGAGTGAAACAATAATTAAGGTACATTTCTGACCTCAGTGCTTCCTAGTGGCTAACTTGGACGGTTCCTAACCAAAGAATTGGCTGAGGTTAATTGGAGTTGGCTTTCATTTTCAGCAAACAGGAAATTTGCATACACATGAAATTAAAGTGGAACTTTGGGAAAAGTAACATCACAAGAAAATGGTAATAAAATTCATCAAATAATTATGGGCAATTCATAGAATTATAGAATGGCTCGGGTTGGAAGGGACCTTAAAGATCATCTAGTTCCAACCCCCCTGCCACGGACAGGGAAATTAAAAAGATGGGCAATGAAAGAATCATAGATTATTTTTTTTCATGTTTTCTTATTTTAAATTAACGATTTTATGTAAGGCTTTCTAATATATTTCCTACAATTTTCATTTTGATTTTAAAGTAGCTTAACCTTTGGTGTGAAAAAAAGTAATGAAGTATATTTAAGTAAATTAAAACAGTTTACGTCTTTCATTTAGTTTCAAAGTGAAACATTGTTTTTTAGGTGGACTGGAGAGCTTTGTTGAAATCCCCCAAAGTTTCTGCAGTAACCTAATCAATTTCTCAGTAACCTAATCAATTTCCCAATTAACTAAAACAAAAAATCCATTCCACACCCAGCTTTATGGTTAGTCCAAATCTGAGGCATTTAACTCTTCCTACACAGTCTAGTGAGCCTTTGCAACTAATGGTTTACCACAGACGTGCCCTTCTCCATCAGTGCTTATCTCCACTGTAATTTAGAATAGATTTTATGAGCTCAGTACAACTTTGCGGAAAGTTTAGCAGTATACTTTAATCACAGGGTTTGGGATAAGGGAATGGATTTTAACAAGGCATAAGATTTATGAAGGGGTAAATATAGACTCTCAGGAAGAAAATATGAAAGTATGAGAGGCTATTAAACTTGTGATGAAAGATCTAGGAATAAGAGGCATAGTAAGTGATTCATACTACAGCTTGTCTAGCACTGATTATCTCTGTATCTCTAGGGATGCAGAGCTTGTGACAAACAAATAAATAAATAAATAGCAAAGACTTTTTCATTTCCAAAAGGTATTCTTCCATAATACTTGAATACTACCTACAAAATATTTATGTATATTTTAATTCTTGGAGACACTTTTAGTGCCTTAGAGCCTATAAACATTCTAGAAAGCAAATCAGAAAACAGAAATTCATGTTAAAGAACTGCCTGTCAAAAGAATGCCAGGAAAATAGGTATATTGGATTAAAAGTTAGATTATTTTATTTGGCTAAAGGGAACAGAAAGATCAAATAAAAACATGAAGTGGAGTCTTTTTTTTTTTTTTTTTTGTAAAAAGTCAAATAAGTGTATGTCACCACATTGTACACATTATAAGGTATTATGTATAATATGAAAACTCCAAGCTGTGAATCTATTATTGATGTAACTACTAGGAGAACAATTAGAAGAACTTTTGGAAACTTTTGCAACCAACAAAGTTTGAAAAGAAGGCTGATAATCTCTGTGTATCAAATCTTCCAAGTATGATAACATGAATGAAAGTCCTAGCCATCCAGCAGGCAGAATTGCAGTATTTAGAAAGCAGCCTCTGTCGTATCTCAGATAACCCCTTAAGGCTTACTTAAGTTACACTGAGAGCTGTTCCTCCCTGGAGCAACAGAAGAAAGAAAAGTAAGGGATAAATTCACTCTCCTCTCCTCTGTTTTTGTAAGGATTTTTTTTTGTTTTTTATTTGTTAGAAAACAGTACACATTCTTACAAACAGAAAGATATTCACATCAAGAAAAGGGCAATAACCTTAGGAGAAGAATTGACATCACATTATCTAAAGCATGTTGCTGTAATATCTCACTAGTAAGTTGGGGAAGAACAGAAGTTAACCAAGGAAATCAATGATGATGGAAAACTAAGATTCTGAGCATCTCAAAATTTAGAAGATTAGAAAAGCAGTGATCTTCTGAGTTACACAATGAGGTCCTATCCATCAATATAAAACTTATAAATGCTACCTGTGCTCTCAAATCAACAAAGATTGTCACAGAAAGAGATATCGCCTTCTGCAAAAGAAAAACCATGCAGGAGGCAAAGTCAGAGAAAAGTTATTCCATTAATTTTTACTTTGATTATTTAATCAAATATTTAATCAAACCTTGAAAGCTGGTCCTGCTCCATGCCCATATTAATGACTTTCCAGAAAATATATGAAGAGTAATTTGTACAACTAAATGAAAATATCATCCAGTTATATATATGTGTGTATATATAAACAAACAAACAAAAAGAACAAACAACAACAACAAAACTTGTATGAGTAGAAATATATTTGGACAGTATTAAACTTTTATTCAGTTACAGAGACTACACCTGGAAACCATCTATTAGTCTGTGGTATTATTCATTCAAGGGATGACTACTGCTGTTTCTAGCTGGGGGTTCCTTCCTCTGGACTAAAAATATTTAGGGGAGGAGATGTGCTTTCCCGCTTAGAAGGTGCATGTGAACCCAATGATTATATTTATGTTATATGATGTTACTACAATGAAGGAAAATCACTGTGGTAGGTATACTTAAGGTCTGTACCCACAGTTCAAGTTAGATATTGAAATGGTAAATATCTCCAGGTACCTACTGCAAGCGACTTGTCAAAAGATGTCGTAAATCATTAGAAGAAAGTCCTTAACAATTTTTGATGTGCTTTATAATTAACCTGAATTGCCTGAACCATATTAAAAAAAAAAAAAAAAAAAAAAAAAACCCTTAAACCTCAAAAATTCTGCAATTAAAATAAGATTTTCCAGGTGGCAGGAAATTACTGGAAACACTAACTCAATAAGTCTTAAGAAGTATAGCAGCAAATTGAGAGAAAACAAGATATTGGCAGATCTAATGTCCCTGATTGTGCTAACTTTTATGGGTTTTATGTGTGCTATCACCCATGATTTCTTTTAGATGGAATGCAACAGCAAACCTTTAAAGTCCCCGTTGGGAAATGTAAAGCAATTTTAAAATAAGAAAACAGAATTTAATATCAGCTTTTGATGCTTACTGCTTAGGATCTTTGAAAATTATAAGCGCATTAAATTGTTAGTCTAGTGTTATTAAACTAATATTTCATTTTTATTTTAGAGTCCATGCTTTAGAGAAGCTTTATGAACTCTCAACAGTCTTTCAAATGCTGGTTACTTAGCAAAGTAGATCATACTGCCTCATTATTGCAAAAAATGGACAATTTTTGGTAAAGTATTGCTGACAGCAGTTTTGTGTGTATTATTAGGAAACTGAAACTGAACAAGACATAGGTTTTTATGTCTTCCTTGAAACATTTCTTCATTGCTGCCACTGATGGGCTTTGAGTTGCACAGCTAATTAGTTGTACTACAACATTTTGCTGTAAGAGTTACTTCACCTTCTCTCCTTGTTTGTCATCCACCTGTTACAGCTTGTGTTTTCAAACTGTGAATGCTCTGGGACACAGGCTGGCACACACCGTATGTTTGTGCAGCATCTACTACAATTAGGCCCCAACCTGGCTGAGGATTACCTGTGCCAATATTCATTTGAATAATTATAAACCCTAAGCCTGGGAGAGTTCTTTGAAAAACAAAAATGCGCTGGAGCAAAAGATGTAAATATTTTCCTCTGCTTCATTGATGGAATCTATTTAGTCAAATGTTGCATAAATTAGCATAGGCAGCACAGTTTATAAGACAGATGCTTTTGCAAGAAATCAGAGCATCAGCTTAGCACATGAAGTTTCTTGGGGCAAATCCCAAAGATTTAAAAATTACTTGTGCTTCAAGAGTGAAAAATCAATATTTTTGGATATTGTTCTTCAGGTGGAATTCAAAAAAAATGATTTTTTTGAGATACTGAAAATATATTTAATCATCTCAGATGGCACCATACATATTAAATGCATGATATGTTACTTAGAATAAAATGTCTTTACATGGAAAAATTTAAGTTATCACACTTTAACTAAATAAAGAATATATGAACAGAGAGTTCATTATTTTTCTAGTAAAAAATAATTAGAGACAATGCTGTTGTGAAATGTTTTGACATTGGCATACTGTATTTTTAATCAAGTAGTGTCAAAATCTGAAGGCATAGACAGAAACAAGATATCTCCTGATTTAATGACTCAATGAAAATAATTTAGATAGTCCAAGGGGGATGCAGATTGTAGCAAATGTTTGAACCTCCAGATCTGCAACTCAGTATTAACTTTTTACCTTCTGCTTTAGTAGAAAAGTCTTGCTGTTAATCTGAAAAGGATGTCGCTAGAATGACAAGAAAAGCTTGTGTAAAGCTCTACTACATTTTCCCTCTCTTTGATGCTAATGTGTGTTTATTGGGTTTTGACTCCCAACCATACATATTTCACATTTTTGTTTTGTTTTGTTTTGTTTTGTTTTGTTTTGTTAAGCCATAGCTACAAAGCTGCAGGTTTTTTTGGATTATTTTTCTTATTCATTCATCTCTTAGACAGTGAGAGCAGGAGTGAGGAGTTTCTTAAGCATTAGTATAACTTACACAAGCTTTGGTTATAGACCATTTGAAAAATAATAAGTACAAGTTTTCAACCTTACATTTTCTAATCACTCTTCATATATTTGTCCCACCTCATCAACATCCATGCAGCATGAGGAAATAATGTGTGTGTAGCGATCATGGGTTGCAAGGCTCCCCATGAAAGGAAATTATCAGTGAGGCTTACTGACAGCTTGTGCAAGTAATATAAACATGGAAACAACCCTTGTTAGTCGGAAATGTGCATGAAGACATGAGTACAAAAGGCAAGGGAATTCATATCTAATTTGCCCACAGTTTTGCTAAGTCACCTCTCCTGTACAGACAAGACTAGATCCTTAGGCCAGCAGCTATCCCTGCTAACCCCCTGTATGAGAGGACTCTGGATGTGAAGAGAGCTTGGACTCTTCACAAATCTTGCTGCTCTTACTCCTGTATTTATATCCATGCTAGATGTCACCTAGCATATTATGATACTATGGCCTCCCTAAGCCATTTGTCTAAACTCATGCCTCGCTCTTGAGTGATACCCTTGTGGAGGTTAGAGCACACCAGAACAATATTGCCCATTTCCTCCTATTTCTGCTCAGAAGAATAAAACAGACTACCAGTGTTCCTATCAGATGAGTTCTAACAAGCAAATAGACACACATTGTCCCATAATAACTCCACTTTCTTCATTTGTCTGACATGGAAGATGTTCAAAGTTGATACCACCTTTTGTACATGCAGTGCTGTTCAAAGATGCCTTAAGTCATAGCTGACTTCAGTGAAATGACATGCCATCTAGCAATGGGTTTGTCATGCATGTTGGTATTAATCTACAAAAAAAAAAAAAAGTAGAAAATAGCAGTTAAGAAAAGAGAAAGCAGATTCATCTATGTCTGGAGCCGCTACGTGAATGGCTCTCCAAAGAGCCACCTTTTGCCATTACCGTTCAAAGATGGAAATTACACTCGTGTCATGGTGATGACTAAAAAAGCATTAGATTTCTACCTTAAACCTTGCCACTAGTGTTTTCAAAACAAGAAGAGTAAATTAAAAATAAAAATAAAAAATAAAATAAATAAATATAAATATAAATATAAATATAAATACAAATACAAATACAAATACAAATACAAATACAAATATAAATATAAATATAAATATAAATATAAATATAAATATAAATATAAATATAAATATAAATAATATAAATATAAATAATATAAACATAAACACAAACATAAACATAAATATAAATAACAGCCTTGAAAACAAAAATAATAAAAGACCTGCTATAGCAGAAAGTCTGGAAATGTGACTGCTGGAGAAATTCTAAATCGTCTTTCACATTAGATCTAAAACACAAGATGCCAGTGAAAAGATAGGTAGACACAAAATCTGAGATATTAATCTGGGATGAATCTACGACAAAACAGAGAAACTATTGAAAGATCCAGGATTAACCCTTAAGAAAGCAGTTACAGTTTACAGCATAATGAAAGTTACCCAATGAAGAACGAAGTTTGCAGAATATAAACCATTCCTCTGAGGTGGACCTTTGAGACAAACTATGAAAACAAAATGACATCAGAGGAAAAAAAAAAAAAAGAAAAAAAAAAGAGGGTTTTTTCGAGGAAGTCAGAATCCTCCAGCAACAGATGGAGCTGAACACAGTGTGGCAAACATCATGAGCCAAGAAGATACCAAGTGTTTGGAAAGCACTTCAAATTGGATTACACTTACCAGAGTTTACAAGCTCTGGCACAGCACTTAAAGCTTGAACAGAAAGGATCACTGGAGCAATGGACAGTTTTGTGGCCAAAGGCTAAGGATTATAAATCAGAAAAACAAATGGGACATAAATACTGAGTCCAAGAGCGAAATGGAAATGTAGCACTGGAGGAAATGCATGAAGGGTATAAGAATGGAGCACAGAGAGTGTAAACAAATAGTAAATGCAAAGAAAACATTGTATATATGGGACCATATACAACATCTAGTTATAAAACAGACCCTTTGTCTCCTCCTTTGTGCACATTCAGTAGAAGTCTGGGGAATAAAACAACTGAAAAAGTCAGAGAAAGTCTTGCAGAAGACAGGTCTATGGTTAGTTGAAGACCAAGGAGATGTGAAAAAGTTATAAAGATCTTTAGCCTATGGCTGGAGCTGAAAAAGGAGGCAGCTAATCTCATTGGGAGCCATAGAGCAAGCAACAGAATGGACAGCTTTGCTATATATATGTGAGTTCACATATGTATAGAACTAAAATAAGCACTAAATAAATCTGTGAAAAGGAAACATTTTTATTACCTGCCTGGGAAGAAATCCTAGGAAGAATGGCACAAAGCCCAGCTAATAAGATCTGCACTGAGCCAATGTGACTGCCTCCGCATTGTCCCCCTGGAAGCAGGAGCATGGCAGAATGAAGCGACACCAGGCTGGCTCCAAACCCAGTCATCTGGACCCCAAGAATGGCAGCAAGGAAATGCTGAGGAAGAAACATTGCATTGCAGCTAAAGCAATTAGAGCTCCTTCAGTATTGTCTGGGTTTCTTTTAAACAGAGTCTCCCAGCCAGTTTCCAGGAAGGGACAGCTGTGTGGAAAACTATCTATTTGATTTAGGAAAGTTTTTAATGGGTATATTTTATGTTTCAGACACACACACACACACAAAAAAAGGTGTGGGGGGGTAATTATCAGGCAGTCATCTTATATTTGCATAATAAACATGTACTTTTGGCACAAATACTGTACAATAGATTTGCTCACAGTAACACCAGCAAATTCCCTAAACCATCTCCATTTGATTTACCGGGCTTCCCAACCATGTGGGTTGGATAGTGTACAAGTTGTGCAGCAGATTTATATATATCTCTGTCAAGAGAACTCAAAGTAGCCCTCTACTTAGAAAATGAATTTCAGACAACCAGATAGGTTTGAAACATTTTGCCACAAGCAGATCATTTGTGCAAGATCATCTACAAAAAGATGCTACCTCTGGCTTAAAAACAGTGTTTGCCTGCAGATTCTTGAGGTGCAGTAGAATAGTCTGGTGCAATACCAATGTATACTGGTGTCTAAACATGAGTCAGCAGTAAATGCTGGCATTCTGGGCTTTATTAACAAAAATACATGCAACTGATGAAGAAAAGTGATTATATGCCCTTATCTGGTGCTCATTAGACCAAATCTGGAATATTGCTTCCAGTTTTAGTTCACAGTGAACGGAAGCCACCAGGGTGACTGGGGCTGACAGCATTTGCTCTGTGAGCAGAGGTTGTGAGACCAGGTCTCTTTCCACCTGGAGACAATACAGCCTGCATGTGTCTGCAGGGAAGTTAGCAAGAATATAAAGCCTTCTTATATGGCAGATGGGTGTAAAACAACAATCCCAAACTAAAAGAGGGGAACTTCCAGCTAAGTCCAAGGAAATAAATTGTCCAAGAATGTCCACAAAGACAGGGAAATGTTGGGACAGGGTGCCCAGAAATTTGTGAAGTTTTTGCCATGGATGTCTTAAAGACCGAGCTCGACAAAGCCCTGAGCATTCTGGTCTAAATATTGAATTCCTTTCTGACTGTTCTTTGAGCAAGATGTTTGAGTGGATGTTCTCCTGAGGTCCCTACCAACCTAAAAGATCTCATGGAAGGTCATCTTCCAAGTTCCCAGATATTCAGTAGTGGGTTATGTGAGCAGCCAAATATTTCCCATTTTCTTATGGAAGGTCTGAGTGCAGAATGTGTTTACGGGTGTTATGAATGTTAATGTGGAAAAATACATGAATTCTAATTACAAAATGCTAATGGGTGAATGAGATTAAAAGCAGGATGTCTTGATTGATAGCAGGAAGTCTTAAGATGGTGACTTCTAGAAAATCTTGAACACTTTTGACATTTTGTTTAGGAAACAGTGTTGATTGTAACAAGACTGGAGCAGGGATGAAAATTTTGGCCTTAAGTTCACATGGTCTGTATTTTCATTTTAAAAAGGCTGTATCTGATTAGTCTATCATTCATTCTCCTGCATTCTCAAATGTTCAATAATAAATGATGGAGAAAGCTGCAGGTCATATTAGTCTTTCTGAATGTGTATGTATACATTAGCATTACTAAATGGTCTGTTACTGCATAATTAAGCCCACAACATGCTTCTTTACATTCAGTACCACACAAGTGTTCCAAGTTCAGCTATTCAAAGTTATGATAGGCATCTAAGTCATGTGTAAATCAGAGGACCAAAGTTAAATGCCTAATTTCATTATATAATCCATGAAGAAAATTGGATACTTCCACAAAATGCAATCAGAACATCATTAGCTCATCTATATTAACACATAGATCCCATTAGCTACCATATAGCTGACATTTCTCATAAACTGTTTCAGAGGAAAGTTAAAGTTACTGCTCTACATGGTAGAAAATATCCCAATTAGAACTGGCCAGGAAATTTCCAGTTAAATAGAATAGGCATGAGAGGTGGTGGGTATTTTTGTTTGTTTGTTCTTTTTGTTTTGTTTTGTTTTCTTTTCTTTTTATTTTAGTTTTTGTTTTCTGGAAAAGTGACATATACTTGATGAAAATCATCAGGTTCGATACTCTTTTTTTTTCTTTTTTTTCTCCTAAATACAGCAGGAAGCCCTTCCACAAAGAGGGCTGGTATACTGTGAGCCTAATAAAGAGAAAAAGTCATGGTTATAGGCAACAATATTATGTAGACTGGTCTTGGAGGCCCAACCTTGGCTTTCAGGTTATATATCTATAGCTTTCATTTCAGCCAGAAACCAATTCGTGTTGGTATAGTCAATCTTTCACAAACTCTGGAGGTAGGTTTTATCTTTAGACATCTACAACATGTACTGATATATCAGAGCTGCTCTGTTAAGACTCCCTTTATTATCAGTGGGGAAGAAGCAGGTACCAAGAAAAAATGATTCATCTGACCTGTCCTAGAGATCTACTGAAGGACAAGATGACTCACCCTCCAGAAATTTGTATTACTCTACATTGACAAGAAAAGAAGTTGAGACAAGCGGCCCAGATGCCAGTAAATCTGAACTAAGCAAACAATTCTAATGCATAAGGCTAGAACCAACAACACTCTTCTAAGAGGGACAAACAGCCTCAGTCCTAAAGAAGAACCAGATTTGCAGTGTACCTACTTCAGAGATTATTAAAACACAAACCTAAAAGCAGTATCACAGTACTATCATCAGAACCATACATTTGAAAATCAAATTCTCTATTTGTTGACAGTCTTACATTGGTAAAGCTACAAGAGATCAGAAAGACAATTTATTTTTCAGAATCTTTATACACCTGAACCACATTTTATTAGCTTTATATCCCTGAACCTTTATTTGGCCACAAACCAGCGCAGCCCTTTCTGAGTAGTATCACTTTTTCATTAATGTGCAAAGGTATACCTTGAGGTAAGTAGACAAAAAGAAGGAAAACTTTGGAGCTTCCCTTGCTTCTCTCCAGGAGAGTAAATTTTCTCCAAATCTGTAATTTAAAGGGTACCACTGTAAGCAGTTCAGTTCACACCCCATTAGTAAGTTCACAGCCACTGTTTCCATTCCTGTTATTTCCTCATTATAGATCATGATTTCCTAGAGCCTTTCTGAAGGAATTATATAATTCAGTGAAAATCTGTCTTGCTCTGCCTCTTTTTTCCATTTGTTGTTGTTGTTGTTGTTTGTTTGTTTGTTTGTTTAACCCAAACGAAGCAAATTTTGTCTCTGATGGCTCAAGAGGAAAACTGAAAAATTTGTTTGGGAGAAAGTGCTCCACCACAACTGAAAGAAACATTTTCAGAAATCATATAATTCCCCTGTAAGGCTGCCAGGCTGTCTACCAACCCAAGTTTAGCAGTGCAGCTTTTCTAAGCCCTCTGTCCTCCTCCTGTAGTGCTCAGTTCAGCTGCAAGATTAGTTCCAGCTACGCAGAGTGATCCTCGAGGCCACTGCATCTTCAGCACCTGATGAAGAAAGCAGCCTCAGCACCTGATGAAGAAAGGGATGTGAAAGGAGTAGGAGGAGGCTATGGAGGAAAATGTACACACTTGAAAATAAAAGGGAAGCCAAAATGGTACAGATGGGCAATTTGACAGAACAACAGTGTGGTCACTGAACCAAAACTTAACAGAGTATGTCTGGAGAGCTGGAGAGGAAAGGAGCTAATTGTCCTGTCTGTCTCCTCTTAAAGAAAACAGTAGCAATGCACATCCTTGGGTGAGACAGAAGCAGTGTGACAAACACCTGGAAAGGTCATCACCTTCTTCTGGACTGAGAAAAGCAACCAGAGAACACAGCCTTTCACCAAAAGAGAGGCCAAAGTTCCCAGCAGATTCATATTGCTCTAATCCCTCCCCCCAAAAGCAGTTTTCCATCCTACTAATCCATGTAGGGTTTATCTCTCAAAGGCTCAAAGCCTTCCAGCTAGACGGCAACTTCATGTGAGTAAGAGAGGACCATAAGTGCTGAAGTGAGTTGCTTCTGCTGGTGGTTTAATACAGATTTTAGTTTAGCTGGGCACTATGAACAGCAGGGTGGCCAGGCAGCAAGCCATGGTGAGGAAGCAGCATAGCCAGCACCAGCATTGGTCTCTTCCCTGTGGTTGTTCATCAGCAGATGTCAGATAAGGTGGATTTTGCAAGGGCTACTCTTGCTAGCACAGCTGTGTTGGTACCAGGAGTATTTATGAAAGTAGCACTGAAATATTTGGTGACACATAACTATCTACTGTTGTATTTCAAAAAAATGATATTGAACATTCAGAAAACTCCAGAATGATCTAGAAAAAGAGCAGGAATATTTTCAAGAATTTCATCTGGATCTTCTTAATAAAGAGAAATGAGGCTTCTTTTCAAATACTGTAGTCACAGAAAAATCAGGAAGAGCCACCCCTTTCTAGATGAACAACTAAGAGAAAAAAAATCTGCCATTCCCATTTCTCACAAATCAACACATGGTTAGCAAAAGAATGCAAGTACCTCCAAAGGTAATTACCCTTTCTGACCTGGGTGGCTAATCAACATATTGAGGCTGTAGATGTGCATCCAGATCTGGCTGCAACAGAACCAAAGATATTGTTTGCCCCAGCTCATTTCCAGATGTCTGTCACCATCACTTTACTGGAGGTTAAAAACAAGCCAAGCAAGCTTAAATGCCATAACTATAAGATCTCCTCTAGGCTGAAGTGCTGCAACTCATCTGGGTCCTCAAGTCATCACCTGAACAAACACACCAGCAGTGCTGGGGGTCTCAAACATCTGCTACCTCTGGTTAAGGACTGTCTCTGTATGGAGAACTGAGATAGTCCCTTCACCCCTCATGCTGCTGGATTAAAACAGCTCTTTCCTGACAACACTTCCCCCTAAAAACTCTGTCTCTAGGGTTTTCTCAGGTCATACTGCAATCTTTCTCTGACTTGCTGCTTGCCTTGGCTGTCAACTTCTCTGGTGTTTCTGCCATCTCCACACAGCCCCCTCTCTGGCAGCTTGTCCCACAATACCCATCCTCCAGCAGAGCCCTTCTCCCACATAGTTCAGATCCGCGCAGCTGGTGTGTGTTTTGAGTCATAGTTCTCAGGGTTTCAGTTGTCTGCTTTGTAAAGGAGCTTAACTCCTTTATGGCAGGGTAGCAAAGTGCATGGGTTGTTCAGAGAAAGAGCAAATCAGCTGGCCCTTGTCTGCATTGAAACTAGGCACAGAGAATTACCATAAGGTAGAAATTTAAGTGGCTCTCCAATACAGGAGTTACAGTGGGCTGGATTTTGTGAAAGGGACATGACACAACACCTGTGGGGAAGGGACGACATCTACAAGGACGTGAACAGGCTTGAGAGGCAGGCCCATGTCAACCTCATGAAGTTCAGCAAGGCCAAATAGGTTGGAGCAATCCTAAACGTTAGTACAGGCTGGGTGATGAGTGGTTTGAGAACAGTCCTGTGGAAAGGATACTTGGGAGTATCGATGGACAATAAACGAAATATGAGTCAGCAATGTGCCCTTGCAGCTCAGAAAGCCAACTGTATCTTGGACTGCATCAAAAGTAGTGTAACTAGCAGGTCAAAGAAGGTGATTTTACTACATTCTCGTGAGACCCCACCTGCAGTATTGTCTTCAGCTCTGGTGCCCGCAGCATAAGGAAGACATGGATGCATTAGAACGAGTCCAAGGAGGGCTACAAGTATGTTCAGATGACTAGAGCACCTCTCCTATGAGGACAAGCTGAAACTCTTGCTCTAATTTTTTTTGACATATTTGTATCTCCTGGCCTCACTCTATGTTTGATCTGAGAGGCTCCATGGTGCATCCAAAGGGCCCTCAGGCAGAAAGCATGAAGGGCCCTGTCATTACTGAATCTTCTGCAGTGAGATTTCTTGCCTGCTTTCTCAAGTTCATGTAGAGACTAAGCTGTCATCTGAACTTTCAGGTTTTTTCAGAGCTGAACGTATTTTCTCAGACTTCTGCAATGCAGTTATCATTATACTTTTTCACTGTGTAATCCCTCTTTGCTGAATGTAGCCCTATGAAGCTGTTCACTTCTACTTCCCATTTGTTTTATAAACCCTATTTTCTTGAGAGATTTCCTTGTATTAACAGCTTATAACATTTTCTTCCTGAGATATTTTTCATTCTGACCTGAAAACTTAATTCTCATCTCCCTGTTTTTTAATCTTTCAAGCTGCATCAACTGAACATTCTCTCTCGCTTTCCTCAAGATTTTATTTTTTTTTAACTATTTGGCTTTGATCTTTTTGTGATTGTTATACAAACAGGGCCAGGTGAACTTCAAATAACACGTGGTGGTCCAGGGGTTTGAAACAGAGCTAAATTAGAACTGTATTTTTAAATACACATATTGCCTAACTTTCAGTGAACCTCTATGAATTTTGTTTCTATATTTGTTTACTTTTGGTTTTATTCCACTAATCAACTCATGAAAAATTTTACCAAGAACAAGTCAATAGCTAAACTTGTTATCAGTCAGGTGTAAAAATGTAAAATCAATATAATCACTTTCTTGCTATCCTTCTCTCTTAGAAACACAGAGGGAATGAAAACAGTGGAAAACATAACAAATTGAATACAATGTAGTGGAGAAGAGGAAGACAGTGCATGATTGTTTCTTTTGCTGCCCTAAAACCTTTCTTCTTCCACCTTCTACTCTCTGAAAGAGTAGTTTTTATTTTTAGGGTTGCCTCTAAACTACACGAAATGTGTAGTCATGTGCAACTGCAAGTATTTCTTCTAAACTCTTAGCTGGGAAGAATGAAGGTGAAAACTGAAAAGTGGAGTACTTCGGTAAAAGGACAGCTGAGCCTAGGTTAAACTAACTGGGCATTGTTAGTTACTACGCTCACCTTTACCAACTGATTTCTTGGAGGAAATCTGCAAAAATACAGTCATGCCTGATGAAGTCTGGCAGCAGCGTGCTCTATCCATTAGCATGTACGTTGTCCCCTACTAGTTACTTATGGGATGGAGGAATCTTCTGTTTGCCCCATACCCCAGATTATATTGCTGGTAGTAGTGTTTCTAGTGTTCCTCAGTCAGAAGACGCAGCCTTGGTAGGGGTCAGACAAGCAGCCCTTTTCAGGTCTCAGAGTACTGGGCCACTGGTCAAGTCTAACATTAGTTTCTTTCCTGCTATAAGTAAAATCCTCCTCTTACCTTCTGCCAACCCCCAGCTTGGAATAATATCACCATCCTACATTTCATATGAGTATGTTCATTTTCTGTAACACACCTTGTTTTCCTTCCAGTACTCACTATCCTTCAGTAAAAAATTTTCTGACATGGATCTGCTCTGGCAATAACCTGATGGCAAGAAATCCAGATAAGCACATAATAACTTTGTATTAACCTGACTTACAACCTCTAAATCAGCCAGATATCCTTGCCTACTTTGTGAATCTCTTCTGGGCACCTTAATCTTTTGAACCCCACCACAGCACATAAACATTAAACACATTAGCAGTGACATGGCTTTGTATTTGCTTAGCTAGCCCTCTAAAATGTTCACAGTGCCTGGTCCACAGATGAACATGACTAAATATCAGTCTATGAAAGCAGGATGGCTCCATGCTTTGAAAAATCTCAGGCTGCTGTCTTACAGGAGCCGGTATGCCTGATGCACATGAATCTTTTTCTAATTCTACTGGGCTTGAAGCTGCTTTTGATAAGAGTAAGACAGCAGGAAGGCAAAACAAACACAGCTTCTGAACACGGCTAAACTTTTAGGAGCTTGTAAGGTATTTCCTCAAATCAGTACTAGAAATGTGCTGAACAGGGCAGACAAACACTGTATACCGAGTGTCTTAACCACCATGCAACATATGTAGAGTATGCACAAAAAAATAATAATAATAATACAAGGTCTATATAAGATGTTTATGATCTTTGGCAGGTGTCTTTCACACCAATATTTAAGTTCTTTGAGTTTCCATTACAGATCTTGACATGGAAATGCAAAGGAGTATGATATTAACATCAGGATCTTGGCAAGATTAAAAAAAAAAAATACATAGAATCATAGAATCATAGAATATCCTGAGTTGGAAGGGACCTATAAGGATCAGCAAGTCCAAATCCTTATGTTTTTATTTTAATATATTATTTTGTGCATTAAATTAATATTAAAAGTTGTTCTCATTAATCGGAGATAATAATCAACCTAAACCTCCCCTGGTGCAACATGAGACCATTCCCTCTGGTTCTATTGCTAGTTATCTGTGAGAAGAGGCTGACCCCCAGTTCCTCACACTTTCCCTTCAGGTGGTTATAGAGAGCAATAAGGTGTCCCCTGATCCTCCTCTTCTCCAGACTAAATAACCCCAGTTCCCTCAGCCGCTCCTCACAGGACTTGTGTTTCAGGCCCCGCACCAGCTTCATAGCCCTTCTCTGGATATGCTCCAGGGCCTCAATGTCTTTTTTGTAGTGAGGAGCCCAAAACTGAACACAGTACTGGAGGTGCAGCCTCACCAGAACTGAGTACAGGGGAACGATCACCTCCATGGCCCTGCTGGCTACGCTATTCCTGATACAAGCCAGGATGCTGTTGGCCTTCTTGACCACTTGAGAACACTGCCAGCTCACTTTCAGACAAGCATCAACCAATACCCCCAAATCCTTTTCCTCTGCACAGCTTTCCAGCCACTCTCCCCCAGGCCTGTAGTATTGCATGGGGTTGTAGTGACCAAAGTACAGGGCCCAGCACTTAGCCATGTTGAACCTCATCCCATTCGCCTCTGCCCATCAACCCATCCTGTCCAGGTCCCTCTGCAGACCCTTCCTACCGTCTGGCAGATCAACACTTCCCCCCAGCTTGGTGTCGTCTGCAAACTTACTGAGGGTGTACTCAATTACCTCATCTAAATCATCAATAAAGATATTAAAGAGGATGGGCCCCAACACCAACCCATGGGGAACATCATTGGTGACGGGTCGCCAGCTGGATTTCAACTCCATTCGTCACCACTCTCTGGGCCTGGCCATCCAGCCAGTGTTTATGCCAGCAAAGAGTGTACCTGTCCAAGCCATAGGCTGCCAGCTTCTCTAGGAGAGTACTGTGGGAGACCATATCAAAGGCCTTGCTGAAGTCTAGGTAGGCTACTTCAACAGACTTTCCCTCACCCACCAGGCAGGTCACCTGGTCATAGAAGAAGATGAGGGAATATGAGGTTGGTGAGGCACAACTTGCCTTTCAAGAACCCATGCTGACTGGGGCCTGATCCCCAGGTGTCCTGCGCATGTTGTGTGATTGCATTCAAGACGACCTGTTCCATCACCTTTCCTGGCACTGAGGTCAGGCTGACAGGCCTGTAGTTCCCCAGATCCTCCTTACAACCCTTCTTATGGATTGGTGCCACATTAGCAAGTCTCCAGTCATCTGAGACCTCTCTGGATGACCATGATCACTTACAGATGATGGAAAGCAGCTCAGCAATCACATCTGCCAACTCCCTCAGCACCCTCGGGTGTATCCAATCTGGCCCCATGGACTTGTGACAGTCCAGGTGGAGCAGCAGGTCTCTAACTGTAAACCTTAACTGTAAACTGTAACTCTAACTCTAAACTTTTGAGGGCTTAGGTTTGGCAGAATTGCAATGTCACTTTATATATCCACAAAACTTCTCAAAATCCCAAGAAAACAAACCATGGTAGCCACAATGACCAGTTTCACTGCTACTTTTGTCTTCCCAAAAAGCTCTACAGTCACATCTTCAAAGCAGCACTGAAGCTTCCTTCATACTCTGATTTCATGCCTTCACTCCAGTTGGCTGGAATTGGGATTGTCTTTTAGCTATCTGCATCCATGCAGGAGACTTCTAGTTCAAGGACTAATAACAGTACAAACAACAGATACTAATGACAAAATAGTCCTTTAGAATCAAATATCATATTGATCATTAAGCTTTATATATCTGATTGGACTTAGGAAAATAAATCATATCCTCATCTTCATATGGAAAGTGGTAAAAAAACATTAATCTACTGCCCCGTGTGAACAGTCTCTTTCTATCACACTGCTTCTCTATCAGAGCAGTAAACTGCATATCCAGCATCCAAGATTAGAACCATTTATCACTTAGAAACTGAATATTTAGTAAGATATACGTGACAAAATTATACGTCTCAGCAGGCACTTTTCCATATATATAGGCTATAATCCCGATTATTTCAATACAACTGAGTACATCATTTACTGTTGAAAAATCTATAGGATAAAGAGATGATATGGAAATTGTCATGGTAAATTATGATCTGTCTTTAACAAGGACTCAAATAGTGCTTTTACAAGGACTCTGCTCCCAAGAGGATGCAGAAGATGCAAAACTTATATTTTAATGTAATGTAATGTAATTTAGTGAAATGCAATGTTTCCAGTATTTAGGGTAGCCAGTATTTGGAAAATCAATGCAGAACCAGCTGATTCCTCATTATAATGTAGTTGGCAGCAACGTGCAGAGGTATATAGGAGAAAGATTTTTTTGGGCTAGGGATATGAAAGGGATTCAGCAAGTTTGTTCATACACAGCATGAATCCACGTGACAGAATGCTCTTGGAGGAGAGAAACCAAAACAGTAAACCTCACCCATTAGATGTGTAGTGTTGTTACTAGCCACAATAGCCCTCAGGTAAACAACATTTGCACAATGGAAAAAGAACTGTCTGATAACAACTGCTTTCTCTATGCACAAAGTCCCTCTCTTTAGCCTTTGTTGAACTCCTAACAGGCCTGTGAGGAGAGGCTGTATATGTTCAACTTGCTTAGTATACAGGCTAAAAGAAGACTGTGCTGAAAGATGCAGAGTGGTTTGGTTGTACTCTATCATGCATCCCTTTCAGTTGCTGCCATGATCTGGCCCAATGCTGGGGCGACTTGGCTGAGCAAAGACTTCAAGATTTGACTATATATACTGTAATATCATGGTACAGCAGACTACACCTTATAATAATTCTGCACAACTGTGTAGAATTTGTGCCTTTATAAAAAAAGTTGGGCATTCTTTCTCAAAAAAAAAAAAAATCATGTATAATGTAGCTGTTGAAAGAAAGGTTATTACTAATAAAAATAAAATGACTAGGGCCATGTGAGCAAACATGGGAACAAATGCATACCCATATGGAAACTCAGCACTAGAGCTGAAAGCTTATGAAAACACCTGCATCTAAATTTTGACCTTCGACTTTTCTCCTAGTTATATTTCCCCAGGCTTAGCCAAAAACTGCAAATAAACAATCCAATCAAACTGCAGGACTTCTCCAGGAATTCACTGTGTCCATCTGTTTTTGAATCAGTCACAGGCAGAATCAAGTAAACAATAAATACATGAAGATACAAATAATAAGTCTTTATTGAGGGAAAAAGCATATCTATTCATGCCAGGAATGTGTTGTGTGTTCTAAAACTAGTGGTATTTTTTTACATTTATTCTGGGAGAAGGATAAAAGGCAGCTTCTCATCAGGCTTTCTGTGATTTCTTAACAGACATTTCATCACTTGCTGTTTATTCCCTTTATATTTCTTCCATAGTGCAAAGTTTATGCAACTGTTCATTATGTTATTATAATTTCCTCCTAGTTTGTGTGTTCGCAGTGAAAGGGGTCCCATGGAGTTTAGAAGAAAATTCTTAATTCTGTCTGAAATGTTGTTAGCTTTTTCTATTAAAAGAAACATTTATGATACTGAAAGGTACCGCAATGCTGAAAAAAATTGAGGGGATTTTTAAGGTGAAGAACAGACTAAAGAAAGCAAATTGACTATTATTAATTTAAAAAGTTGCTACAGCGAAGATTTTTTTTTTCCTCAGTACCACTGGGGATACTACAAGAAAGAGTTTAAACTGAAGCAAAGGGGAAAAATATGTTTCTCTATTTGTTCACATTATGAATTTAGCATCCACTGGGGTATTGTTGCCATTCTCTCAATGTAGCTACTTTTATCATGGTATTCAAGTCATTCTCAGGAAGGTCTTCTTTTCTGCAGTTCACCTAGTGCCATGTTGCTTCTTCCTGATGCATGCCCAAAGACATTCTCCATTTCCCAAGTGATCCCGGCTATTCATGCTATTCAAAGACAGCTCAAAAGTGTAGACAAACTGAAATGTTTTATCCTCTTGAATGAGGGCAAAGCAGCCAAAGGGCAGTGTGATTCAATATTTCATGGTACTGAGGGGCTGTTGGGAAGGAATGGTGGAAAAGATTTATGTAGGGTGGACTTTTCTGATGGGCAAAGGAAGTCTGCACACTTAGGCAGTGGATAGGATTGATGAAGAGAAGGGTTATTCTTTGGTTTTCAGGGTGATTTTGTGGAAGGGGGCTGGGAGGTGTCCTTCTCTGAGAGGCCGTTAGTGATGTCTTCCTTTCCACATTTCACAGAATCACAGAATCGTCTAGGTTGGAAGAGACCTCCAAGATCATCTAGTCCAACCTCTGCCCTAACACTAACAAGTCCTACACTAAACCATATCACTAAGGGCTACATCTAAACGTCTTTTAAAGACCTCCAGGGACAGTGACTCAACCACCTCCCTGGGCAGCCCATTCCAATGCTTAATAACCCTTTCAGTAAAGAAGTTCTTCCTAACATCCAACCTAAACCTCCCCTGGCGCAACTTTAGCCCATTCCTCCTCGTCCTGTCACCAGGCACGTGGGAGAATAGACCAACCCCCACCTCTCTACAGCCTCCTTTAAGGTACCTGTAGAGAGCAATGAGGTCTCCCCTGAGCCTCCTCTTCTCCAGGCTAAACAACCCCAGCTCCCTCAGCCGCTCCTCATAAGACTTGTTCTCCAGACCCCTCACCAGCTTCGTTGCCCTTCTCTGGACTCTCTCGAGCACCTCGATGTCCTTCTTGTAGCGAGGGGCCCAAAACTGAACACAGTACTCGAGGTGCGGCCTCACCAGAGCCGAGTACAGGGGGACAATCACCTCCTTAGACCTGCTGGCCACACTGCTTCTTATGCAAGCCAGGATGCTGTTGGCCTTCTTGGCCACCTGAGCACATTGCTGGCTCATATTCAGCTGCCTATCAACCAGTACTCCCAGGTCCTTCTCCGCCAGGCAGCTTTCCAACCACTCTTCTCCCAGCCTGTAGCTCTGCTTGGGGTTGTTACGCCCCAGGTGCAGGACCCGGCACTTGGCCTTGTTGAACTTCATGCAGTTGACCTCAGCCCATCGGTCCAGCCTATCCAGATCCTCCTGCAGAGCCTTCCTTCCCTCGAGCAGATCGACACACGCAGCTAACTTGGTGTCGTCTGCAAACTTACTGAGGGTGCACTCGATCCCCTCATCCAGGTCATCGATAAAGATATTAAAGAGGACCGGCCCCAGCAATGAGCCCTGGGGGACTCCACTAGTAACCGGCCTCCAACTGGATTTGGCTCCATTCACCACAACTCTTTGGGCCCGGCCATCCAGCCAGTTTTTAACCCAACAAAGCGTACGCCAGTCCAAGCCATGAGCAGCCAGTTTCTTGAGGAGAATGTTGTGGGAAACGGTGTCAAAAGCCTTACTGAAGTCAAGGTAGATCACATCCACAGCCTTCCCCTCATCCACCAAGCGCGTCACTTGGTCATAGAAGGAGATCAGGTTTGTCAAGCAGGACCTACCTTTCATAAACCCATGCTGACTGGGCCTGATCGCCTGGTTGCCCTGCAAGTGCGGCGTGATGACACTCAAGATAACCTGCTCCATGAGCTTTCCTGGCACTGAGGTCAAACTAACAGGCCTATAGTTTCCTGGGTCTACCTTCCAGCCCCTCTTGTAGATGGGCATCACATTTGCTAGCCGCCAGTCGACTGGGACCTCCCCTGACAGCCAGGACTGCCGATAAATAATGGAAAGCGGCTTGGCCAGCTCCTCCGCCAGTTCGCTCAGTACCCTCGGGTGGATCCCATCCGGCCCCATCAATTTGCGTACATCCAAGTGTCGTAGCAGGTCGCCAACCATTTCTTCATGGATAGCGAGGGCCACATCCTGCTCCCCATCCCCTTCCACCAGCTCAGGGTACCAGGTATCCAGAGAACAACCCGTCTTGCCGCTAAAGACTGAGGCAAAGAAAGCATTGAGCACCTCAGCCTTTTCCTCATCTTTTGTAACTAAGTTTCCCCCCGCATCCAGTAAAGGATGGAGATTCTCCTTTGTCCTCCTTTTTGTGTTGATGTATTTGTAAAAACATTTTTTATTATCTTTAACGGCAGTAGCCAGATTGAGCTCCAGATGAGCTTTGGTCTTTCTAATTTTGTCCCTGCACAGCCTCGCAACATCCTTATAGTCCTCCTGAGTGGCCCGCCCTCTTTTCCAAAGATTATAAACCCTCCTTTTTCTCCTAAGCTCAAGCCACAACTCTCTGCTCAGCCAGGCCGGTCTAGTTCCACGTCGGCTCGTCTTTGGGCACGTGGGGACAGACCGCTCCTGAGCCATTAAGATTTCCTTCTTGAGGAGTGCCCAGCCTTCCTGGACTCCTTTGCCCTTCAGAACCTCCTCCCAAGGGACTCTGCCAACCAGAGTCATGAACAGCTCAAAGTCAGCCCTCCGGAAGTCCAAGACAGCAGTTTTACTGGTCCCCTTCCTGACTTCGCCAAGAATAGAGAACTGAACCATTTCGTGGTCACTCTGCCCAAGACAGCTCTCGACCACCACATCTCCCACCAGTCCGTCACTGTTTGTGAACAGAAGGTCTAGCGGGGCGCCTCCCCTGGTAGGCTCTCTAAACAGCTGCATCAGGAAGCTATCTTCCACGCTCTCCAGAAACCTCCTAGACTGCTTTCTCTGGGCTGTGTTGTGCTTCCAGGATATGTCTGGGAAGTTGAAGTCCCCCACGAGAACAAGCGCTGACGATTTCGCGGCTTCTGCCAGCTGCCTGTAGAACTCCTCATCAGTCTCCTCATCCTGGTTCGGCGGTCTATAACAGACCCCCCACCAGGATGCTTGCCTTGTTGGCCTTCCCTCTGATCCTAACCCACAGGGACTCAACCTTATCATTCCCAGCCTCAAGTTCCTCAACATCTAAACACTCTCTAATACAGAGAGCCACACCACCACCCCTTCTGTGCTGCCTGTCCCTTCTGAAGAGCCTATAGCAAGACATTGCAGCACTCCAGTCATGAGAGTGGTCCCACCACGTTTCTGTGATGGCAACCAAGTCATAGCCTTCCCGCTGCACGATGGCTTCCAGCTCCTCCTGTTTGTTGCCCATGCTGCGTGCATTAGTGTAGATGCACTTCAGCTGGGCCATTGCCTTCTTCCCCGGCTCTGCCATTGTTCCCCCTGGCACAGCTCCAACAGGCCTTCTTTCAGCCCCATCCCCCTTCTTTCCTAGTTTAAAGCCCTCTCAACGAGCCCTGCTAGCTCCTGGGCTAGGATCCGTTTTCCCCTTAGAGACATGGACCCGTCTGCGGCCATCAGGCCGGGTGCCGAGTAAAGAGCCCCATGGTCAAAAAACCCAAAATTTCTGTGTTGGCACCAGCCTCTGAGCCACGTGTTAATCAGGTGGGCTTTCCGTGTCCTCTCGGTACCCCTCCCTGCTACTGCAGGGATAGATGAAAACACCACCTGTACTCCCGCTCCATCCACTAACCGTCCCAGTCCCCTGAAGTCCCGTTTGATAGCCTTCAGGCTTCTCTCATCAATATCATCACTGCCAGCCTGGACTATCAAAAGAGGGTAGTAGTCAGAGGGGCGGACCAGGTTGGAAAGCTTCCTGGCAACATCCCTGACCCTGGCCCCAGGGAGGCAGCAGACTTCCCTACGGGTATGGTCAGGTCGACAAATAGGGCCCTCCGTTCCCCTGAGAAGGGAGTCACCTACTACGATCACCCTTCTGTCTTTCTTGGTGGAGGCAGTCTTGAGGCGTGGAGTCGGCTTCCTCGCCCTAGGCATCCTCCTGGGTAGATTTTCTACCTCGTCCTCACCCACCGGTCTCTCAAACTCCAGGGCCTCAAATCTGTTACATAAGGGCACCTGGGAAGGTGGGGCCGGTAGGGGGGGGCATTGCCTGAAAGGTCGAGCAGGGACCTGTCTCCATCCCTCCTCAACTTCTAGGTCGCCTCCCTCGGCCCGACAGTGACAGGGCAGGGGGTCCATCCCCTTTAGGGGTGTCTCACCCCAGTACCTCTCCTTCAGGCCCTGCAGGGAGTCACTCCACCAGTCTATCTCCCGCTCACACTCCCTAATAGCCCTCAACCTCTCCACCTCCTCTTTGAGTTCTGCCACCAGGCGGACCAGGTCATCCACCTGCTCGCACCTCACACACACGGCGCCTCTGCCTCCCTCAGATGGCAGCAACAGGCTCAGGCAGTCCCTGCACCCAGAGACCTGAACTGCCACACTTTTTAGCAGGCAGTCAGTCTGGGTGGCCACAGACTTTCTAGTGAGAGTGCTCTGCCTAGTGAAGACCATCGCAACCCAGTTAGCAGTTGACAGCCGTTAAAGATGTTGTTCTTATGGGCGGGGGGAAACTCCGCCCTCCCTGCTCGCCCTGCTTGCGCAAACTGCCGCGCCCACCCTTCTGATGCGCCACGCCCTGTTTGCCCGCCCTGTTCGCCGCGCTCCTGGTCGCTCGCGCTCCCTAGGGGCTGCTTTTGAACGGCCGGGGAGGGGGCGCTGCTGGCTCCGCCTACGCCTCGTCAGCCTCCCTCGCGGGGGCTGCCGGGTCCTGGCGGCTCCCTCGAGCGGCCTCGATGTCGGAAAAAAAGCCCTGCCTGTCCCAATCCCCCGCTCCGCTGCAGAACGCGTCTGCCCCGGAGCCGATCGCCTCGGCAAGGCGATCCTCATTTCCTCAGTCCTTCAACACTACCTACAGAGATTTCTCTTTATTAGCACTGCAGGCATTCCCAATCCCAGTCTAGTCTTCTCTGAGGGTTCCTCTGCCATCCTGATGTCTCAAGTGTTTTCTTTCCTCAGCTTCCTCACCTCCTCACTTTCTCACACCTATTCAAGGAGGCTTCTCCTCCTCTGAAAAGTCTTTTTTTTCTGCATCAACCACACAGCCCACAACACTATTTCAGATCCTAAGAAAAGGTGCCATCTCTAGGTGTGAGTCTGGGACTCAATTTCCAACCTTGCCATGCTTCTGGGTACTGTGAGGTTTGGGATCACTACCTCTTCCCAGCAATAGCTACTGGCCTGTATATCCTGATCCCACCCTCAGCTTTAGCAGCTGAGGACTCAGGACACATAATGTGAGGACCAACTAAACAGATAAGAAAATATGGTCTAGAAGAAACTACCATGAGTTATACACTAAGTCCATTGAAAACTACATTCAAAGAGCGTTCAGCAAATGTGTGTCATTACCTAACCAGAAGGGTGTATTGAATGGGTCTCTAAGGGCTGCATGTCTCAGTCATGTTAGCTTTGGAAGAGAGAGATGAGTGAGTGCGCTTGTCAAATTTGCAGGCAACGCCTCCCAGATAAGAAGAGGTTACAAGCATTTCAAAGAATTAAAAAATTAGAGAAATTATTTGAAATAAGTAGAAATTCAATAAGCAAAATCCTACCCTTAAGTAGGAACAGTTCATTGCCCAAGTATACTCATGTACTATGCATGAGTAAAAAATAATAAAATGAGCAGATTAAGTGTGAAAGTCTATTTAGATTTTCCTTTTCTTTATATCACTTCAGATGATATTAGAAAAAGACCTTAAAGTGAACCAAAAGAGATTTAGATTATGTATTAAGAAATAATTTCCAATGTCAAGTTTAGCTATGTGCTGGATTAGGTACATGCAGAAAACAGAAAATCCATCACTGGGGAAATCACCCCCACACACACACACTCATTGGCCTGGAGAAGATAAGCTCTCAAGATCCCTTCCAGCCCTAATGTCCATCAGAATATAATCACAGGGTGAGCATCAAGCATGGCTTACTGCTACTTGTGAATTACTTCTCTATTTTATACAATAATACAGCTCAGGAACAACATTTTTTAATTTTAATGTTTTGGTTTTGATTTCATATTAATATTAGAAAGCAAAAACCAAGACAGAGACCATACGATCTGGAAAAAACATTATCTTCAGCAAACACTAGACCCAGCATAATATAAATGATTTTATATATCTGAACAATAATAAAACATCCTGGAAATAATTGAAATCAGTCAAACCATTTCAATAAATTATTTTTTTATTATCATCAATTTTGACATGTTGTAAACTAGCAGTCAGCAAGTAAATTTGTCTCCAAAGAATGTCTCACCTTCTCACCTACTGCAGTTCAAAAGAATCCAAAACAGAAATGCTTAAGTTCTTGTGTCAGGAAACATATTTATGAGCTCTGTCATAAATAAAACAGTCAATACATACCATTAGGAACAAAAATTTTGTGACACAAAAAATGACTCTTCTGTATATGCTTTGCGCCTCTGTACTTCAGGTGTATATATATATATGATTAACTGAGTGTTTTAGACACAGCACATGCAAACACTAGTTTCCACTCTAATCCATTTCATCTGTTTCTGATTAAATAACCTGTCTGCCTATAATTAGTTTTGAAAGATAACGAAACATTCAAGCAAATAACAGACATCTGCACATTTCTAGGATACACATCATCATGTTTTTTTGATGGCTGTAGACAAGACTATCCATGGTGCCCTGGTTTCATTTGGGTTAATTTTCTTCATAGTAGCTGGTATGGTGCTGTGTTTTGGATTTAGGATGAAAATAATGTTGATAACATCGATGTTTTATTTGTTACTGAACAGTGCTTACAAGTCAAGTATTTTTCTGTTTATGCTGCCCTGCTAGCATGCTGGGGGAGCACAAGAAGCTGGGAAAGAACACAACTGGACACCAGGACAGCTGACCCAAACTGACCAAATATTCCGTAACATATGACGTCATGCTGAACAAAAAAAGTTGGGGGTGTTGGCTGGGGGAGGGGTCTGCTGTTGCCATTGCTCAGGGACTGGCTGGGCATCAGTCAGCTAGTGGTGACCTGACCACAATGCACAATTATATTGTGCATCACATTCTTTTTTTCTGTAACTCTTTTATTTTCTCTCTCTTTTTTTTTTTTCTCTGTTTGTCTATCTTATTAAACGATCTTAATCTCAACCCAGGAGTTCATGGTCTTTCACCTCATCGATTCTCTTCCCTATCCCACTGTGGGGGAGTACGTGAACGGCTGTGCGGTGCTTAGCTGCCTGCCAGGTTAAACCACAACACATGGAAATCCTTGTGTTATATTCATAGAATCATAGAATATCCCAAGTTGGAAGGGACCCACAAGGATCATCGAGTTCAACTTCTGGGTCCCCAAGGGACCACTCAAAAAATCAGACCACATCTGAGAGCATTGTCCAAATGCTTCTTGGACTCTGACAGGCTCACTGCCATGACCACTGTCCTGGGGAGCCTGTTTCAGTGCCTGACCACCCTCTGAGTGAAGAACCTTTTCCTGATATCCAGCCTGAACTGCCACTGTTGCAGCTTCAAGCCATTTTCTCATGTCCTGTTGCTGTCACCAGAGAGCAGAGATCACCATCTGCCCCTCCACTTCCCCTTGTGAGGAAGCTGTAGGCCACCATGAGGTCTCCCCTCAGTCTTCTCCAGGCTGAACAAACCAAGTCAGAAAATGGCACACTCTGCAATTAAACCCAAACCACAAAATTATCTGACACAGGACATCCTGGGGTGCTGGGCTCCTGATCTTACAAATGAACAAACTAACAGGACAATACCACAAACTCTCTTTTCATCCAAAGAACACAGTCAGGACTTGACCCAACATGACCCAACATGCAAGGGACACAGTCTTGCAGTATAAACAGTTTTGCAGACCTGTCTCTTATGGGAACCTGAGATACTAATCAGCAAGACTGGTGCTTAAACTCAGGTTACAACTCTTCCACTGGTAGCCTGACTCCTCCAGCCTTCTCATCCATCATCCTCCCTTAGATATATTCTAGTGTACAATAAATTTCCTTGTTCCTTAAAATCCATACTCCTACATTACCTTTCTTGCATAGTATCAATGCTGGCATGAAATTTTTCTCTGGTCCATGCACCAGCTTTCTCACTAAGAGGACTAATTTAGTGACACCAAATTGGAACCTACAAGCAAGTGAACGTGTATGCAATGAAGACGATATGTGAAATAGGACCTTAAATGAAGGCAGAAACAAAGCAACTTGACAATATAGTTGAAGCCACATATGAGAAGATTTACTTTTCCAATAAGCGTATGTTTTCCTTGAAAAGTATTTGATCTAGTTCAGTCACAAGTGCTGCATTAAGCTCACATTTTCTACTTCCTAACACTAAGTTTTGAAATTCCTTTGCTATTGGCACCTGATTGTGCCTTAATAAAAATGAAAGAAGGGGGAGAATAATGTTTTGTTTTGTTTTGTTTTGTTTTGTTTTCCCATTATCCCAAAAAGGTTTTTACTGAAACCTCAGCAGGTCCCAATACCTTGTGAAGACATGTAGTAACTTTTGTAAACTTCAGATGATCTTAAAAGAGGCTAAAATAGTGTAGAAAGAGAGACAGAAAAAGAGTACAATGGCCCAGCAGTGAGTTTTGTGGCCAGTGGAAAGGCAGATTTTTGGAGGAAACAAACAGCATTCTGCATTGTTTTTCTCTTATATTATTAATCCCCACCCCACCCCATTTTTTTCCCCCACACAAAACAGTAGCTAGGAGAAAATGTGTTGTGGAGGCCTGTTACTTAAAAAAAATACATCCTTTGGATAGAAGGGAAAGAATAATATCCAAATGGACCGTTTATTTATACCTGTGTAAGATCAGCCCTGAGAATCTTGTCACAATTTTGTTTCTTCCCCTCCTCCCTTTTAATCTAATTGTGAAAGAATGACAACAAAATTCCTCTAATTGAGATGCAGATCAAAATAGTTTTATATCAGGGAGGATCCTAAACCTAAACATAATTTGTAGATAATTTTTAGATATTCAGAAAAATCAAAAATCATTGATTCAAAACTAATGCACAGCATTTAAATAAAAACACTCTAACAACTATTTGTGCTATCATAAAATAGGCTCAGTTTGCATACCTGAGAAAACCAAATGGCATAATCCATCAAAGTAGAATAATCCTCCATTGGGCTATAAACACAAATCAAGGGAGTATAAAACCTATGTAATGTCACAATTTTATATTAAAACATAAATGTTAGCACCAGGATAGACTTTGCTTTCAAGATAGAGATCTCTTTTTCATTGCCCCTGGGTGAGCTCATTACATGCCACGTTGACTCTAGTTTGGTTTCTGATGGATTTCAGCAAGATGATTTCCAACTGTATGAGAGTGGCGATATGTTCAGCTTGATCTGGCATGAAATCTTTCAATAGCAGAAATTTCCCTTTTTGTTAAAAACTGTAGACATCTCCAGGAAAACAGTGTGTTTGCTCAGCCTGCGTGGCTTCTACTGTTAGTAAAATTTTCATGAAGGATACAATCCTAGACCCTGTGATGTGAATTGTACTTTGGAACAGGATAAACGTGTGTTAACCCGAACTATATTAACCCGAAGTTAGAGTTCCAAATTGAAACTCCTCTTTAGGAATAAATAAATAAATAAATAAAATTAAGTTTTATCTTTGTATAACTCAAGTATACATTTATACTTGTAACTGTATAGCACATTGTAATGCAGACAAATAAGGTATGTGGAATTTTGATATCAGCTTTGTTTTATTTGGGTTATGAAGTAAGAAAGCTAGTTTTCATCCTTTTTTGGGAAGGGAGATCCAAAGTACAAAAATAGCACAGAATTATTTGTTAACTGTCTAATGGATCTCACTATGCACTTGTATTACAGCCTGGGCATGAATTATATCTCTTCAGATCATAATCTTTTATAATGTTGAAAGACAACTATGCAGTCTTTTTCTACTAAAGAAAACAACCTGGCGGGGAAATTAATGGCCTAATTTGCTCTAAATGAAATTTACTTTCTGGGCTTATGTAGATATCATCTTGGCATATAAATTCTTTTCTCACAGGTTGGCACCTGGTGGGCAAAGAACAGAAAAAAAAAGATGAGAATGAGAAGTGGTCAACTTTGATCTATTTAAAGTCAATGGGACTTTGAAAATCCTGACTGAAAGACAGGTATAATATGGTTAACAGGGAAGTAAAGATTTTTCTGCTTGGCGTTTTCTACATTTGTTATTGTTCCACTCCATGATACTTCACAGTGAGGGGGAATGGTGGGGCAAAAGCAAAGGCAATGGAAGAGAGAAAGAAAGATTAGAAGAGAAGGCTGTCCTTGGATAGCCAATAGTTCTTCCAGTGGTCAAGTTTTTGGTGGGGGTGTAGGGTAGGGCCCTGGAAGAGTCTGTGGAGGTAGAAACCAAGAAAACCAACCCAAGTAATTGAAGAGAGGACATGTTTTTGCATGCAAATGAGGAAGAGTGTCCTGTGATTAAGGCAGCTTACTTCCACCCCAGGGAAGGCCATAACCCACCCTTTATAGGCCTCTTATAGTGGTGGGAAGAATGATTCTTAGCATAGACTTGGAGCAAGAGGTCTGCATCCTCACCTGCATCCTGAACTCAGCAACTTTCAGCATGCCAGATATAGGTAATTGGTCTTGGCAACAGCTGGGTGGTAACAAGAGGCTGCTTGGTGATGAGCAGTTACAGTGAATCTTGCCCGTTTAATCCTCTGTAACTGACTCTGCTGGAAAACTCCAATTTATGGCATCTTTGGCACCAGTAGTAGAAAACAGACAAGGAGCAAAAAACAGTTTAGCGGTTTTGAAAAAAGAGAAGGTTAGGGAAACAAATGCCCAGCAGGTAGGAAAACAAATCCGTATTGACACTCAGTAGTCATCTGGTGAGAATGAATACAGCATTCTAGAATTAGCAAAATAATCAGACAACATTGAAGGGTAGAAAAGGGACATCCAAGTGTGTGTGATTCACTTCCTCCCAAATCAATGCATTTAGTTTAAATTTAAGCAATCTCTCAGTCATCACAGTTTCACAGTATTTCAGGGTTGTGGGTTTTTTGGTTCTTATGTAACCTGCACATGCCATACAGAAATACAGCGTGATGTTTTATCTCTGCTTTTAAGGGAAAAATTCACATAAATTCCCATTAGAACTAAGATTTTTTTATTATTATTATTCTTTTAGATAACGCCACTGCTGTATATGCCCTTAAATGTTGTGGATTTTTTTTTTGTCTGTGATTCACAGATGCATACATTTTGAAGTCAAAAAAGAACGTCATGAGGTACTGGGTTGATAAAGCATGCTCAGTGTACAGAAAGCCACTTGCTACTTTTCAAATTTAACATAATAGGAAACACATAAAACAGTTTTATTTACCTTTAAACTACACTGTCCAGTGTTAGTTACAATCTACACTAAGAGTTATTCACATTTCTAGTCTGAAGCTTTTACCACTAATTAGCTCCTGTTATGTCATTCTGCATTAGATGGAAGAAAAGCCTATTAGAAATGTCTTCTTTAAGTCAAATACTAGAAGATTGACCAGGTAAGCGTCCAGCCCACTCTTCAATAAACTAATCATTATGAATTTCTTTAGTTTTTCTGGAGTGTATTTTCAGGATATCAGTTTGTTCCTGAATTACTTTTCCAAATGCCATCAAACTTCTGAAAAAAGTACAGAGTCTGTAGCCAGCCAGTACTCCATAAGCAGCTGAACTTCTTCCACAGAGTTGAAAATATCTTTTCATTTCTAGTTGACTTCTCTCTACTTACGTGTCCAAAGATTACATTTTGAATACCAATTTGCCCTGGCAGCACATGCTGCTTACCTAAGAAACTGTTTCATTTTCAGAACCACAGCTTTAACAGAGGGAGACCACAATCTCATAGAAATGGCATCCTTACATTACTCTGAAAAGCTCACATTTGCCTGCTTTAAAATGAGAGATGGTAGACCTTCAGAATTTCCATGTACTGTTGTAATCATTTTGTTATATTGTTGTATTTTGTATTTGCATTGTTTTATATTAAGCTAAATGTAAAATATCTGCTGTCCATAAAACAAATACATAGACTGTTATCATGCCATGTCATATTACAATGATATTCCATATGTTGTAAAGACATAGATGTTCTAAGATCCTGTCAACAAACATCTATCAAATTATTTCATTACCAGAAAACAGGACACCTTTTTTTTCCCCAAAAAATAAATAAAAGGCTTTAATATGTATATAGCCTGTAATTTTCAGTGGTAGTAAACCCTATTCTAACCTGTCCTGTGGCTGTAACACAGTAAGTTAAATAAAGGCATGAATTAACTGAAATGTTATGATTTCTTAAGATTTGTTCTTTGTTTTCTAAATATCCAGTATAAGCCCTGGAACAGTAGATGGACCTCAGAATCACTAAACCTACACACCACTTCAGCTGAAAAATTTGGAGAATGTTGGCTACAAACAAAAGACGTAATTTATCCAGATGTTGTGCTGTCTACATTACTAGAGGTTGAGACATTCATAGTATAGTAGAATACATACACAAACTGATGGATTTCTGCCAACTTCACATTGCATCCCTCATATTAGGCTTACTCATGGGCAAAGCTAGGAAATTGCCTTTGAATGTAAAAGTAAAATGTTGCTTCTTCTGAAAAGCTAGAATACTACTTGCTAGCAATTTTATTGGGATATTAAAAAACTTCAAATACACTGTTGGATAGAAGATACTGTTCCATTAAGCATCTTTGCTAAGAACAGTCTGAGGGCAAGTAGGAACTATGCTAACTGAGCCAATGCACCTGTTTTCAGGTTTATTACATTTAGCACAGGGGAAAACAAGAGAGAAATCATAATAAAAAGAGTACAAGCTTTATATTTTAATGGACTTTGCTGAAACTAGGACCAGACACAACTCACTAGTCTTCTCTCAAGGGCAGTGAAAGCTCAGCTCAGATGACAATGAGCAGAATAAAGGGCTATGAAAATTCATATTAAGATGCCAAAGGCAAAGCTAAAGAAAAAGATTTAGTTAATTAATTATGGCATGATAAACTTGCAAAAGGCCTTACAGTGTTGCATTTCAATAAAGCAAATGAGTCTGTTATACCTTCTCCATGCAATATTTTTAGAACAATATGAGCTTTTGAGTATTTTGTTAATTTTCTTTTAAAATAACTTTCTTTTCAACTCAGCTAAAGCTAAATCCTTTCTTTATAAATCATGGTTTGGTTTTGCTTTCATGACCTCAGTTCACTGTCCTGTACTTTCAAAGCTCATACAGCTGAATCATCTAATGAATTAAGGTATAAATATAATTGCATTTGTTTCCTCTTAACAAATCATGGGTTTGTAGTTGCAATTCTGCTAAAGACTTCTGTTAATCAAAAATTAAACAGTCACTGGGAAAAAAAATATTTTTAAAGCAAATTCTGAAACAAATTCAGTTTTTCAGATAAGAACAAAGTATAATTTCCATAACTTGTAAATTTACTCTTCTCCAGATAACATAAGAACTCACAATTTCAGAGAGCCCTTAGATAAGGGAGAGGAAAAGGTAATAAACCATATTCGAAATGTAATTGTTTTGTATTAGCTCAGCTCTAGAATTCAACAAAACAACAACAATCAGCTTCTCTCCAATTCATACTATGTTATCATTATTTTCAAAACAACTAAAGATTTCAAGAGAAAGTCATTAGTTTTCAAGAGAGATTGTCAAAAAAAAAAGGGGGGGGGGAGGGGAAGGCTGGAAATAAAGGAAGGCTGGCTAAGGAAGGCTGGAAATAAAAAAAAAAAGTTAAAAAAAAAAAAGTAAAAATAAAAGAAAAAATAAAGAGGAAAGGGAAAGGGAAAGGGGAAAGGGAAAAGGGAAAGGGAAAGGGAAAGGAAAGGGGAAAGGGAAAGGGAAAGGGAAAGGGAAAGGAAAGGGAAAGGGAAAGGGAAAGGAAAGGGAAGGAAAGGGAATAAAGAAAGAGAGAGAGAGGAAAGAAAGAGAGAGAGGGAAAGAGAAAGAAAGAAAGAAAGGAAAGAAAGAAAGAAAGAAAGAAAGAAAGAAAGAAAGAAAGAAAGAAAGAAAGAAAGAAAGAAAGAAAGAAAGAAAGAAAGAAAGAAAGAAAGAGAAAGAAAGAAAAGAAAGAAGAGAAAGAGAGAGAAAGAGGAAAGAAAGAGAAAGAGAAAGAAAGAGAAAGAGAAAGAGAAAGAGAAAGAGAAAGAGAAAGAGAAAGAGAAAGAGAAAGAGAAAGAGAAGAGAAGAGAGAGGAAAGAGAAAGAGAAAGGAAGAAAGAGAAAGAGAAAGAGAAAGAGAAAGAGAAAGAGAAAGAGAAAGAGAAAGAGAAAGAGAAAGAAAGAAAGAAATGAAGAAATACTAGGAGTAGATCACAAAGGGGAGAGGGACAAGCTCACACTGGCATGTACAAAGGTAGAGGTGGGAGAAAGCAACCTTACTCAGCTTGGAAGAACCCAAATACCCCTCCCACAAGTCTCACCTAAGCTAGACACACATCTGCTTTTTTGGGCACTGCTTGTAGGAGGCAATACATTTTAAGCTGGAATCAGGGGACTTTGGATGAGAGCAAATGAGAAGGGGAGCTTTATCACAACAAAGGTGAATTAAGATGTACAACCATGGCAAGAAAACGTGGCAGTGGACTTGACATAAGAATCCGATGCATCTCTTAATACAGGAGTCACCTGACACACATGCTTCCTCTCCATCTCTACCATCCTTTTTTTTTTTTATTTTAAACACAAAATGGTAACAAAATATTGTGCAAAATTTAGGCTGTTATTAAAGGAAACTTGACCATTCTATATCTAAATTATGGTCCCTCTGTTCTTCCAGTCTGTAAACCATTTTTCTCAGTTTTCATTAATGCTGAATACTCAGAGGTCTCTTTACTTACGCAGGTGATGTAAGATAGAACCTTGTATTGTTTACGTCTTTTCCCCTATTTTTAGCCTAATGATGGTCAGAATTAACTGGATTTACTGTCCTTTAAAATATCCAAGTACACCAAATCTCCCACAGAAAAGCATATAAAATTAAAGGCTGACAGTTCTATTGCCCGCAGCATGTTACTCATTCTGCATGTGAATAATAAGTTGCCTTTATGCACCCTTTCCAAAAAACAAGAATTGAAGAGGAATGGAACAGTTCATTTGCATCAGTTCCTTCTTTTAAAGTATATTCTTATTGAGAAACTCCATATGGTGGAAAACAAAACAAGCACAATGAAAACCAGTGTTATGCAATATCTATTAAAAACCAGATGAGTCACCACACAGAAAGTTGCCATGCCTGAAAGAAACTCTGAAAACCAGCTAGCCTCACTAGAGCAAACCTCCCTGTGAGATCTGCAGGAATGTTTGCTATTTTGGAAAGATATTCCCAGAAATGAGTTTGGCAATTGCTGTATCAGCATTATGAGAAGACAGGTCAAATTTGCCTCAGTTATCCTTCTGCTTCTAGGGACACAACTTTCTTATTCAGAATTCCATTTATATGTTGAAAGAGTAAGAAAATACAAAAGGATAAATATATATGTAGATATTCAATGTATCATTTGCTGGGAAAAGCAAGGCAAACAGAATTACTGTTTTCAGGATCATTCTTATACTGCATATTGAATTCTCACAGAGCCAATTACTACTGAAATAAATTATATTTATTGCTGGAGTTGTTATAAATGAGGATTTGCTATAACTGAGTCTTATTAGATTGAAGCTAGGCCATGTATTCCTAAAAATAAATAAATAAATAAATAAATAATAAAAACACTCATGTCATTTTACAACATTAGCTTTGCCTTTACAGGAAAGCCTCAATTCTTTCTGAAATTTGGTGTGGTCAGTCTTTTACCTCAAGCAGGACCTAAAGCAGAAACCTTATGTCCTTTACAGTAGGAGCAGTTGTTCATTTCTGCTTCTCCTAAGGGCCAGTGGAAAACAAGAAGGCAGGGAAAAGCAAGGTGACTAACCAAAACAGTTTGTGCTGAGAAACACAGGGGTAAACTAAAGGGTAAAACTGTCTCTGACCTTTCCTACTCAACTGAAGAAATTATTTCTCAGAATATTGAGTTTCTGACAACTGTGCAAATGCTAATAAATTGTGTATAGTGCATCAGTTGAACTTAGCACCTACTTTCTTTCTGGGCTTCTACTAACTTCCCTTGGACTTTGTTATATGCAGCAAAATACACATGAACTGGACTCAGAGCTTATCTTCACTGAAAAATGGACAATAATTTTGAATGTCCACATGGACAGCTATTCTGGAAAAGCTATTGTGTTTCCTGTCAATTTCCACAGGCAAAATAAAATCCTTCAACTGCTAATATTGATTTGAACAGCAGCCAGTGAGAGTGCTATCAAAACAATACCGTTAAATGACGATTTAGGCTTTCTTCCGTTCCCCCTTTGAAGTAAAATTTAAATGTCATATGCAAATAAAAACTAACATTTTCTAGACAGCATGCATATGTTTATCTATATAACTGCATCATGCTACATCAGGAAGAGAAATATATATATCATGAATATAATGTCTGCTTCAGTCATCCATATCATCGCTGGCATTATATTGATGATATTCAGAATCTAGAACTCTGTTTCTCAGATCTTGATCACTCTTTGAAGTGTAAAACAAAATAACATAAAAGGTCATCATGCTCATTTATCATTTAGGCAAGTTGATAAAATTAAGCCCGTTATTAAAATCCTGAATATATACAAAAACTCATTGAAAACACACTTAGTATAACTGATTGTCACCAAGGACTTTGTCAGTCCTTAAACTGTAGTTTTTTTTCATTTCTTCTTGCTACCTCATCATTACCCTTTGTCACCTTATTTGTTCTAGCCAATTTAATTCATTGATGTTGGTTGCAAAGGCTATAAAACTCAATGTGATTCTGGTGAGTTTGAGTCAGCCTCATACATGATAAGTAGAGAGTAGACTGTCAGATTGTCAGAGATGCAACTTACTTTGTCCTTTTGTTTCTCTTAGATGTGGATTTGAAAAGAAAGTTTCCAGAAGACTTAAAGAAGAAATCAGAGTATGGACTTTTTGCTCTCTGAAATGTAAGAAAACATGCTGATAACTTCTATAATTTATATTAAAAATGAATTTAAAAGGACATTATTTTTATATAAGAGGAAGAGGAGAGGAGAGGAGAGGAGGAGGAGAGGAGAGGAGAGGAGAGGAGGAGAGGAGAGGAGAGGAGAGAGAGGAGAGGAGAGGAGAGGAGAGGAGAGGAGAA
>NC_137695.1:110718823-110742695 GCF_964034855.1 Anser brachyrhynchus
GAAAAGAAAAGAAAAGAAAAGAAAAGAAAAGAAAAGAAAAGAAAAGAAAAGAAAAGAAAAGAAAAGAAAAGAAAAGAAAAGAAAAGAAAAGAAAAGAAAAGAAAAGAAAGAAAAGAAAAGAAAAGAAAAGAAAAGAAAAGAAAAGAAAAGAAAAGAAAAGAAAAAGAAAAGAAAAGAAAAAGAAAAGAAAAGAAAAGAAAAGAAAAGAAAAGAAAAGAAAAAGAAAAGAAAAGAAAAGAAAAGAAAAGAAAAGAAAAGAAAAGAAAAGAAAAGAAAAGAAAAGAAAAGAAAAGAAAAGAAAAGAAAAGAAAAAAGAACTTTTCAGTTCATTGGATATCTTCTAAAGACCAAAGAAAAAGAAAAGATTTTCTATAACGGACTTGTTATTATTTTATTATGTCTGTTGCAGCTGTCACTAAACATCTGATATATCTATAGCAGACCTATTGCAAGCCTGAAAACTGATGAAACAACTCAGTTTCCAAAATTTTTGTAAGTATCTGAACCTCAGCTGAGGAGTATTGTTGAATTTAAACATGCCAATTTTTCAAGCAGACCAAGAACGGATTTCCAGTGAGCCCTGAAGCAAATATCTTTGCACTTGAACCTGAAAGTCTAAAAACAGTCATTAAAAATGCTTATAGAGAGCTCCACAATGTAGAACTGCAGCCCTCTCCTTTCTTTTGATGCCCTTGGGGCAGGAGTAGGAGGCCCCACTACCCCTCATCTACTGTAGACGATAAATCTGCGTCTTCATTTGTGAGAGGAAACTGAGAGCTCAAGGGCAAAGCACCAGGAAGCAGAAGTTCCTCTTTTATATAAAGTGAAAGAAAGTGTCCATATCAACTCCCCAGTCAAATCATACAAGCAAATCTTTCAGAATTGTACTGTTAGACTCATAGAAGATAATCCTGTTACAACAAGATTGATGGATCACTTATTCCAAGTAACTTTATTATAAACTACTGATTAATCAATCTTAAAAGCAGTCAGTAGATGGAACTGTTATGTATACATATAGGGCCATCTTCATCTGTTATGAATAAATATTTAGACCAGAAGTAGTCAAAAGGGAAATAAGGGAAGAATGTATGAAAAAACAGCTTCTGAGAAATAGGTCAAAGACCAAACTATTGCTTAATTGAGTCTAACTCTGCTAAGACATGAGCAAATGGTTCATTCAGAGAAAAGAAAAGCAGTCTGCACCATGACAAAGCTATATTTTTTCTCTTTACCTGACAGACATCTCCAAGCTAACTTGACAGAGTAAAATACAGTACAGAAGCAGTACAAATTCAGATTCACCACTGTAGTCCACCGTGTTCTGATTAGTGAAAGGGAAATTAAATTTGCAAATTTTACTTGGTAGGAAATGTACCCCAAAAGTCTATGCAGACCACAGCCCTGTCTCTGTCAGGGATGAGTAGCTAAAGCACAATGCACGACACACCCCTGGGTTATTCTCCCAGATTCATGGAGTCATGACTTCAGATAGATTTCTCTTTCATTCCTTTGCCCAGTGTTTTTATTTCCCTTTCTTGCTTGCTTTCTTTTTAAACTCCATGGAGGGGATACTGGTTTCTTCAAGAACAAAACATGCTGCAAAATTCTGAGAACATCCAGGATTGACAACAAACATAAGCAAAAGAGGCTGGAGCCAAAGAGAAAGGGAAAACTAGCACACATCCTGGCAAGACTGCATATCCTTGCCTTCACTTCATCTCTGGGTTTTTCCTCATCTTTCTGCCACTTTGTAGGGCCAGAAGCATCCCTATCTTCATCCAATATTTTAAGAGCCCCATTACTTTGCATCTGCTTGTGGACCAGTCACCTGCTAAGAGTCACTCTTTATCTTGATTACAGCATTTTTTTTATTGCATGTCCGTGAAAAGAGATTGAAGGATTTAAGCTTAAGTCTACAGAAGACTGAGGGAAGGCATGGCAACAACTTCCAAATATGTAAAGAGGTGCTCCAGAGCAATAAGGTAATAAAACATGATAATTTGCAGCATTTCTCAATGACAGGGAAAGCTCCAGAGTTCAGTGTCCTGGCAATCTGCATCACGGAGTATCCTTAAGACATTAGATGGGCATTTGTCATAAATAACTCATGTATAGCTGTTCCTGATGTAGGACCTGAGTTTGGATTAAGCTGAACTCTTGTGTTCTGGCTATTTCTGTGATTCAGTGGTCTTCTGGCATGTTGGTCACTGCATTAAGCTTTGTTTTTGTTGAATATCTTTCTAAACTATGATTTTTAAATAACCTGCTTTTATGTGGTATCAGAGGGAAGCTAGAATAATTCATCTGCCTCACATTCTTCTACAGTTTCAGACTCCTCTTCTTCAATATGTAAACTGGCCTCAATCTGTATATAACTCTGGAGGAAAATTCAAGCTGTAGACCAAGAAGAACTGCAGGCTCTTATACTGCAGGGTATTTCTTTTTCTAATTTGTGAGGTCTCAGGCATGTTTCTGTCTCCTTCTCTCTACTTTCAGAAACCTGAACCTCTGGAACAGGTCATACATTTACCACCACAGATTTTCCTTCATCTTTCATCCATTGGTAATGTTTTCAGAACCATGAATTATTTATTAATTACTTGCTGAAGGAAAAGCTATTCACATTACATTCACAAAAGTGACCAGCAAAAAGCAGAAAAACATACTCTTTAAATGGTTTTACGGCTAAGATTATTTATTCAGATAATAACTAACTTATATCGCCTGTCTCCAGTCAGGTATTCAAAATAAAAGCAAGCTATAATAATCACTCCTTAAACCGCTGGTGAAGGAATTCTCTCTAATGATGCATAAGTTGAATGTGCCGATGGTCTTGAAAGCCTGCAATCACTTCTGCCTTGCTTATGTGTTCCATTCTCCAGCTGGACAGATGCCAGCTATAAATCTCTTGGCTCACAAATGAAAGAGACAGCTTCCAGTCTCCCTATCTGTGGGGCCATTATTTGTGATTTATGAGTATTTGGGCAATTACTAGTGTTCCATAAGACCATATGCAAGTCTCAAAAGCTGCAGAAGTCAGTATAACAATGAAAGATGATCCTAAAATTGTAAAATTAATGATTTCCTGATTTCTACTGATTAGGCTGTTGTTTAAGGAGCATCAGTCTTCTGTTGAAAAATAAGCAACACTCCTACATAACACAAGCAACAATTGCAATTGTTTTTCTTAGGCTGTACAAACACTAAAAACCTTAAATTAGTGAACAAATAACATTAACCATTCAATCAAAAATCAAGATAGTTCATTAACTGCAGATGAAAAGAAGAACAATCAATGGTTGGTATTAATGATGAGTTCATACATGTATCATGGAGCTTGAGTTAAAACATCAAGGTTTGTGGTACCAAAAAAAAATAAAAATGTTATGATGCTATAATATTCTTTCAGATGTTCAGAAATTTAATCATATTTTTATATCATATTCACACCCTTAATTTTCACTGTACTGGTTTCTCCTAGGTACACAACTTCTGTCATCTACAGAATTAAGTTAAAGAACACTGAAAAAGGACTACTGAGGCACATTACTGACAACAGAAGTGTTATTAGTGGTAGGCTGATCATTGCTTTGATTTGTCTATTGGAGCAGAAAAAAAAATGCAGTTCAGCAGTGCAGGCAGTAATTCCACACTATGAGCTGGCAGGGAGAAAAAAAAAAATCTTCTAATCATTCTTATTGTGTATATGATCCTAAATTTTAAAATGCCACAGTAACTTTTTGCCTCTTTGTGGAGATGGAGACAGTGCAATGAGATATCATCATGCTCACTAACATTGTTGCTGGTGTACCTCTACATTGACTTTGCTCATCCCATCTGTTAGTGGCTATATGGCCATGAGCCCAAATGTTGCTCAAACCATTTTCCTTAAACAGCTCTTCCAGAACATCAGTCATCTTTACTAATAACTCTTACATTGTACAAAACTGGTACCTTGTCTGGGTCTAGAATGGGAAGAGGGTAAGTCTGATGTTATATTTTTTGTTCCAGGACTTTCATCAGAGCAATCAGATTGAGATTATATCTCCTCCTCAGTTGCGTCAAATGTACAATAAGGTCATTGATATCTCTGTGTAAATGTGTGTTTAGGTAAGAATAGCTTCAAATGCCTGTTTTACCAAAATCTGCAGAAATAAAACTCCTACCACAGCACTAACATGAGTAATATCTGGTCCCACAAATCACTTTATAGACACAAGTCACAGGATTAGGCAGGAATTCACAAATATGTCATCAAACTATTTTTGTAATTTCATGGGCTGTTGTAATTTAACTACAAACACACAAGTTACAATGAAACCAGCAGATCACTTCATCCTGTATTCTACTACCCAAATATACCTTTTGATAGTGAAAGTCTATCTACTGCAAAATGCTGCTTTATTAAAAACAAACTGACAGGGTACCACTAATGGCTACTACATATTAAAGGCACACAGACTAGAAGGCATGTGGCCTTGGTTAGAATAATACATTGGACTTCCCAACTTGGCATAGAGTTTAGATGAGCAAGGCTGCCACTACTTTCTCATCTGTATCTGCAAGCAGACACCAACCCTGACACCATCTTCTGTGAGGAGAGGCCAAGTGATAATCATAGAGACACCTAAAGCTGCAAGAAGAGAAAGAAGGGGTGAACTGTTGTAGTTTTTTCATGTGGCTGGACAGAGAGAAACACAGGCAATCTCACCAGCTGGTTGTGCAAGTATAATGATGTCTACTGACTAGTAGAGAAAAAGCATGGGGAAAAAGGAGTACATTCCTGCTTCCAACAGCAGAGTTGAACTACAAATATAGACACCCTTGTGCACAATACTGTAGGTAAAGATAATGAACAGCTCCTTCCACCTAAATGTTTTAAATAAGCAGTTTCAATCCATACATCAGAGATGTATTATAATTTCAAATGAATTTTTCAGCATTACTAAGATGAAGACATATGGTTTACAACTGTTGTCTACAGTTTAAAATATCAACATTATCATTACAGGGTTTAAAATTTATTTTTTGAGCATTGCTACATGTCACTGTTAAAGAAATAACCATTGCCAGAAAGAGCATATTTTAACTAAAAGATTTCAAATAGCAGTTTCCTATATAGGAAACTGAAGGTTAGCTTTAGCCAGTATCATCATTCCATCCCAGTCTTCTAGGCAGTAACTAGAACAGTATCTGTCTTATGTAATGGAATATTTCTGACAGCTCCAGGAGACGTAATGGTAGTACTAGTCAGATAACATCAGAGTCATTTATCCAACATTATTTCATTCATCTTCCACTCCATCACCACAAATAGAGTGAGAAAATGTCTATGCTATATAAAGATTTCTAAAACAAGAAAAGTTGCTTACTGTATCTCCATTAGTTGTGCAAAAATAAATCTCCTTGATTTATCTTCCCAGCAACTTACCATGAGTGGCATGTCAAAATCTTTAAATTCCTATTAAAAATTGGCATTTCTTCTAGATGATAAAGGGAAAAATGCCTGGGGACTCTGAAAGTTTAAATTCTTTTTATTAACTAAATTCATGATTTAATACATCTCGATTGAAAGCCAAAAGTCCAGCTGAAGAGATCAAAAATTCATCTTAATGGAGAAAACAAATCTATTGCATTGAATTACATTAGGAGAAAGTGTGTGTTTTATGACTGAATTTGGGTGTTTATCTTTTTTCTTCTTTCTGTTTTGTTTTGTTTTGTTTCGTTTCATTTTAAATGAAGCACTTTGCAAGTCTAGTGGTAAAGATGGAATTGTACCTATGTACGGCATCATTACGCTCTTTGGTGCAAAACTGCAAGATTAGAGGTACAGGATTGCTCCAGAATGATTTCAAAGGAATGTGTTACCTCTGGTATGCAGCCTTTCATATCCATGACAATAAGTATGTTGGCGCTACATCTACACTATGATTGCATTCCTTTTCCACACAGGTTTCTTCACGTTTCTGTTCTTAGAAGAAAAGAAGAATGTAGGAAAATGAAACATTTATGTTGCTAAGGATATCTTCTTCCAGCTGGAACCACTGGAGAGATTTCACATAGCTTGGTATCTCATTTTAAAAACACCCAAGCCAATTACCAGCCTGCTCTAGATAGATTTCTCATGAGCATATAAAAAACATGCTGCTGAGAGGTGTACTGAAGACTTCACAACAACAATATTTAGGACTGCGCTTGTGCACTGAATTATGATTAGGATTCCTACTACTAGCTTTCATGACACTTAACAAGCATCTACTCTGTGAATATATATAACCAAGCCTAAGCTATGTAATGCGATGCAGACAGCAAGGTAGATGGGTACTTCAGTCAAAAACAAGAGGAGCCATGCATTACACATGGTTTTTCCTTCCTTGTCACAGCTATTCCATAGTGTTTACAAACTAGAGACTTGATTTTGTTTTGCATTTGAGTGTTCTCCACAATGCAGAAGCCAAAACCTGTCTGTTTTCAGTTAACAATCCTCACCTTTAAAAATAGTTACAGCAAGGTGAAGTACACCTGGATAGTTCTGGCTTCCCAAAGCTTCAGCTAAGCAAGAGCCCTGTAAGAGTTACAAAGAAGCTTACAGCATCTTCTCTGCTAGTCTCTCAGAACTCCAGCCACTTTGGCATTCACTTGTATCGATATGGATGGATAGTTTTTTCCCATTCTCATCACACATAATTTGAGCAGCAGAACACATGGGTGAGAGGCTGATAAGTCCTTATTCTTTCAGATCAAAATCTAGGAAGTTCTGATCCAGACATTGTCTGGGCCAATCTTTCACTTAGATACATGACAGCAGATGGTCCATTCACTCAAGTTTTTATCTTTAAAGCATTATACAAAAACAAATTAATCTCCAAACTCTCAAGATTTAGTAAAGTGCTTATTTCACAGTTGGCACAACTGACTGAAACATGATGGCCAATAGCTGGCCAAATTCAAAAACTACAAATTCATATTAGTTAGTGACTGTTCAATTCACCCAGAGAGTTTGCAGTCTTTCAGTGATGATATGTCGATAAGAGTAGAAAAAACCTTTTGTCCAGATAACATCTTATTCATTTACTGATACTGTCATAAGGTTGCCAGAAATGAATGCCGTGAGTAACTGCAAAAAGAAAGGCAGGTTCATATAATGACTACATCCTAACAAGAAAAGGTGCATCAGCCTGACTTAACATATTAACACTCACCAGTACAGGAAAAAGACTCATTTTCAATATTAGGATGAAAAGGATTGATAGGGCAAAACAAGTTTTTAAATTTGTAAAATTAGAACACATCCAGACCAAAAGATTCAGCATAAGAAATTTAAATGTGACTTTAGTATAGCATACGCTCTGGTACGTTGCTGGGAGAGGTAATGATAACAATGCAACTATCCCAGTGGCAGCAATAATTTTAATTAAATCAAGGATGCTTAAAACTAATTAATCATCAGATCCAGAGAAACTTGAAAGTACATGCTGAGGGCTGCCAAACTACAAACACAGGAATGCATATTACATAAAATATGATGAAATCAAGATTTACTAGTGCAACAGCTCCTGAAAGTTGGGATTGCAACTGGTCCCAGGAACCAGGACGTATAAAAGGATTGAAGACTACTGGCATAATATTTTATAAGACTTAATTGCACTTAATATTTGTTTCCTGAGTAGTAAACATAAACCATTTAATTAGCTTGTCTCTTTCCAATTACAATTTACAAATGCATTGCAATTTACTCTGTGATTAAAAACACACTAACAAGTATTGAACAAAAATAAACAATTATATTCCAAATTACAATGAGGATTACTCTTTCTCAGTATAAGGCTTAGAACCTGCATCACAATAATTAGATTTCTTCTACATTTTATCAATGAATAGAATTTCACATTCATTTCCTCACCTGAGCTGGCTCATATAATTTCTTCACTAGGCAGATGCAAAAGTGTACTTGCACTTTATTGTATTTCTGAACCCTCCAAGTTTATTTCCTCTAGTGTTTGTCTTGTTATCTACCTCATTCTTCCCCCACCTTGCTGGGGACCCTAGGAGCAAAATCCTTTCCCTGAAATGTTCTCACTCCGCCTTGGTCTGAGCCCCTGTTGGCATCTCCCCCAGAGGGCTGTGTGCATAAAGGCTTATTAAAAATAAATAAATAAGTAAATAAATAATACTCCTTTTTTTTTTTTTTTGACAGAACTAAGGAAAAAGATGTAAACAGTCCATGCACATACTGCCATTTTTGATGGTGACCTTAGTAGACCTACTTCTCATCATACTTTAGACAGTCTCTGTGTACCTGTCAGATATATCACAAGTAAAGTATCTCTGTTGAAAAAGCCTTTTCATGTTTTACCAGAGGTTTTTTTTTGTTGTTTTGCTCTGTTTTGTCTTTATTCTTCCCTGTGTCTTGTCTTTCACTCTTTTGGTCAAAAAACAGTCCTTCAGACTGCAAAAATTGTCACAGCTCAAAATCTCTGCCATCACTCTAAAATAATTCCTACCTCTCTGTTAGTTCATTTTAAGAATGTATTTGTCCATACCACCAGTTTTTCAACAGAACTACTTAAGTTCTGCTGCTGTGCTCATATCTGAACTTCCTGATGATCAGGCTAGTTTTTAGAATTCAAAGTTACTCTACCATATTTATATACACCACTTGTATTTTAGTCAGTACTGTTTTTCTATATAGAATTAGAGATATATCGCTGGCATATTCAGAGGTCCAAACTTGTTCATCAAACCACAGAAAGCCATTCACAAAACCCCTCCAAAAACTCTAGAAGGGCCAGATAGTGTTCAGTCAGTTCCCAAAAGGTAGGTAGCTCATTTTCCAAGACAAAATTACTCTCTACATTAACTTTAGTCTTTGCAATAAGACCATAATATGTGCTATACCTGTAAGTAAAAGTAAAATGTCACTTAAAATTTAAAAGCTTGCACTAGCAAAAGAAAGGTCACTAGTCCATTCTAGATTAACATGACTCTTCCTGATTCAGCCAACAAAGCACACAATTCCATTTCTTTTCACATACTCTGGCTCATGAGCACATTAACCGTTATTGATTTTTTGTTTGTTTCACGTTCCTGAATAATTAGATTTGATGACATGTTCATAATTTTTTCTATTCAACATAAATACTGAAAGAAGAAATTAAGAAACCCACATCAAGCCCATTTTGAAAGGAATAACAGAAAAGGTGGAGTAGCTCAATCTCTTTGTTAAACCACTGCAGTACAAATCCTGTGGAATTTTGAGCCCATTTAAATTATGAGGAACTTTGAAACACTGAAAACCTGAAAACAACTATGTCAACATCTGCAGTTTCCCATAATTCTGTAGCCATGGGGATATAAACCTCTCTGGGGACCCCTCACTCTCCAGGCACTCAAAGCTCTGTGATAATGAAGGCAAGAGACCAAGACTGACTGGACAGAAGGACAGAGCAAGAATTACCATGACTCTGCAGCTTGATGTTTAGGGCACTGAACTATGTGGAGGAAGCAGTTATGGATCTCAAAGAATTACTAACGTCTGTTAGCCAAAGCCTATCCCATGTAAATGAAATAAATCTTTAAAGAAGGAAAAAAAACTTATCCTAACCACAGAGCTATGCTGCTATATTACCCTTTCTTCCTTTCAAGTGTCTATGTAGCAAATTCTGAAAACATTTATGTACCTTGAGAGTGCTCAAGAATCAGGCAAAAAATGCTCTGTGCAACCCAGACCCAGAGTGTTGACCTATAGCATTTTAGGGAAGTGATATTATCCAGGATCGTATCTTGTCTGCATTTCATCTTCTTCTTTAGCACTGACATGGTGATTATGGCACCTGTCTTCACTAAAACCCATTCCAATTCTCTCAATATATACAAGTAAATTGCAACTTGTTTAGTTTATTTAAAAACACTTCCCTATTATAGCTTTAATAACTTATTTTGCAACTGGTGCATGAATGTAACTACCAAATTAAATAAATAAATACTTGGAACTTAACAAGGCACTATACTTTCTTTCACTCTTAGACTGCTTAAAGACTTGAGAGTAGCGTTGGAATTACTGGTTAATGAAAGATGCATATAGGCATTTCTCTCTTATTGGTACCTAATGAGATTAGATGAGAAATAATTAGACAAAATAGCAGAGCAAAACCCAAGGGGAATAAAAAAAAGCAGTAAGCATTTCACTAAGAATCTTTCGAGTCCTCTATCAATTCTGTTTTAAGCTACTGAAACCAACATGCTTTATCAGAAAGTTAAGTTACAATCCTTTTCTGATTTGTTTCTGATATATTCTTGGAAAAAAATCAAAACTGATAATGCTTGTCATGTTGCCAAACTAACAATTAATACAAAAATTTGGGGGTTAATGTTTGAGAAATTAATCTTACTTTCTTTTAAGAAAAAATAATTAAGATTAAAAGAATTAATCTTAATTTTGAGCTCATGAGTGCTACTACAGGTGCATGTAAATCCATTCATGCAAAGGCCATTCTTAGGAAATTGCAACAGAAATTACACCTAACCAAGGAGAAAACAGATGCAATGGCATGTGATCTACACAGAATGGTTTACTTATTCTTTTCAAGTACCAAGGCAAGGCCTTTTTATGTTTTCCCACAGTTTCCCCCTTTTGTTCTGAAAACAATTTTAAATAATTAATAAACCCAACCAAACTTGCAGACTGTTCACAGATGAATATAATACACAGCAAAATAAATTGAATGCATCTCTTCTTATGAATTATTCATTCTTTTCTAGTAAAATCTTTTTTGAATTAGGAAAAAACAACAGTCCTTCAGTAGCTTAATTCAGATAGGTATTTCTGTAGCAAAATAATAATAATAATAATAATAATAATAATAAAGATTTGCCCTCGAGACACATTCTAAGCCAGGTAGGTTTTTAAAAAAATAAGCTAAAACTAATATCAAACTGACATTCCTGTTGTAATGTCTGTGCATTTGGACATGCATGAATTCTAATGATGTCTAATTTGTAATGTTTCTAAAAAGCAACAGTTGGTATTCATCAAAAAACAGTTAATTAGCACAATAGGTTGCAGCAGAAAAAAAGTCAATGCCAGAGCCTAACTGAAACAGAAAATTTATATATATATATATTCTGAATAACATATTAATATGGGCACTGTTAAAAATTGTCTGGAAACATAACATTATATGGTATATATATTCAAGGCTTGAAGCGTGTCAGTGTGATTTGATCTGTTTCCAACTGAACAAATATGTTATTGGAAGGAAAGCGTTGTTTCCAAGTTATACTGCCATGCAGCCACAAAGTCAACTCAGAAGTGGATTGCAATATTGAATTTAAGTACAGAACATTACACAGCACCCTGCCTGAAATAAATACTAGGAAATGGTCCTAATCTATGCATTATCTTTATGCAACTAAGGACAGTGAAAAGAGAGCTTAGAAGTGGCTTGAAATGGCTTTTCTAGGACTTGATAGTTAAAAAATATTTATTTATTTATTTTATATATGTATATACATATATATATATATATATACAGGACTTGATGCCTTCTGATCAGAACAGTTTTTCAGTGGACAACCAGAGATGATGGGAAATGAGAAGGTATAACCTTGTTCCAGAATGACTAAATGTGTTGGTTACAACAAGTGGGAAACATATGAGAATGTTTCATTCACATCTTCACATTAACTTTAAACAAAACACAAGGTAAGAAGAAATGTCTGGGAAAAAGATAAAATATTTAAAGGATCTGAATAGATAATTATTACTGAGAGTACCATTGAGAGAATTACCATTACTGAGAGAACCTGAGATTTAAATGTTACAGGTTACAGAAGCTCAGCAGCAGCCATAAAGTTAAAAGTCCAGCCCTTGTAAAGGAGGCTGTTAGTCTAAAATTGGATATCTCATTTAGCAGTCAGACAAGTGCTGTGAGCGTTGAGAGGGTGGGTGGTTGAGATAAGGCAGGCTTCAGACATTTAGATCAAGATTCTCCACTGGTATAATCCAACTGGGAGAGTCAATGGAATGACAGGAATCCACATGAGCTAAGGAACTGCCTCCAGAGACCACAGTTTGTCATGTCTTTCTCCTGATTTGCAGGTAACCATGGGAAAGGTCCTATAATTCACAAATTTAAATCTCTGAAGTTAAGAGGGCTGGAGAAGTACTTTGAAAGAAAAATTTATCACTTGCATGTGAAGTACAAAACATGATTATTTGTCTAAAATCTTATGTTCCTGCTATTTTAGAAGATATATTAGATATTCTCAGTTCTTTCCAATTCATTTTTTAAAGCAAACTCACACCAGTGATGTTTCTTCTTTGCTGATTTCATTTTTTTGAGAATCACTCCAGTGATGTAAGAGAGAGAGAGGGAGAGAGAGTTCTCTTTCTGGGCTGTACATTGCATGTTACAAACCTATGATATAACCTTACTAGTCACACTTTGCTAAATACTACATACAATTTTTCTTCAAGTGTATTTCAAATGTGTGCACAAATCAAGCAGCAAAATTGAGACATGGGGTCAGTGAAGAGAAAGTTTAGGACATCTTTATTTCCTGTGTTTGAAAATTGCCTTCTTCCTCCTGCACCTCTTATTCAAGGACAACTAAAATGAGTTGGATTTGTTTCCACAGAGCAATCATAATCCTGGTCTATTGAAGTGTGAGTAGTTATATACCAGTACTAACCCTGTAATATAACGCTGCAAGACAAAATATTGCCAGTGAAGCCGGCATGATACTCCCAGATCTCAGAAATGAGCCTCAGTTTACTCTTCTGAAAGGTTTGAATCACAGACTGAAGGCACAGGATAAGAGGGTCTCTGGCCACCTTGTACACAGAAACAGAGGCTGTCCTGACTGTATAGAAGTCAACAGCCTCTGCTGGCTCAGAGCTTTTCATCCCTAGTCACTGGATGGTTATTTATTTTTACCACAAGAGACTGCTCATGAGAAATATATGGCTGAAGTGTAGCCAAACTACAAAGAGTTCTATCAGTGAAAAGTGCAAAACTGTGTAAACAAAAGAATCTGGTATCAGTGTTTTCATAAAAGAGCGAGAGAGGATGACGTCATTGGCACAATACATGAATAGAGCAGTCAGGTTTTCAGTATTACAAAGTGACAGTCAAGATAGCTCACAAGTATTTTATACTTTTATTTTTGGAACAGCATATCATCACGCTTTGCCAGTGTTCTGGCTAGGAAAGCAAAGCTATTCATTAAATATATATGTTCTGCAAACAACATAAAATTGGCAGTGATATTTTAGTTAGTTGAAGAAACACAAAAATGTCAACTGACTGTCCCTCTTTTTAGTCAGAGCTTTTTATCTGTTTGCATAATAACGATGCTTAACATTCACCAATGAACTATATCTACTGTCCTACTTAATGATTACATACCACTAGTAAATCTCGAGAGTTACACAGTGTTTGATATATCTTGGAGGTATGAGATAATCTCACCTTCAAAGCAACCCAGAGGCTTAGAATGGAAGTTGACACTGCAGAAACTCTTTGAGGCTTTGCTCATACTACACCTTCCCAGGACTTTGGCCTGGACAGCCTGTGCCCCTGCCCAGCTCAGAGTACTGTTCTTCACGCCTTTTTCCTGGAAGGCATACTGAGATCACTATAATGTATGTATTGAAGAGGTAATTGTTGTAGGCCAGCACCCAAGTACCTATCTGATATAGGGAGGAGCAACAGCAGATCCCAAGCTCCTCTTCCAGTCCTTAGGTATTCCTTCTGGACTTCCTTAGTTGGAGGCAGCTGATAGTTGAATTAAAGACCGTTTTCTAGGGCATTCCTCACCCTCCCATTCAGTTCTACAACACTACTATGCAGACTGACCTGCAAGGCTGCAAAACCCTTCCCCAGCCACTCCCTAAATATTAAGGCTTTTCAGTAGAAATTGGGAAGAAACCCCATGTATGACTCACCATGCAAACATGCCCAGTATCCCTGTTTTAATGAACATGGGATGAAGCACAGCTTCCAGTCTTCAGATTACTGTATACCCATAGACCTTCCGAGCATCCAAGTCTGAGTGATTCTTTTAATGCAAATGAATCACTGGATATAGGATTTCTCTGGGAGGGTGAGGGGAGCAGTCTTATTTTTTCCTTGCAGTTCCCTAAAAATATAATTTGGATTGACTTGTGAGCAACTGTAACCAGCCACAAAACTAATCTACCTCTTCCCTCAGGCCTTCACCAGAGTTACTATTCCTTGTAGTACCGTCACAGTTGTCTAAAAAAAAAGCTGAATGGAGTGAGGGATAATCATTGCCTAACTCCGTAGTATCAAACAGTCGTAGCAAGGACTATTTGGCCCAATGAACTTGCCATTTAGCCCCTCTGAAATGTCACTAAACTTGGGCTGAGAATACTGTTTCTAATTTTAAGAAATGCAGCTTGTGAGTGGGAGGTAGAAGAACCAGACACAAATAAGAAAAGAACACATGGGGCAGCATGTTATGCTGGTAATAGAAGAACAAAAACAGTTGGATTGAGAAGTTGCCTTGGTTTAACTCCTGACTCTCAGAACTCACTATTTCCATAGTTTGTCTACCCTGCTGTGGAGACTCTTCACCTTCCCACCTACACCAGTTCTGGGTATCAGTTTTTCTTCCAAATTTGACCATGGAGGCCTTTTCATCAGAGATGGACAAGACACTGATTATAACATACGGACTCTCTGAGAAGACAGCATAGACGTGGGATCTAAAGGTTGCAGCTGGGTCCTTCATTAAAATTGCTCCGAATCCCAGATCTAGACTTGGTGGACCCAGCTCTGCTTCTGACTGACATGATTTACACACCCTTTTCACTAGTAGTTATCCACTCATCACAGACTGGGTAAAGCATACAGTGGGTGGAATTGCATTCCCCTTAATTTGCTGTCTGGCATTAGTTGCAGATTTGTCTGTCCAGCACAGCCAAGGGCACGGGTTATATCCCCCGGCAAAAAAATCAGCTTCTGTATTGGAAGCAAGATAGCATCATTAACATGCCACCATAACCAGATTAATAAACAGAGACTTAGAGACACCGACATAAGCACAAACTCATAATATAGCTTTCTTGCTGCCAGCACCCAAAATATTATGACTGCACTGTGCAGCAATAGACCTTGTGATAGATATACTAAATCCTTGGAGCCAGTTTAGGGACATTAAAGTGGTGCTACTTTGCTTTGCATCACTGATAAGTTCCACATCTAGATAATCAAAACAATGAAACAGATCTTTTAAGATTATTTTTGTGTTTTTGTTGGTTTTTTTGTTGTTGAATATTCTCTCTTTCGTTTTCATTTCAGTACTACAACTAAATCTGGAAATTTCTACTGGAGTTAGTGGGTAAACTCAAGAAAAGAAAGTGCCTACAAATGCCTGAAAATGCATGCTCACATACAGACAACCTTGGTAGAGTGCCAAAGTACTAGACTATGACTAACAGCAGCAGATCAGTCACATCAGTAATAGCTAAGACTACATTTCTGCCAGCTAACAGGAGACACAGTTTCTGGCCCTTTGATCGAGGTGCACCAGATGCAGTACTCCAAAACCCCAGGTTGACGCCATGCAATCCTAACTTCATCCATGTATTTCCTAGAAACTCACATGTATAGGAGGTTGATGCTGCTGCTTTACACAGTAGCCATTGATCTGTGGTCAAGGATGACTCATGTGCAATTGGCAAGCTGGAACAGACGGGACCTGCCCGGGCTCTGCAGAGAGCAGTGCTGAAGGCAGTTCAGTCCAGCTCTGTAGAGATGGGAGTTAAAGCTGTCTCCAGGACATTCTGCTCCCTGACACCCCCATCCCCACGGACATCCTCACCGAGATCAGCCTGCCAAGCAGCCCTCCTCCTCCTCACACCTGCCTGCTCAGACACACTCCCAAGAACCACTCTTGGTAATGGGGGTGCTGGGAATTGTCAGTCTGGCAGCATAACCTGTTTCTACCCATGCTCCTTCCTTTGCTTGTTTCCTCTATGTCTTTGCTTTCCTGACTAAAGGCAGCTGATATTACAGAATTCAGCAAGGATGCTTTTATTCACTGTCCAAAAGAACTCAATTAACAAGAGACAGATGATTTCTGCTTTGTCCAGAGGCCAAAACTATTCTGATTTGGAATCCAGCAAATCTGAGCACTCAGAAATGCTGAATGGCAAAATTTGCCTTCCCGAAACTTGTTTTGCAGGCAGCAATTCTGTAGATAACTGGTCAGAGTACATCTATCATTTTCCTGGATTATATATATATTTTTTTGCCTGCCCTAAAAGAGGCAAAATTGAACTTCTTTGATGGCCCTGGAAATATTTTCCTGTGATTTTACCTGTCAAAAGCTACCCTGTACCCTAGTTATAAAGTAGAATAAGAAGTCACTGCTCCTGGTGATAGATGTCAGTGTCCAAAATGCATCCTACTTTCTCCTAACGTGCCACAGTGAAAATGTCCAGCTGGACAGGGCAGTACACTTTCAAATAGACAGCCTGCTTGCTAAATGTTACACAGTATATTTACCTGAAGAAAAAAAGAAAAAAAAAAAAAAAGAGTGGGTTTCCCCTTTCATCTGGTTAATAAAATGCTAGGATTTCATGGGACTACCGTTCCTCAGTAGAGGTCAAAAAACATACAGGAAATAATCAAAGATGAAATTTAATAACAATGATATCATCCAGATCAGAAATCATTCATCACTAGTCCCAAATGCAGTATAATGAGGAGATAGCATAATGAATTGATTGGATGTCTAAGCACCATCCCACTCACCATGCACATCCATGAAGCCTGCTGAGATGAATCTACCATTTGCCTTTAAATTATTTTACCATGTTTCCCATATTTATCATGTTTATTTCTTTATAAAGAAATGACATTCCAAAACTGTGGAATCTAATAAACACAATAGCATTTTACAGAAAATACAAACATATATGCTAGATGTACTGGATATGTTTCTGTGCATAACACAGGAGGATCTTAGCTTAGAGATCTTTTGGTTCTGGCACTGCACAGGCAAGTAACAATTTCCTTCTAAATCAAGCAGCATATTTTTTTTCTTTGTTTATTTCCATATTTACTGCAGCTTTTGCCGTAGGCTCATATAATGGGATAATAACTAGAAATCTATAGCAGAAAGGATCTCAAAGTCACTTAGTCCACCCTGAAACTAAAAAAGCTACATCAGACACCAGGACTCTAGGATTCAGTGCACAGAACACCAGGAGCAGAGACCAATCAATCAAACACACAGGAACATTATCAGCTTGGTGATTACCATAACTTAATCAAAGACAAATGAAAACCATCTTTCTGTACTACTTGTGCAACAATTTGTGTATGATTATTAGAACTGATGCAACCAAAGAGGAAAACATATTTCTGTGGCCTGGTACCTCCACCTTCTGGAAGACTTTAACTTCTCATAGGTCTGCTGAATACTCACGTCAAGTATTTGTTGTGATTTCTTTCATTTTCTTCTTTTGAATTCTCACCTTTTAAAGGGATGGGAAACCTTAGAGGGGAAAAAAAAAAAAAAGTTTGATTTGAATAAGCTTGCTAGTATGAACAATCAGCAAAAAAATAGATATTATGACTTAGTGCAACATTTGTTCATATCCAGTATCTATTTTTATATCCCTGGATGTTTCTTAAGGCAGAAACAATAACTGGTTAAGACATCGTGTCCCTTCCTCTGTTAAACTGTATTGATATGACCCCATTCTTATAGGGGCTTAAAATCAATCCAGAGAAAGAAGTTGTATCTCATCATGCAACAAATATCTCTACTGAATACTGAGAAAAATATGACACAAAGAAGAATAGAAAATTATAGTTCCTAGTGTCTTTTCTTAACTTTCTTATAGGTCTGTCTTGAAGACAAGAGAGGCAGCAGCAGATGTATTGACAATGCTCTAGTTTTGCTAACTCAGGTCAAAATAATTTTGATTAACTCTTAATACTATGTGACTGAGTTCAGTCTGCAACTGACAAGAAGTATAGATGCAATAAAAACTCAGTAAAAATATTCAGAAATATCAAAAAAAAATGTATTTCATTAATTTGCTAGGTTTTCTTTTTCACATTGACCAAAAAGTTGATTTTTTTGGTTAGCTCACACACATCAATAAATTGCTATGAAATCAAGTTGTACTGAGAGTCCTGTGTTAGGGTATGGAATGATTGTGAAGAGATGCCTTTGAGAAACAGCCATGAACAGGTTAAGAGCTTCTGGGTAAAAATTAAGGACCAGACCAATAAAGGACACCTTATTGTTAGTGTCTACTACAGACCACCTGATCAAGGGGAGTCTGTTCTGGCTTCATCTACAAGAAGCATCACACTCACAGGCACTCAGCCTGATGGGCGACTTCAACCACCCAGATGTCTGCTGGAAAGGCTACACAGCAGGCTGTAAGCAATCCAGGAGACTCCTAGAGTGCACTGAGGATAACTTCCTGGTCTAGGTGTTAGACAAAAGAACTAGAGGAGAAGCGTTACTTCATCTGGTGCTTGCCAGTGCAGACGAACTCATTAAAGATGTTAAGACTGGAGGCAGTCTGGATGACAGTGACCACGCCCTGGTTAAGTTTGTGATCTCGAGGAATATGGGCCTGGTGAAAAGCAGAGGCAGGACCCTGAACTTTAGGAGAGCAAATTTCCAGCTGCTTAAAGAACTAGTGGGTGAGAACCCCTGGGAAGCTGTCCCCCGACGGACAGAGGAACTAATCAGAGCTGGCAACTCTTTAAGGATGCTTTCCTTAGAGCACAAGAATTCTCCAACCCCCTGTGTAAAAAAAGTGAGCAGAGAAGGCAGAAAGCCAGGATGGCTGTGCAAGGGTCTGCTGTTCAAACTGAGGTGCAAGAAGGAAATGCACAGGCAGTGGAAGCAGGGACAAGTAGCCTTGGAAGAGTACAGCGATGCTGTCTGGATGTGCAGGGATGGGATCAGGAAAGCCAAGGCACAGATGGAACTGAGCTTGGCAAGGGATGCAAAGAATAACAAGAAGGGATTCTACAGGTACATTGCTCAGAAACGAAAGGCCAAGGGGAGAGTTTCCCCTCTGATAAAAGAGAAGGGAGAACTTGTAATGACAGACATGGAGAAGGATCACAGAATGGCCAAGGTTGGAAGGGACCTTTGAAGGTCATCTAGTCCAACCCCCCTGCTGAGCGGGATCACCTGGAGCATATTGCACAGAATGGCATCCAGGTGGGTTTTGAATATCTCCAGAGAAGGAGACTACACAGCCTCTCTGGGCAACCTGTGCCAGTTCTCTGTCATCTTCACAGTAAAGAAATGCCCTTTCATATTCAGCTGGAATCTCCTGTGCTTCAGTTTGTGCCCTTTTCCTCTCGTCCTGTAGCTGGGCACAACTGAAAAGAGATCGGCTCCATGGTCTTGACATCCTCCCCTTAGATATTTATATACATTAATGAGTTCTCCCCTCAGTCTTCTCTTTTCCATGCTAAAAAGGCCCAGTTCTCTCAGCCTGTCCTCGTAGAACAGGTGCTCCTGTCCTCTAATCATCTTTGTAGCCCTCCTCCAGACTCACAGCAGCTCCATGTCCCTCTTGCACTGTGGAGCCCAGAACTGGACACAATACTCCAGGTGTGGCCTCACCAGGGCTGAGTAGAGGGGAAAGATCCCCTCTCTCGACCTGCTGGCAACACTCTTCCAAATGCACCCCAAGATACCATTGGCCTTTTTGGCCACAAGGGCACATTGCTGACTCACGGTCAGCCTGATATCCACCAAGACTCCCAGGGCTCTCTCTGCAGAGCTGCTCTCCATCAAGTCAGCCCCTAGCCTGTAGTGGTGCTTGGGGTTATTCTTCCCTAGGTGCAGGACTCTGCGCTTGCTTTTGTTAAACTTTATGAGGTTCCTCACCACTCAACTCTCCAGCTTGTCTAGGTCCCTCTGAATGGCAGTACAGCCCTCTGTGGTATCAGCCACTCCTCCAAGCTTTTTGTCATCATCAAACTTGCTAAGGGTGCACTCCGTTCTGTTGTCTAGATCATTGATGAATAATTTGAACAGCACTGGACCCCTGGGGGACACTGCTAGATACAGGCCTCCAACTAGACTCTGTACCACTAAGCATAACCCTCTGAGCTCTGCCATCCAGCCAATTGACCAGCCAATGTCATCTACCTGGAATTATGTAAGGCCTTTGACACAGTCTCACATGACATCCTGATATGAGAGATATGGATTTGAAGGGTGGACCACTCAGTGGATAAGGAATTGGCTGAAGGCTGCACCCAGAGAGTTGCAGTCAATGGCTCCATGTCCAGGTGGAGGCCAGTGACACGTGGTGTCCCTAAGGGTTCTGTCTTGGGAGCAGTGCTGTTTAATATATTTACCAACGACATAACAGTGGGATTGAATGTACCCTCAGCAAGTTTGCAGGTGACACCAAGATGAGTGGTGCAGTTGATACAGCAGAAGGAAGGGATGCCATCCAAATGGAGCTGGGCAACCTTGAGAAGTGGGCCCATGTGAACCTAATGAGGTTCGACAAGTAGTTGGTGGCAACCCTGCCCATATTAGGGGGGTTGGATCTAGATAATCTTTAAGGTCCTTTCCAACTCAAGCCATTCCATGATTCTATGAGATACAGGCAAGTGCTCAACTTCTCCAGCTCACATTGTATCTACCTGTGACTAAAAAATAAATCAATAAAGAAGTCTGAAAAGGATGATGAATTAAGATATGCATAGACCCCCAAGAGATTTTATCTAGAATTTACTACAATAAACATGAACATTACTTTTCTGCCTCTGCTTCACCCAAAGCTATTCTTCAGATATAGTAAGTGTGTCCACACAGAAAGTTAATGAGATCTAGGAAATATACAGTGAAGTCAAGCTTTTTCGTTCATGGTAGAGAATTTACCGTGTAGACCCCAGAATCTAATTTCTGTATTTTTGGTAATTTTAAGAATGAAAGGTTAACTTGAGGATCTTAATTTCACAATGTATAGGGAATCTTTCATTGTTATGCATAACATTTTTTCAAAGGACTCAAAAATCAAATGGAAGAAAATCTACACTTGCTTTTTAGATAGAACATGTGTTAAACCACAGAACACTACCAGTTCTACTTCAAAGGATTTTTGTTGTATGATCACAGGAAATATTGGATAAGCGGCACGGTTCTACAGAACCAAATGTGCATATAGAAACTTCAAAATATAATAGCAATAATAATAATAATAATAAAAACAATATTATTGTTACTGGGAAAAATATAAAAAGATGAATTGCTTAAAAAAAGCTTTAATTTTTAATTTTATTTTTAATTTCTTTAAGACAGAATGCTTTCCTCTGCAGGGAAATAAGCTTATAATTAAACAGTATGAATAATCACAGGCAAGCTCCCAAGTCTGTACATTTACCATGCCTTATTTACCACTACAGGTGAAGCCTACTCATTTAAATTCACCACTGAGGTAACAAGGTTGTTTAAAGAAAAGCAACTTTTTTTATTATTATTATTAGAATAAATACATCATCAAATTTAATTTTTCTTATGCCTAAAAGTATGTGCATGTAAGTTCAGTCTTTGCAGAGACTACACTAACTGTTGAACAAAGGAGTAACCTAAAAAAATCAGCTACAGACAAAACTGTAGAAAAACAAAAGCAAAACAAATAAGAAAGAAATATGAAAGACATCCTTTTTAAAAGCAATAATTAAATAGCTTTCATTTTTATTATTGCAGTCTTTGTCAGCTCCAATAAAACACTGCCAGCATACTAATTCTAACCAACTTTCCTAAATTCTCACTGGTCTTCAGCAAAGCAGAAGAGAGAGGCATCCAGGACAGCCAACAAAAATTACTTTGCACAAAAACTGGGATGGACCCTGGTGGTCCTAAGCCTTTTGATTAAAGTTTCTTCTGAGTCCTGTATGTTTGATTCTACAGAAGTATTTGGGTAATAGTCGGTATGTATGACATTGTACAACTGATATTGCACACTCTGAATGTGGAAATGAAGCTTGTCATGATCAAATGACATGGGAAGGAAACGTGGAGATAAAATCTGCACATGAAGAATAAATTACATCCTAATATAAGGGAAAAATATAACGACTTATTAATGTATTTATTAGAAATACAATGAAACACATTTGTTCTGGTTGTTATTCCTTTATTTCTCTCTGCAATGGTCAAATGCCTAGAAAGAGTTACCAGAAAAAAAAAAAAAAAAAAGGTAATATATTAGGCCATACACAGAACAAAAGCATTTCACCCATTACAAAAAGTTCAGTTTGGGAGCACAGAAATGGTTAAAAGTTACATATTGTAACTATACATATGCATGCACACACATACATCTACACACACAGCAACTACGAACACACCAATTAACACCTGCAAACCACATGAAAAAAAAATCTGTATCCTAAATTGTTCTACTCACCTACAAAATTAACAAAAATGCCCCATATTTATTTCCTGTATGCATATGTATTCTTTTGCTGTAACAAGGAGGTTTACTTATTTATTTGCTGTAAAAATATATTGCCATTTCAGATTTGTGATAGCAGATTCAATGGTGTAAAGAGAAATCTGTATGAGTCAGTTTGTTCTCCAGTTTCAGCTGTTTGAAATCTCCCGTCTGTTTATTATGATTTTTTATTACTGTTAATTATGCTATTAATTATATGAAAAATAAGTCCCAATAATTTTATCCAATCCTTTTCTTAATTGTTTTGCAAGTCATTTCTCAGAGAGCATTATTAACACATATTCCATGACAGCCCAATCTTACAGATGCTAGTAATGTTTCCCATGTGAGTAATTCCAGTGAAACCATTGCAATATGTTCAGGTTTTGGCTGGGATAGTGTTAATTTTCTTTCTAGTAGCTGGTGTGGTGCTGTGTTTTAGATTTAGGATAAGAATAATGCTGGTAACACACCGATGTCTTCATTGTGTCTGACCAATGTTTGCACTACATGAAGGACTTTTCAGCTCCTCACACCGCCCTGCCAGCGAGGAGGTTCGGGGTGCACGACAACCGTGGAGGGAACAGCTGGCCCAGACTAGCCAAATGGATATTCCATGCCATGTAATATCATGCTGAACAATAAAACTGGGGGGAGTGGTTCAGGGAGGAGGTCACCATTTGGGGACATGCTGGGCATCGGTCGGTGGGTGGTGACCAATTGCATTGTACATTCTTTTATCATTGTTATCATTATTATTTTCCCTTTCTTTTCTGTCCTATTAAACTGTCATTATCTCAGCCCTTGAGTTTTACTTTGTTCCAGTTCTCTTCCCTACCTGACTGGGGAGGAGCAAGTAAAGGGCTGCGTGGTGCTTAGCTGCCCGCCACATTAAACCACTACACAATGACATAACAAAGTAAGTGCTTTCAAGACTAAGCCATAAATTCATTTTTCCCTGGTTCAGATAAACCCAACAGAGCAGATACCTTCTGTTTTCAGGTTGCATCAAGTTGAGATCTGAATGCTCCGAAACTAATCTTTATTTATTTATCTGACTGACAGACAGACTGACTGAAGTCCCCTCCCCCTCAGAAGCAGAACTATCAGATGTTCAAATCACAAATATAGATGTTGAGCAATGAGGCCTCCTTCATTTCACGTTCCTGAATTAATTCAAATCCAGAAATAAAATGATTAGCATGGTCCAGCAGAACACAGAAGACACATACATACAAAAAAGCTTCAATGAAAAAAAAGTTACCCTAATTTTTGATTTAGGATAAACTCGAGGATGAACTCCTTTTACTCTTTGCTCATTGATATGACCATCTTCAATTAATTCTTAGCCACAAGATCAATTATCTGGATTGATACTACAAGAAATTTCAAACACAG